>NC_133776.1:57825680-57890617 GCF_003597395.2 Chelonoidis abingdonii
CTGATCGCCATATTTGGGGTCGGGAAGGAATTTTCCTCCAGGGCAGATTGGCAGAGGTTCTGGAGGTTTTTCGCCTTCCCCTGCAGCGTGGGGCATGGGTCACTTGCTGGTGGATTCTCTGCTTGAGGTCTTCAAACCACGATTTGAGGACTTCAATAACTCGGACGTAGGTAAGGCGTTTTTATAGAAGTGGATGGGTAAGGTTCTGTGGCCTGCTTTGTGCAGGAGGTCAGACTAGATGATCATATTGGTCCCTTCTGGTCTATGAGTCTATGAGTTTATGAGACAGAGTGGGTTAGGAGATGCTCTAATCTGTGCTAGCTGAGTGTGGTCCTCAGAGAAACTTCCACCAGCTGGGGATTGCTGAAGCTCCTTGCCATGCTCACACTGTCGTGTGGTTAGAGGTAGGATTCCTCCGAAATATCCAAATAGGTCAGCATGGTGCTAGAGTGCTAGCATTTAACCTGTGGCTCTAGAGCAGTGGTTCCCAAACTTGTTGTGCAACTTGTGCAGGGAAAGCCCCTGGCAGGCCGGGCCGGTTTGTTTACCTGCCATGTCCGCAGGTTCGCGGCTCCCAGTGGCCACAGTTCGCTGCTCCAGGCCAATGGGAGCTGCTGGAAGCGGTGTGGGTCGAGGGACGTACTGGCTGTCGCTTCCAGCAACTCCCATTGGCCTGGAGCAGCGAACCACAGCCACTGGGAGCTGCGATTGGCCAAACCTGCAGACGCAGCAGGTAAATAAACTGGCCCAACCCACTAGGGGCTTTCCCTGCACAAGTGGTGGAACAACTTTGGGAACCACAGCCACACATAGCTCTCTGGGGCTGAGAAATGCCTCTGATCGGCTGCATTTCATGATCAGAGTGGGCCTTCCATCTAACTCCTCTTTCCTTGCTGTTCAGTTCCAGGCCGACCACATGCAGGACATACAGCGAATCTCTGCTCTGTCGGACATCTTGTCAAAGGCCAAGAAGGTGGTTACAAGGGCGGCTCTAGGCACCAGCAAAGCAAGCAGGTGCTTGGGGCAGCCCATTTGCAGGGATGGCAGGGATCCAGCCTGGGAGCTGAGAATCAACAGGGGGCCCTGGGAGCTGTAGTTCCTTGGTTAGCTCCCTGCCTATAGAACCAGCCATGCAGCAGAGAAAGAACTACCTTTCCGAGCATTCCCTTGACCACCACCAACTGGAAAGGAAGGAGGGGGCCCTCATGCAGCAGTGTGCTGTGAGTGGAGAGTTGCACTGTGAATGGTTGGGGTACCATATTTTAACCTTCAAAAAACAGGACACTCCATGGGGAGGGAGGGTAGCCCCAGCCTGCCACCATCCACTCCCTCTGACTGCCCCCCACAGAAACCCCAATCCATCCAACCCCCCTTGCTCCCTGTCCTCTGATCACCCCTTCCCGGAACCCCTGCCCCTAACTGCCCCCCAGGACCCCACCATCTATCTAAGTGCCACTGGTCCTAGTCCTCTGATTGCCCCCTCCTGGGACCCCTGCCCCTATCTAAACCTTCCTTCTCCTTGTCTCCAACTTCCCCCTCCTGAGACTCCCCGCAACTTCCCCCCTAAGACCACACCCCCTACCTGTCCTCTGACAAAACCCTGGGACTCCCATGCCTATCCAACTGCCTGTCCCCTGACTGCCCCCCCCCCAAACGGCTGACCCATCTAATCCCCCCTTCTCCCTGCTCCTGACTGCCCCCCCAAACCTCTGCCCTGTCCAATTCCCCCCGCTCCCTGTCCCTTGACTGCCTCCCCGGAACCCCCTACCCCTTCTCCAACCCCCCAGCCCCCTTACCGTGGCACTGAGACCAGCGTGTCTGGCTCCGCGCAGCGCCAGACACACTGCTGCATACATGCTGCTGTGCTCCCCCATGGAGCCACAGCCCCCCGCCCCCTAGCATCTGCCTTCCAGATTTGAACACCTCAAAATTCAGGAGAACTCAAGCTCAGTTTGGGCAGCTGTTACTTCATTTATCCTAAATCAAATATACTGATCCACTGTAACTTGCTGTAGAAAAAGTAGGATAAAATTGAGCAAGAAATGCTTCCCAGTGGTTTTTAGGACTGGAATTGCTATTTTCAACAGGCTGTGTGCATTTTTTTTATTTTACCGTTATAAAAATTTGTTTAAAAAAAGGAAGAAGTGAAAATACTGCCATTGGCAATTCCCATAGAAAACAAAGAGTGGACAAAGAATAATAAAAGGCACAAATCAATTTTTCCATCATTTATGAGGACAGTCTTATAAATGACATCCAACAGATATCCTAATCACAAAAAAGCTGAAATTAGTAATCCACTTTACATGGCAGGCTCATGTACCATAAAAGAATGGAACAATCCTGTCTTGTTCTGTGCACATACCAAAATCCTGGCTGAAATGACCACGCCCTGGGAGCAAGTTACCAGTGACCCAGGCTGTAGGTAAACAGAAAGGAAGGGTGAGGTAGGGTGGGGGGAGAGCCAGGGCTGGGACAGCAAGGAGAGTGAGGGGGCACTAGGTGACGGGGAAGAGGGGATCACAGGTCTGGGGCAGACAGGGGTGGGGAGAGGCACTGCTGGGAGAACAGAGGGGAAGCCCAGCGCTGGGCAGAGGGGGGGAGGGAGAGCCCAGGGCTGCGGCAGCAGGGGAGTGCAGGGGGGAGCCCAGGGTTGGGAGTGGGGGCAGCCAAAATTTTTTTTGCTTGGGGCGGCAAAAAACCTAGAGCCGGCCCTGGTTGGTTAATGACCAGAGCTGAGCCAGCTCACCTCACATGATCACGCCCTGAACCCATAAACTGAATGGATTCCCCCCATGTTTGCCTTTACTGCTTTGATCACAGCAGCTGTGCTGGGAACCCAACATTCATTGGCTTCACATTGCACAAATGGGAGAAAGAGCAGTTGGGACAGAACTGAAATAAGCTTGTGATGGAGGCCAGGTGTTGACACCAGACTGTTACCAGAACAGGAGAGGTGAAGGGGCTACCCATGGCACATAGACCCTTTTCAGTCCTCTGCCTTTGAATCGCTAGATGAATGGACACAAGACAGTTCTCTGTGTATGACACACTCAAGTACACTACTACCATATGGCTGCATAGCTGAGCTCCAGTCAGTGCACGGTAAGCCATGACCCCTGGAATTACTCCTAGTATTGCTGGTCACTTGTACCGTGTCTTCTGCTATGGGAAGTATGCTGTTCTGTAGCAAATCAGAGTGACACACAACTGTGCTGTGCCATATGTCACTGTTTATTAATTCAGTGTGATCTATTCTGGGGTCATGCCCTGTGCACCAGTGAATTTACACGTGCATATAGCATATGCTTTTGCATGGGTGTGCCAGTAGAGCTTGGCTGTTGAAGGGAGCTTCCAAGTTCCTGATTGGTTGTAATACTTGCTTTGATGATGTAGTTTCCTGTTTGTGGGACCACTGTAAGCAGGATTGTGAGGCTTTCCAGGCTGCTGTGCTCACGCTGAAAGGACTAACATGGCAGATGGCAAGAAGGAGGAGGAATGTGAAGCCTTGATCCCAGGAATCCATGGGCCTGCAAGTCAGTGTGCAGCAGGGAGTGCAAAGCTGTTGTGCTGGAGGGCAGGTGTGAACAGAGCAGGCACAGAGGGCATAGATAAACACCAAGCCAGCCCCTGGCACTCAGCACACGCCTGCATGTCCGCTGTCTTAAAAGAGGGCAGGGTGTGAAAGGGGGAGGGCACAGGAAGAGAATGGGCCTGGCTGAGGAGACCAGGACTTAACTTTAGCTTGGTGCTCACCTCTCTGGCCTTGCTGTCACTGCTAGACAGGAGCACTGAGGTGTCCAGCAGCACTCTCAGTGATGCAGGTTCAGGTTCCACTGTGCTCCCAAGTCCTCCACGTCCCTTTTGCCTCATCCTTCACCTGAATGCTGCCAGATCAAGTCTTGGTCATTCATCAATAAAGCAAAAACTCTGAATATCCATGTGCAGATCCACCTAACACTGCAAACAATCAATTCTCAATGGAGCATGGCTCCCTGGGTATGGCATGGTTCATTTTTCCCCTGTACGGTGCTGCAGCTGGTCGAGCGCTCATCAATATTTCATCGGGTACAACAGACATGAGGGAAATGAGAGCAGTGGCCTCACTTCAGCCTCCTGCTTGAGTTAAGGAGAAGACAGTGGCATTATCAAGGCCTGAAATGATCTCTCTGTACTTATGTCTGCAGCTGCACTAGGAGCTGCTCACAGCTTGTTCTTGTGGCAGTGCTGGAGGGCATCTTTCAGGGCATGGAGGACTCGGTCCACATTGAACTTGGTGGAGTTATAGCCCATGAGTCCTATTCGAAGAACCTGAAATTGAGAAAAAAAAGAAACTCAGTAGAAAGTAGTAAATATTGATGAGATCAAATTGTTTCTCCAGGGTTGGCCCAGTGACACGTCGGATTGCATGTCTGCAGGGGATGCAAGGTTCATGGAGGAGGTGAGACCCATGCCAGTGACTTCCTACATACATACCATACAATGGGCCGGATTCTCCAGTGCACTGCACTAGGTACGGTCACTTATGCCTGGGCAAAGTGAATGCAAAGGAGGTGTAAAAAGGTAGCAGATCAAAATGGAGTCAAGCTGCCATCACAGCCAAATTGCAGCAGTGTGTGCTGCAGAAGGTGCATGGCAGTGGAGGAATCAGACCACATAGATGTAATTGTTTTTATCAGTAATTTAAGCAAATACAAGTACAATGAAAACACAAGAAATCTTCAGCTTCTTTGGTGGCACCTGCTTTAGCTCTGCTGGCCAGTATGTCAAAGATAAAATGCACTAGGGAGCAACTTTGCGGCTGATTTCCTCCTAGGGTGACCACCTACAGTTAGAGATAATAAATGACATTATATGAAACACTAAAACAAAGCTTATTTGTAAGAAGCCACCCCTTCCAATGCTTTATTCATCCCTTTGTATCTTGTTATACTATTCCTTATGACTACTGGAGAAAAGTACCTCACATACTGAGTTGAGTTGATCCAATTCCTATTGAAATCAATGGAAATCTTTCTATTGACTTCAGTAGGAGTTGGATCATGCCTCCAATAAGGAACAGCTCTTAAAATAAGGAACCAATGGTCAACCTAGGTCCTCCCAGCAAAGGCCCTGCAAGAATTGCTTTGCTTAAAAACTCATCCCTGTAAGTCTGCAAGCTTCTCACAAGTGTTATGCCCAATCCAGAACAAGGTATACTCTCTACTGAGGCTTGGAAAAAGTGCTCAGAGCACTTGACCTAAAGCCAGCATAAATCTCATGCTGTTATTGGAGCTTCCCTCTCCTCTAATAAATGATTGCATTTGAACTTTCCCATTTTCTCTAGTCTTTTCCAGTTTAGGGTAACGACTGGTTAGTAACAAGTCTACAGAAAAAGACTCTTCAATGCAGCTGTCTTAGATATTCTCTTTTAATTTGCATTCATTGACACAAACAAGGAAAACATGGAAAGAACAAAGACTAGCTTTTCTTCTCCTCCAAAATTTGCTTTTGCAAATTTTTCTACAAGCAATTCCATTCTTTCTTGGAAAGACCTACAAATACTACACCCTCTACAACACACTTTCTATTCTGCCACACACCTTCTACCACACACATAATGTTGTGTGTTGGGGGCGGGGGGAAGGAGGTTGGTTGTTATTACAGCCCCTAATTAAACAGACGTCTATGTTAGAATTCCCTCACAAAGCAACTGGCCTCTTTAACAGGAAATCAATCCAGTTCACTGTGTCTAGTTGGTTGCCTGATAGAGGGCACCTGACCTCTATAGAGATCCAGGCAGCAGTTGAGAAAGGGGAGTAGGAAGCAGCAGCAGGAAGGTGGAGAAGAGCAACGTGGCCAGCCCTGGGAACCGTGAGGGAAACTGGGGCAGGACTTACCTGTATCACTGTGGTTGGCTACAGAAGGGTGGTAAACCCTGCTACAGGTTCCCAATAGTCACTGCTTATTTTGCAAGTGGCTGTAAGGGCACAGCATGCCAGGCCTTATCTCAAGACAGCTTTTTCTCCAAGTTTGCTTGTTTCTGGATCTCAGTGCATGAAGCCCTGATGCAGCAGTTTGTATCAGTCTTGGGCTGCATTCCCTATGGAAGGCCCGAGGGATCTATTTGGAAAGGAGTCTGTGATTGGATGAGCTGGGGATTCAGCACATCTCCTGGACTCTACTCTTCACAAGCCTATCCGGACCAGTGCTGAAAGTCATTGGGACTCAGCTAAGGCAGACGCTCATTTAGGGAAATCCTCAGATACCAAATCGCTGCTTGGCCTCAGGTGAAAGGACCTATTTCTGTCAAGGAAACTGGATCACTTGGTACCTTCCTGACACCAGACTGGGAGTTCCTTTGCGGGCAATGGATCCTGAGGTTCTTATTAAGCAGCAAGGAGGGAACCAGGAGGCTGATGACACTGGTGGCACTATCCGGATCAAGGCAAGTTCTTGGTTGGATACATAAAACACATATAATGTAGCACTAGGGTGATGTTCCACCAGTATCATTCCAGTGATGTCAATGGAGCTGCTCTAGATATAACAGAGGGAACTGAGAAAAGAACCTGGCCCATAATCTGTTGAGATCCATATGAGCATCTGTAGCAAGGTCAAGTACCTGACTAGCCACAGACATTTGCAGAGTTTGACCCTGGTTGGCAGCTTGTACCTACCTTCCCTGCTGATGGTCCCAGGCCCCCTGAGATCTCAATTGCATGTTTATTCATAATAAACTCTGTGACCTCCTTCCAGTCATATGCCTCAGGCAGTATAAAGGTGGTGATTGTTGGGAGCCGCATCTCCTGAAAAATAGAGAGATCCATGCAGGAGGTCTCCTCTGAGCATGTGCAAACAGTCCTCTTCCCCCTCTTCCCCACTCCTTCTGTACCTTGCTGCAAACTTTGCCGTCTGGAACAAAGATTGGTTTCCGTGGGGACGATCATGCTTTTCCATCCTGGGTTGGCTGGGAATCTCCCAGCATGTGAAACCTTCTGAGAAATTCAGAGCTGGGCGAGATCCCCAGCTGGGGTCAGTCAGCATAGCTCTGCCAATGTCAGTGGAGCTACACAGATTTACACCAGCTGAGGATCTGGCCTCATCTGTCCCAAACTATCCCCTTAGCTCTCTTTCTCTGTAGCCCAGCCAGATGACACTTTATCCATAGTGTCAATCTATCAACATCAGTGAGATCCAGTAGGTCCTGTACAGTGTCTAGTAATATCAGCCCAAGTCCTACCTGTTCCTTCACAAACAGCTGGAGACCCAGCTCCTGCAGCCCTGCACAGAGGTAGAGACAGTTCTCCTTGTGACGCTTCCAGGAGTTCTCCAGCCCCTGGGCCAATGGGGAGAAGAGCACAGCCATTAGCTAGGAGATTACTGTCCCAGGACCAGGCATGTGACAGGCAGACACAAATCCCGGGTCAGACAGGTCAATTTAACATTTCATCTTGATGGGGAGAAGGCAGCTCAAGTGACCCTTAATGGGGCCTCTCACCTCCCAAGCACCAGTTCCCATCTAGCCCAGGTCTGGAATGACCACAATTTGTTAGCCGCTTGTGGCTGCACAAACCGAGCCCAGTCCTTGGGGGCGTTTCTAAAACAAAAAGCAGATCCCCCAAGATTGGCCTCCTGCCTGGCAAGCTCAGCACGAGGCCAGGACTGAATGGCGGTGGAGATTGAACTATCCCTCCTGGAGAGGCACTAGATACACACTTTGATGTTTGCCTGGCAGTTGCCCATACGGTTGTTAAATAAAAGACTTCAGTCTCCAGGGCTGTCCAACTGGTTTCTTCCATAAGCACCAAGCACAGATTTTTAAAGGCATTTAGGTGCCTACAGAGGCAGACAGATACCTAGCTCCATTTGAAAATCCCACCTGGCCAATGTTTGCATCTTTAAGCACCTAAATACTTTAAAAAATAGCAGTGTTATCTTCAACTGCATTTCTAAATAGCAATCCCAGCAACCAGCTCGGTGATGATAGTCCCAGTATCGTTTTCCCACTCATGTTCCTTCTCTTTGCCTTTCCCCAGCCTGCCTGGTCCGAGTGTCTCCTGCCATTGCTCACCTGTTCCGCAAGGATTGCCAAGCCTTCCCTCAGGCTGAAGAAGCTATTGATCGGTGCAGTATGATGGTATCTGTAATATACATGCGACATGCTGGAGAAGGGCTCATGACCACATTGACTAAATACGTTATTGGATCAAATCAATACATTACAATCAATACTGAAACCTAGACAGATCCTGGAGGCTAAGCCACCAAAAACCATACTTCAGCCTGACGTCCTCTTTCTATCCCACTAGCAAGGGGAAAATGAAATGAAGTGAGGTCACTACCAGGGCTGGTTTTATGACCCACAGGGCCCAATTTGAATACTGGGCATCCAGGGCTTTGGGGCACTTTGGCAGCGGGGGGTTCGCTCTGGGTCTTCTGCGGCACCGAAGGACCCCCCGCTGCTGAAGACCCTTGGAGCAGACCCCCTGCCGCTGAAATGCTGCCAAAGACCCCCAGAACCAGCCCCCTGCTGCTGAAATGCTGCCGAAGACCCCTGGAGTGGGGCCCCCTTAGGCACGGGACCCGATTTCGGGGAATCGGCCTAAAGCCTGCCCTGGCACTACACTGATATCAGAAGTTGGAACTGCATGAAGACTAAGCAGCAGCCCAGAATTTGCTGATGCCAAGGATGCAGATAGCAGGATGCTGTAAGTTGGTGCTATGTGAAAAGCACTGTATTCTCTGGTTCACCTCTCCTCTTCTGGTGAGATAATGGGGGTGGGGCATGAATTAGTTTTGGGGGAAGAATGAGGATTAGCTCAGGGTTAGGGTGAGGGTGGACACAAGGGGTTTGGGGTCAGGTTGAAGTTTAGATGAGAAGTAGGTAAGTTGTGAGGTCTGAATGGATGTCAATTATGGAGCCGGGGTGAGTGCTGGGTTCAGATGGGATTTGGGTGGGATTTCAATTTGGACTGAAGTGGAAATGCGTTGTGATTTGGATGAAAGCCCATCTGGACTCAGGTCATGGTGTGTTAAATCCCTGGTCAGAGAGCTGCTTCCAGGACATCCCAGAGCTCGTCCCTCACATTCTTGGCTTGTCGTCACAGCCCCAGTAATTGGCCAGCCAGCCCATGTCCAGGAAGAAGGAAGGTGGCTTCGTCCTCCTGCTGAAAATCTTCTTCCTGACAACATGGATATGACAAAGCTGAGTAACTGATCTGAGGAGCTCTGCCGTGCAGCCAGAACCTTTACTTAGTTTTCCCGCTACATGTACCACACAGATACACTCCTGGCCCCTCCGTTCCTCAGTTTCCCCACTTGTAAAATGGGGATAACAATACTGCCCTCCTGTAAGGCACTTTGATATCTGCCAAGGGAAGTGCTAGATATGAGGTAGATATGGTTATTGTTAACTAGTCGAGCTTACTCCCACTGGCTAGGGAAGGGAGGGGTTGCCTGGGTAGCACTCAGACGTGACATTGACGGAGGAACTGCTGGGAGCAAGACCGATTCAACAGATTAGATTATGGTGAAATGGAAAGGAATCCCGCTGACTGCCCCATGGGGGAAAAGGCAGCCACTGCACCAGCCAGAACCGACCCAGTGAGACAGTGCCAGTGCCTGGCTTCCTGCAGCTTGAACTGGCTGTGGGCGCAGACGGCTCCTGTGTACTGGGGAGGCTCTGACAGGCTGGGGCTGTAGGGGTAATGCCTGCACCTCAGGCTTAATTGGAAGTTGTCAGGCCTGGTCAGTGGCTGCTTTACTCCCCCCTCATATGACATAGGGCCCGAGCCTGCAACCCTTCCTCTCGTGGTGCGACGCTGACTCATGGGAGAGGTCTCCTAGATTCCAGTGGCACTGCCCCCAGGAGTGACAGCCCTGCTGCTGGAGGACTGAGTGACCACCCTTCTGTACATCTAGGAATCAATGGTCTCAGTCACTGGGAGAGAGGATATTTCTGGGTGCTTAAACACCTTGGGCTGGACTTGCCCATGTGTAACAGAGGGTTGAATGTGGGCCACCTTTCCCCTCTTTCAGGGACATTGTTTAACCTGTGTAGGTGCTTCTGCACATCTGTGGACCTGAGTCACCTGCTGCTTAGCCTGCCTCTCCCTGGTGTTGTGTACATGAGCACCTCTCCCTGGCCCCGTGCACGTGTTTCACAATCTACAGGGATGGTGGTGTTGTCCTCACCTGGCTTGCTCACTGAAGGAGATAGGGGCACTACCAGGGGGAGCATTCAAGACTTTTTGAGATCCCGAGTACAAGATGTCAATACCTGTGTTAAATGGAAAAGTAGTGTTAGAAACCCAGCCATTTAAGATTGATTGTGGAAGAAAGGCAGTGACACCATCCTTCCAGTCCTGACTAGCAACTAGCTTTCCATTAGGAGCCCAGTTCTGCACTCAGGGCTGGATTAACTCTCCTGTGGGCCTGGGGCTATTAGATTTTGTGGGGCCCCTGTATACAGGCCTCTATCCTAATTTAAAAGAAAAGGATCACAATTATGGCATCGAAGCTATTAACTCTATACTAAACTTGCCTTTTCATTAACATAAAGCCGTTCCGTATTTACATTTCAGTCTTAAAACATGTAGAATATAGTTAAGTTAATTCAAAATAGCCTACTTCTCACCTTAGAACAGTTGTTATATTAGTTTCTTTCTGGTCTTCAGGGCTGAGAAATCCTCGATGATGTAACTGAAATCCAGTTGACGAAGCAAGTCATACTCTATTGACATTAGAGTCAAATTATTCAGTCTCATCTGATCCATTCTTGACCTCAGCTTGTTTTTTATTAGCGCCAGTTTTAAAAATGATTGTTCTCCTCCAGTGTTAGTTACCGGCAGTGTCAAAAAAATCCATAAGGCAATATCTACATTGAGAAACACAGACTGTGGACTCCATTGTCTTAAAACGAGAAGTAGTGTCTTTGCTATTTTGTTTTCCTCGTGTTTTGTGAACTCCCTAAATTGAACCAGTTAATTTGCAAAATCCTCTTGTAAATTGGTACTATATTTGTTTTGTAGTTTAACAGCTGAATCATGTAGTGCTGATGCAGAAGGTAGATGAAGATAGTTCATACCTCTGAAGTTGCCGCATACCCCTTTGTATGCCTCTTACCTGCAATGCAGCTGTGCAACAGATTTATCAATAATAACATTGAAAAGCTCCACGCAAGATTTCTCTAGGCCTGACAGCTTACAGTCCAGCTCCCCAGTTTTGTCCTGTTGTTTTTTATACTTCAGTTCACAGTGCTTTTCCGATTTATACTGTTGAAAAACTCAAGGTGTCATTTGTTTAGTGGTAGTTTCAAAGCTGTCAAACTGAACTCGTAGACCAGCCACAAAATCCTTTAAAGAGCCCACCAACTTTATAGCATTAGGCAAGTCAACGTCAACAGCCTGAAGTGCAGTGCTTGTTGCTTGAAATGTGTTCCAGAGGTTGCAAAGAAAAACAATTTGCAGCTTTGTTCATTTTCATGACCCGTGGTCGAGTATCGTTGCATGTATTTGGGTTCCAATTTGGATTGTCTGCTAGTTTTCGGAGAGATTCCTGAATATTTTCATAATTCAGCTGTAGTGCTTTTGTAGCCTGGGCATGTGCTGACCACCTTGTATCTGAAAGAGCTTTCGCTTCTCGATTCGCTTATTGTCATTTGGCTCTAATCTTGCAGTAACAATTTGCCAGTGAGTGGTTGATTTCAAGCAGAAATTTAAAAGTGATGGAACAAAACAAAGTATTTGCCTCCAAGAAGCAGTTTATGCTCAAAATCCCAACTAAATTGATAGTAAAAAGAACAGGAGTACTTGTGGCACCTTAGAGACTAACACATTTATTTGAGCATAAGCTTAAATTGAGAGTATGAGCTGCGCAAGGTACCCATTCTACTAAAGGGTTTATCTCCTGAATTTGTGATTGCAGACCTTTGTATGCCCCTGACATGTTACTAGCATTGTCATAACACTGACATCTCAATTTGTTATGTCAATGTCCATCTTCTGCAAAACTGTCAAAACTGACTTGTTACTGCGAGAAATTTAAGAAAATGCTCTTGAATCTGCCCCTCTTGCAACACACAGCGGACAATGAACATAAGTTGATCTACGTGGGATATGTCAGGAGTGGAATCTACAATAATTGAAAAGTTCTTTGCAATCAGCAACTGACTGTTTATTTCTGAAAGCACCCTTTGTCCCATTAAAGTTATAAATTCCTCACAAATCGTATAAGAAAGGTATGAAGGCCTTCCTTACTAGCATTCCCGTATTTCTTTAATGTTCATAGAATCATAGAATATTAGGGTTGGAAGACACCTCAGGAGGACATCTAGTCCAATCCCCTGTTCAAAGCAGGATCAACACCAACTAAATCATCCCAGCCAGGGCTTTGTCAAGCCGGGCCTTAAAAACCTCTAAGGATGGAGATTCCACCACCTCCCTAATACCCATTCCAGTGCTTCACCACCTCCTAGGACAAGTGTTTCCAATATCCGAGCTATCCTCCCACATTTGTTTTCTTTTTTTTTGTGTTGCACTTGAGACCATTGCTCCTTGTTCTGTCCATCTGCCACACGAGACAGACGTGTTCTATCTCTTTGACACCCTTCAGTAGTATGAAGCGCTGCTATTATCCCCCTCACTCTTCTCTTCTCAGAAAATACCAGTTCTTCAGCCTCTCCTCGTAAATCATGTGCCCAGACCCCTAAGTCATTTTCATTGTCCTCTGCTGGACTCTCTCCATTTTCCCAACCTTTCTGTAGTGGAGGGACCAAAACTGGATGTAGACTCCAGAGTGCCTCACCAGTGCTGAATAGAGGGCAGTATCACTTCCTCAATCTCTTTAGCCTAGTAATACAGCCCAATATGCGTTGCCTTCTTGGAACGTGGAGCACACTGCTGATCATATCCAGCTTCTCGTCCACTGTAATCCCCAGGTCCTTTTCTGCTGAACTGCTGCTAAGCCAGCCTGTGCTGGTGCATGAGATTCTTCCTTCATAAGTGCAGGACTCTGCACTTGTCCTTGTTGAACCTCATCAGATTTCTTTTGGCCCAATTCTCCAATTTGTCTAGGTCACTCTGGACCCTATCCCTACTCTCCAGCATATCTACCTCTTCCCCCATCTTAGTGTCATCTGCGAACTTGCTGAGGGTAAAATTCATCCCATCATCCAGATCATTAATCATTAATCCTTTAGAAAAGGATCAAACTGACTCAATAATTCCAAGGCGCCCAAGTAATTCCTGTTATTGGGGGATCCAACAATTTCATTGTCTCCTTCAAAAGAAAGCCCACACTCTGCCAGAAACTTAACAACTTCAACAAACCATCTGAGGACATTTTTCTAATAAGCAAGGTCAGTTTCAATCTATTTTTCCAGTTCCGAGTCAATTTGCCCTTTGGCTTGTGTTGGAGAAATTCCAGGAAGCACTGCATTTCTGTGACAAATGTTGCTCTCGTGCTCGACAGCACAAACTGCATCATGTTTCCAGTCATTAAAGCCACAACCACTAAATGCCCTTGTATGAGAGGATGAATCTCCAAACAATCGACACACACACAAAAAAAAAACAACAGACCTTGTCGATGGACAATAAAGAAGCCACTCAGGAGGTACCGATTCCCCATTTTGAAGAGTATATGTGAAGAGGGTTTTCAGTAAACACCGTTTCTGGTGTTTGTATTGTTTTTCAGACACTGAAAAATCACAATGTTTGTTTTGACACAGTGTTGGCCCCTTTGTGATCCAATAAGATTGCACTGTTTCATTTATTGGGCCCAACGTGCTGCATCAGTGCTGTATGGGTCAAAGTTAGCTGCGTTTTTGCCTTCATCACATGCAGCTATTTCACTTTCATCAAAAACTGGCTGACTGACTGTGTCTGGACTGGCTGTTGTGGCTGCTGTTGTTTGCTTGCGTGGATTTGTGACGCTTGTTGACTTTTTTTCCAAATCATTAATATCTGGTGCATTTGTTGGTGGTTTACTGAAATAGCCTGTCAATTTTGGTATTTTGTTTAACTGTTCCCAATGAATCATTTTTAACTTCTGCACTTTCCTCTTTTGAGCTCTGCTGTCATATTTTCTAGTGCACCATTATCCGACGTTTTTATAAAACCACTGCACAGGCGCACAGATCCAAGCAATAAGAAATGGCACACGATTGGATTTTATCACATGATAATTATGATCAGGAAGTTGTTTTAATAAGATATGTTAGTAAAATAGATTTGTTCTATCCCAAACCATAGATCATATATTATATATATATATATTTTCATGTATATAATTATGGATTTATTTTTGCGGGGACCCCCCTTAGCCCAAGGTCCTGGACTGCAGCCCCTAAAGCCCCTATGTTAATCCAGGCTTGTCTGCACCCTATCATTTTCTCAGAAATGCCTCATGTCTCATTACATATGGGTCAGCAGCTCCAACACATACCCTCTTGCACTTCAACCACTCACTGCAAGACACAGGACAGCTCATCTCATGCTGCACATATGTTACATTAGAATGACTATTTCATTGCCAGCCAGCCAGGGCAATCTACATAATGCACAATTCACTATTCTCAACTCATTATCCATCATCCTAAGGACAGAGTGGTTTTAGTATCCCATTAGTGCTTCTTAGTCACCCTGTGATCTGGCTTAAACTACTCCTGAAAGTGAATAGAAACTACACCAGAAGACAGTATCCCTAGTGAACCATAGTGACACGACAAACTAATCATAGGTCTATTGAGGAGAGGGCTATGGGTCAGAGTTAAGTCTCTTTTTGAACACAAACTGTGAGGGTTTACAGTCCTGACTACATTTTTTCCAGTTTTGGGAGGAAGGGTTTGTACCTGAATTTCTTTCACAATGGAGAGAGGTAAATAATGGGGTTCCCCAAAGGTCTGTATTGGGACCAGGGCTGTTCAACATATTCATATATGATTTGGAAAAAGGGGTAAACAGTAAGGTGGCAACATTTGCAGATGACACAAAATTATTCAATATAGTTAAGCCCAAAGCAGACTGAGAAGAGTTACAAAGGTATCTAACATAACCGGGTAACTAGGTGACAAATGGCAGATGAAATTCAATGTTGATAAATATAAAGTAATGCATATTAGAAAACAATACATACTCCAGAAAGAGACCTTGGAGTCATCATGGATAGTTCTCTGAAAACATCTGCTCAGTGTGCAGCAGCAGTCAAAAAAGCTAACAGAATGTTAGGAACCATTAGGAAAGAGAGAGACAATAAGACAGAAAATACCATAATGCCCCTATATTAATCCATAGTACACCCACATCTTGAATACTGAGTGCAGAGCTGGTCTCCACATTGCAAAAAAGATATATTAGAATTGGAAAAGGTGCAGAGAAGGGCAACAAAATGACTAGGGTTATGGAACAGTTTCTGTATGAGGAGTGATTAAAAAGATAGGGACTGTTTTGTTTAGAAAAGAGACATCTGGTGGGGGGATATGATAGAGGTTTATAAAATCATAAATGATGTGGAAAATGAAAAGGGAAGTGTTATTTACCCCTTAACATGACACAGGAACCAGGGGTAATCCCATAAAATTAATAGGCAGCAGATATAAAACAAACATAAGGAAGTACTTCTTCATACAACAAAAAGTCAACCTGTGGAACTCATTGCCAGAGGATGTTGTGAAGGCCAAAGTATAAGTCGATTAAAAACAGAATTAGATAAATTCATGCAGGATAGGTCGATCTATGGCTATTAGCTGAGATGGTCAGGACACAACCCTATACTCTGGGTGTCCCTAAGCCTCTGACTGTCAGAGGGTAGGACAGGGCAACTGGGGGTAGATCACTCGATAAATTGCTCTGTTCTGTTCATTCCCTTGGAAGCACCTGGCATTGGCCACTGTCAGAAGATAGGATACTGGGCTGGATGGACCATTTTTCTGACCCAGTATGGACACTATTATGTTCTTATGAACAGGAAATGCTATTACAGCCCCACCCTCTGGATCTCAAACCCTAGGCCAGAAAGCCCTACCCTCTGGATCTCAAACCATAGGCCAGAGAGCCCTACCCTCTGAACCAGAACCCTAGAAGGGAGAGCCCTGCACTCTGGATCCCAAACCCTAGGCCCGAGAGCCCTACCATCTGGATCCCAAACCCTAGGCCAGAGAGCCCTGCCCTCTGAAACCCTAAGCCTGGCCTGGGGAGTCTTAACATCTGAAACCCTAATGCTAGACAGGGTAGTCATACTCTCTTGAACACTCACCCTTGCCTGTTAACATTTGTACCCTCATCCTAACCTGAGAAGCCCTACACTGAAAGCCTAACCCTTGCTCCGGGAACCCTGACTGTTGGAATGGCTAACCCTACTCTGGTAGCCTTAGGCTCTACAACCCTAAGTCAAACCCAGGGTGCCCTACGCTCTGGAACCCTAACCTGAGCCTCAGGAGGCCTACCCTAGCCTCTGCAACCCAAAGTGCTAGAACACCAACTCTATCCTGCAGAGCCTTACCCTTTGAAACCCTATCCACAGCTCAAGGAGCCCCATGCTTTGTTTCCCTAAGTGTAGTTTGGAGAGTCCACTCCACTGTAACCTTAACCCAAGTCTGGGTAACCCTAGCCTTGGAAACATAGTCCTAGCTTGGGAGCCTTGTCCTCTGGAATCGTTCTTATAGCCCAGACGGCCCTACCATGTGGAACATTAATGTTACCCCGAGATGTCCTACCCTTGGACATTCAGGTTCAGCACCTGTCCATAGCACTACCTTCTGGAAGCTTGCCCGTAGCACTACCTTCTGGAAGCTTGGCCATAGCACTACCTTCTGGAAGCTTAACTATAGCTCGAGGAGCACCTGCAGTGGAAGGTCTCATCACTACCCTAGACCCAGTTTCTCCCAACAGAAATCACTCTAGAGAATATGGTTCAGGATGAACCTTCCGCTAACCTTCCCCATCCCTAAGCACCATCTGGAAGGCAATCAGAGTTACCCTTTCCCCAGCCTCCCCTGTAGAGGGGAACTTTCTAGCCACACATACTTTTTTTCTTGTTCATTGTATGGGGCTGGTGAATACTCTAGTTAAGAAGATGAGTTCTTTGTTCCTTACCCTGTTGGTCCATGAGGATGGGAGCTCCACCTAATGATGCCACAGAGTCCACCAGTAGTAAGCACTTATATCTAGCAGAGGGAAAGGAAGAGCAGATATTACTTAGCAAATGTCAACCTGTTTGTGTTGGTGTCTGAAAGCTTCTCATTCATTCTGGTTCTTATCATTTCTCTCACCAGACAATATTTTTCCAGAGTCTTGGATTTCCCAGGACCCCCCAAAATGTGTTAAGCACCACTGCAACAGCTCTAGCAGGGTCACTAACCTGCCCATTGCTTTTCCCATGGGCAGTGGTGAAAGAGAAACATGCAATTTTTCCTTACCTGGGAATGCTATTATGCCCCACTGTTCGATAAGTATTCAGCAGCCCTCTGGGCAACTGATCCACAGAGGATCTAAGTCTGCAACAGCTGCCTAGGAGGGCCCTAGAACCCTAACCCAAGCCCAGGTAGCCCTACTCTCTGGAACCCTAACCCTAGTGGTTCTCAACCTTTCCAGACTACTGTACCCCTTTCCGGAGTCTTATTTGTCTTGCATACCCCCAAGTTTCACCTCACTTAAAAACTACTTGCTTATAAAATCAGACATAAAAATACAAAAGTGTCACAGCACACTAGTACTGAAACATTGTTACTGTCTCATTTTATCATATAATTATCAACTAAATCAGTTGGAATATAAATATTGTACTTACATTTCAGTGTATATGTAAGGGATTGTTATCCCCTTACTAAAACTCAGTGAGGTTTTTTTGGTTGGCTAGCTCCCAGTACTAAAAGTAAGGGGAAGGGCTAATGGGAAATCAGGACCCTGAGACTGACAGTTCACAGGAGCAATGGGGAGAGACCCATGCTCCAGGTGAGTCTGATTGAAAAGTCAGGCAGGCCAATGAGGGAGTCAGGAGGTCAGGGGAGGGGGCATCCTCTGTGTGAGCTGGTATTGCCTGGAAGAGAGTGGGGCCGAGTTAAGGAGAGGGCAGGGGCCCAAGCTGAGCTGGGGAGCAGGGCTGTGTCAGACAGAAAACCTGAAAATCATAGAACATTAGGGTTGGAAGAGACCTCAGGAGGTCATCTAGTCCAACCCCCTGCTCAAAGCAGGACCAACACTAACTAAATCATCCCATTCAGGGCTTTGTCAAGACAGGTCTTAAAAACCTCTAAGGATGGAGATTCCACCACCTCCCTAGGTAACCTATTCTAGTGCTTCACCACCCTCCTAGTGAAATAGTGTTTCCTAATATCCAAAATAGACCTCCCCCACTGCAACTTGAGACCATTGTTCCTTATTCTGTCATCTGCCACCATTGAGAACAGCCAAGCTCCATCCTCTTTGGAAGTTGAAGGCTGCTATCAAATCCCCCCTCACTCTTCTCTTCTGCAGACTAAACAAGCCCAATTCCCTCTATCTCTCCTCATAAATCATGTGCCCGCTGATCATTTCCATTGCCCTCTGCTGGACTCCCTCCAATTTGTCCACATCCCTTCGGTAGTGGGGGGACCAAAAGTGGAGACAATATTCCAGATGTGGCCTCACCAGTGTCGAATAGAGGGGAATAATCAGTTCCCTCGATCTGCTGGCAATGTTCCTACTAATGCAGCCCAATATGCCATTAGCCTTCCTGGCAACAAGGGCACATTGCTGACTCATATCCAGCTTCTCATCCACTGTAATCCCCAGGTCCTTTTCTGCAGAACTGCTGCTTAGCCAGTTGGTCCCCAGCCTGTAGCAGTGCATGGGATTCTTCTGTCCTAAGTGCAGGACCCTGCACTTGTCCTTGTTGAACCTCATCAGATTTCTTTTGGCCCAATCCTCCAATTTGTCTAGATCACTCTGTATCCTATCCCTACCCTTCAGTGTATCTACCTCTTCCCCCAGCTTAGTGTCATCCGCAAACTTGCTGAGGGTGCAATTCATCCCATCATCCAGATTATTAATAAAGATGTTGAACAAAACCAGTCCCAGGACCAACCCCTGGGGCACTCTGTTTTATATCGGCTGCCAGCTAGACATGGAGCCATCGGTCACTACCTTTTGAGCCCGACAATCTTGCCAGCTTTCTATCCACCATGTTGTCCATTCGTCCAATCCATACTTTTTTAACTTCCTGGCAAGAATACTGTGGGACACTATGTCAAAAGCTTTGCTAAAGTCAAGGTATATCATATCCACCACTTTCCCCATATCCACACAGCCAGTTATCTCATCGTAGAAGGCAATCAGGTTGATCAGGTATGACTTACCCTTGGTGAATCCATGTTCATAGGTGCTGGGGCTGGAACACCCACAGGGAAAAATTAGTGGGTGCTCTGCACCCACCGGCAGCTAAGCTCCCCTCCCCTCCCCGTCCCTCCGCCCACCTCCTTCTCCACCTCCCCCCCTGAGCACGTCATGTCCCCACTCCTCTGCCTACCTCTCAGTGCTTCCACCCGGCCACCGCCAAACAGCTGTTTGGTGGTGTAGCAAGCTCCAGGAGGGAGGGGGAGGAGCGGGAATGTGGCACGCTCAGGGGAGGAGGCAGGGAAGAGGCAGGGCTGGGGTGGGGATTTGGGGAAGGAGTCGGAATAGGAGCAAGGAATGGGCAGAGTTTTGGCGGGGACTTTGGGGAAGGGGATGGAATCGGGGCGGGAAGAGGCAAGGCAGGGCAGGGTCACATGGAAGGGGTGGAGTGGGGGCAGGGCCAGGGGCACATGGGTCGAGCACCCAGGGGAAAGCGGGGAAGTTGGCACCTATGTGCCTGGCAATGACCTGGCTGACGGTTGTTGTGCTGTGCCTGACTACAGAACCATCTCCTCACCAATGAGCTGTTTGACACTTTGCCCCCCACATTCAGTCTCCCTGAGTGGAGGCTGTTGATACACGTTTGCTCCCGTTGCTGCTGCTTTGTCACCTATCTCTTCTCTGTGGCACTTAGCAAACAATAACATGTGTTCCCTGGTGTCTCACAGGGCCACTTGCTGATCTCTCAGGACTTAGAACAAGAATAAAATGGAGGTGTGGTAACTTGGTGGTGTTCGAGCTTTGTGGTTTCTAGAGAGCATAATTCTCATTGGATGGTGTTAGTAAGTGTAGTGATAGATTTGAGTTTTCCAACACACCCTGATATCCCTGCCTTCCATGGCCCAGACAGTCTGTCCAGCCACAGGGCACCGTGTGGGGGATCCCACTGACCTGTGGCAGAGCTCTCCAAAGCCATCCAGGGGCTGAAGCACCCCACTGGATGATTCTCCATGTGTGATGAAGAACAGTGAGGGCTTGTGCTGTGCCAGAGCCTACAGGAGCAGGAGAGAGAGAGAGAGAGAGAGAATTAAATACACCATCCAAGCTGAGGAGGCTCTGGCACAATGGTGGGCAGACACTTTATTGCCCCAGCAGGGGAGAGACTATAAATAACTAGGCTGGAGTCATAGGAGCAGCCACCCAGCACAAGGCCAATGACTGTTGGGGGAAAGTGAGGCAGAATTTCCGCAACATCACACTGAGATGGCACTGGCTGGCAAAGACACTGTCAGATGCCTGCATGGGCAGTGGTGCACTGGGAGCTCTCCTGTGGCTGCTGTCATGTGTAAGTACTGGTGAGCTGCAGAGGTGGCACACCTGCTGGAAGACAGGTGTGTCTGTGCAATGAGAGCAGTGCCAGAAGGTGCTCCTATTTATTGTAGGCATGCGCCATCATCATCTCCCACTTGTTACCTCAAACAAGCTCCTTTGCTTCTTCCAACCTACCTCTGACTCTTGGGGCTGCTCCCTATAAACCTCTACAAAGACACCTCATAATCCACCTTAAAACTCTGCTTTGCTGTGAGGCCTGCCAAAACCTTGGGGATGGCTGGTGAGCCGAGACCCTTCCTGTTGTTTCATTGTTTCCTTGTGCTCCCCTGTCTGTCTGTAATCATCTGTTGTCTCCTATCTTACACTTGGACTGTCAACTCTTTGGGAAAGGCTCTCTTTGTGCTGTGTTTGTACCTCTCCTAGCACAGGGAGATCCTGCTCCATGGCAGCTCCAAGATGCTAACACAGGGATTGGCAACCTTTGGCACCCTTTGGCTGGGCTGGTTTGTTTACCTGCTGTGTCCGCAGGTTTGGCCAATTGCGGCTTCCTCAGGCTGTGGTTCACCGTCCCACGCCAATGGGGGCTGCGGGAAGCGGCGTGGGCTGAGGGATGTGCTGGCTGCTGCTTCCCGCAGCCCCCATTGCCCTGGAGCACCCGCCAGGGTGCTTATCCTGTTGGGCCGTGTGCCGAAGGTTGCCCATCCCTGTGCTAACACAACACAAATGAATAATGCTGTTACAAAGCTGGGTGGGCTTGTTAGTGATGAACGCTCTCCCTCTTCTGGACACTGTAGGTGTACCAGGCATTCAGGTCTGCTAGGAACCTACACAGCAATCTCAGGGTGAAGGAGCCCTGCCTGAAAATGCTCGCTGTATATTCTAGCAGTTAAATACATGCATGTCTAGTGGAAACAGTGTATGGTTCTCTCTCTTACTTCTCTATGCTTTCCTCCTGTACTCCCTCATATCTTTCCTCTGAAGAGCCAAGGAGACAACCCTCAGCCCTGAACACTTATACAACAAAGCAAACGGTGTGTGGGTGGCAGCATAACAGATTTAGGGCCAGGTCATGGGTGTAAACCAGCATTGCTTCCATTGCACCAAGCTGGGGCTCGGCCCTCTGCTTTCTCTCTAGCAGTGCAGGATGAGTTCCCACATGAGGGCTGCATTTGGCAGAAACCAGCGGAGACGCACAGTGCCCCTGACTGTCTGGTAGGATGGGGAATGCTCCTTTTCCCAACATTTCTCAGGGCTGCAGGCAGAGATGGGCAGGGAGCTGAGGCTATGCAGTCACGCTCTGATAGTGTGAGTAGCTGCCCGCCCTCCACTTGGTGAGCTGCAGGGTTCTCCTGGGCAGGGCAGCTACTCCTAAACCCAGAGGATGCACTCAGGGGACTGTTGAGAATGGTTTCTCCTCTGGGCATAGCCCATTCTTGCTTTCTCTGCCTGCCATTGCAGCAACATAAGGATTCCTGCCTCTTCTTATGTCCCAGGAGGCCACAGTTACCAGGCTGTTCTAGCCAGCACCTGTGCACTGCAGTCTAGTCCCAATGTCCTTGCTCCGATACATGCAGCACTCACCTCCTCAATCTCCTGTAGTGCAAAGTATTCTCCAGGGGGCTTCACCAGTTGGTGGACATTAGCTCCTGAAAGGAGTGGGACAAAGTCAGTGCCCTGGCAGAAATGCCCTAGCAGACCCTACTGTGCAGTCCCATCTCTAACAACAGCCCTGAATAGCACCAGTAACTTTGAACCCCCAACATTAAACAATGAGGGACAGATTGTGCTGGCTGTGCTGCGGTATGCAAGCGTGGGAGAGGATGCACAGAGCCGTTCCCCATGGGCACCTTGGCACAGTGCAGTCAGCATCCCAGGGTTGATGCAATGACCGGAGGAGAATTAGCATGTCTGATGTCACAAAGCACCCCAAACGGGGTGGGTGGGGAGGTGGGGTCACCATGGTGCCAAGCCTCCACTCATCAGCGGATGGACCATGACCAACTTCGAGCTGTTGTTCTGGGTGTGTAATAAGTCATGTATTAACTGGAAAGTGGATATGCCTGTCAAAGTCCAGCCTGGCCTCATGGGAATTTGTCCAGTTGAAAACTGGGAAAATGCTGAAAGCCATCCCAATATCACTGATTAAACTTGGACATGCTGTGCCCCTGGGTAGCAGCCCCCCTATCCCCCATCCCAACCACTGGCTCACTAGAAAGGAGGGGAAATAGAAGCTTCTCTGTGAGGGTCAGAGACCTGAACGCCAGAAGGCGCCATCAGGATCATCTTGTCTGGTCTCCTGTATCATGCAGGCCAAAGAATTTGGCCCAGGGATCACTGCATGGAGCCCAAAGACTGTGTCAGTGTTACATAGCCCAGTCAGATTCTCACTAAGAGACCGAGAACTGCAGCTGTCCTGGCTCACATACAAGGGCTCCATGCATTTCTGAGGAAGGCAAAGATGACGGTTCTGTGAGATGTCTGCTCTTTTTAAAGCTTCCTGGGTGGATTCAGTTCCCCTTCACTACCCCCAAAGGTCTGTATTGATGGCAGGGCCCCTGGACCTACTTCTACTCAGTGAAGCTGCTCTACACTGGGGTTTTTGCAGCAGGGTAGCTACAGTGATGGATGTGCCCAAAGCAAACCCTTAATGATGCTTGTATTAGCGTAATACACCACTTGCACTGGTTTAATTTACCCAGGCTCGCAACTTAGGTTAACTCCACTGATATAATTCATGGCTTACCCTAGTGTAGTGTGTCTATACCAGGCATTTGCAGTAGGGGTTTACGATGGTCCAGCTACTCCAGGGTAATTACCCCAATGCATAGAACCCCAGTGTAGACAAGGACTTTTGACAGATCCTCAAAGGCACCTAACTCCCATTGAAATCAAGTGGGAAATATATGTCTTCGTGGATCTTACATACTATCAGTCCTGCCTAACTTCTCTCCTTCAGCACCTGAAAGCTTTCTCTCTATTCTGCAGCAAGCCCCTTGCTAACCAAATCTGCCTTTGCCAAAGCTTTCCTGATTTCTTTGAGTTCCCAGAAGACAGTCGATGGGAAAGGGAGAGAGGCCTATTTCTTCCAAATTCTCTCAGGCCTGCCAGCTGCCCAGCTGGGGCAGAGTGACCAGGGCCATACTGTATCTGAGCAGCGAGAGTCCAGGTGAGCTGTTAGTTACACTAGGTCAGTGTAATCAATCCAGAGTTGGATAGAGCAATTTGGCCCTGTGTGTCAAGATGCAGCATGTCTCTATATAATGGTTCTGACCTAGCCACGGTGCACATTTTACTGACAGCCACTCAGAGGGACCAAAAGTCTAGCTTAGTCCCTACTCTGAGCCATTCTGGAGCTGTTTGTAGCTGAGGGCCCCACACAACAAATGGGAAGGGGTCCAAGTCCCATACCCAGTCTCTTGGAGATGTCTGTTGCACGCTCGCCCCAGATTCCATTCACTGCCGTCAACACCACCTCTCCAGCCTCCACTGTGTTCAGAAGCGCAGCCTCCATGGCACAGTGGCCCGGGCCACTGATGGCCAGGGTCAGTGGGTTCTGTGTCTGGAAGGCATACTGGATTCCCAGCTTGATTTCATCCATGATCTGAGGAGAACGGACAAGATGCCAGGATTAAAGCAGCCACCTGCAGTTTGGCAGTGTAACCGCATTGAAATCGGCACCCACTAACAGTGACACTTTGTGTGCTAGGAGGAAAACAACCAGGACGTGGCAGCTGGTAGTGAGCCCAAGTTTACATCTACACCTTTCCAGTGACTCTTATACACAGAAAATAATCAGCCATCAAAGGGGGAGCTAGAATGTGCAGAGCTCCAGCCCTCATCTGCCTGCAGTTGTTTCTGCTCTGTGCTAGGCGATATACATGCAGTACTTCTAATGAAACAGGGATAAGCGAAAATCACGGAGTTCATGATGTGATCCAGCGGACTGTCACTTACTGCAGAGTATTTGATTGTGAGCCACAAACACACTATATTTACAGCTTTTAGCTATTTCTTACAGAAATTGGTTTTACCAAAAATAAAACTGATCCCTAGCCCTCCCTTTGTAGAAGGCCTCTCTTGTGGTGCCCATGGGGCACTACTGAACTAGACAGACACTCTACTCAGTTCTGAAAGCAATTTAAAGAGCTAGAGACCAACACCAAACAGCTAAACGTAACCAATGCCAGACCCTGCTGGCACCGCTCATGGAGAGCTTTGCCACGGAAGCGCTGAAGGAGGTTAGGGAAAGGATTTTGTTTTTACCCCTGAGTTCTCCAAATGCTGGGAGAATTGGGAATCTGACAGGCAGTGGATGTTGGTCCTCTAGGCAGTTCTCCAAACTGCTTGTCAGCTTGATCCAAAGCCCATTTAAATCAGTGGGAATCTTTCCACTGACTGAAAGGGTCACGGGCTTTGGAGTAGCCCCAGAGTGGTGAATGGGGAGGAATCAGAGCTGTGGCTCTGAGTCTGCAAGAGCCTGAAGCATATGAGTCATCCCAGTGGCCATGGAGGCAGAGGCAGACACACACAGGAAAGATTTCAAGAAATATACTGACACCAAAAGCTGAAAGAAGCCAGGAGAAATGACAGCCCAACAGTGACTTACAATTAGTATCACCAAAACGCCTTTTCTGGGCCCTAGGAGACTCAGAAAGTGACGTCATGTGGGAATGGAACCCAGAAGAGGGGAAAAGAAGATCGGGAGCAAGGGAAAGTGGGTTTCATTTGCTATCTAAATCATTGCACTGGTGCCTGAGGAGAGGGAGAGGCTGCAGATTGTAGGAAACACTTGGAATGAGTCAGTGACCATGTTCTGGAAAAGTTGAGTTGTAGCCCTCACCTGGAACATTTCCTTGTGGAGGTGTCCAATTAGCTGCCGACCTCCTGCAGTCAAGATCCGAGGAGGGACGTTTGAGGGCCCAGGCCCCAGGAGCAGCCTGTCTGGAATGGCCAGGGGCTGCTGCAGCACTGCCGGGGGTGGCACCAGCAGCTGTTGCGAAGACATTGCGTGATAACGTGGAGCTGGGAGCACAGGCAGATGGAGAGAAGTCCGAGCTGTAGCTTGGCGCACTCGGGAGGCACTGCCCATCACTGCTCGGTGCATCTTTTGGGCCAGAGATAACAAAAAGAACCTTTGCCCTGACAGCAACCAGCCCCTGGGCCTGCTGCCACTAGCCTTCAAGCTCCCGTTCCTCTCTGACAGAGCCTCTGCTGGCAGTGGTAACTCAAAGCCTGTCAAACCCTCTGTCCTGTCACACTGACCTTCACAGTCCTGGCAATAAAAGCTTAAGCCCACCTCTGAATGACCCAGCAGCTCCCTGGCTCCTCCTTGATGCAGAGAGCTCTTCTTGAAAACACCCTCCGCCCCATTGGTTCTCCTGGCCTGTGAACTCTGCACCTGGTAGGAGCTGGCACTCTGACTGCCGCTGCTCATGTGGCACTAACAGCTTTGCTGCTTCTTGCTTTAGCCACATAATTTCCTAGTGCAGGAGAAAGTCCCCATGTTTGTCTAACTTGCTCGGTCAGATCTGTTTTCCCCAAAGCTCAGTAAGATAACAATACACTGCTGTACTCTGCCAGACTGCCCTGCTGGGGCTTTGGCAGACTGCCCTGTTGGGGCCCGGTCCTTACTCCATGTCCTATGTCCTTTTTACCATGCCATGGTTTCTGATAGCTCTGAGAGGCTGCAGCCATGCTACTGAGCACTCAGAGAAGCCCTGCCTCAAAGAGCTTCCAGTCTCAATAGCCGAGATGTACAGAGGGTGAGAAGGAAAACAGGCACAGAGAGGTGAGGGAGTCTTGCCCCAGGTCATCCGGCAGGGCAGTGGCAGAGCTGGGAATGGATCCCAGCTCTCCTGAGTCCCACTCCCATTCAAGAAGTCACTTTTTATCACTGTGGGTTACTCAGATATTGGTATGTGAACAGTCCCAGGCTGCTTCCCTGGCACTTTCCTTCAGGGATGCGTTTGTGACATCCAGTCCCTATCCTGTAGACAGGGATGTCACAGACATTGCCTGGGAAGTGCTAGATGCTGCAGTGGGTTTGTGGCCTGAACACAGAACAGCTTGTCGAAGAGGAGGAGTGTGGAGTATGGAGAGCTCTGAACTCTCATGAGGTGTTTCTCTCTCTCTCTTTTCCTTCTCACATTCTCCCTCCTACTCTCCCTCTGCTTTCCTTCTCTTCCTCCCCGCTTCCTCTGAGCCTCGCTTGGGTCCTGAACCAAAGCCTGGGAAAGTTAGCAGGAGTCATTTAATTGATTTGGGATCAGACCCCTCGGCCCCATCAAGTGCCGATGAAATCAATGGGATGCTTACTATTGTTTTCAGTAGTGCATGATTAGCACCTCGAATTAGCACTGTTACTAGTTTGCCAAGACTAGCAGGTGGAGGAGCAGGATTAACTGGGGTTAATAGCTGGCCATATCAGTGCACTTCTCAGGTCTTCGGATCTCAATTTACTGGAAGTGAAATTCCATGAACCAGTGCACAAGCAATAGCTGCCCCATGTGGTTTGCCGCCTCCCTCTCTTGGATGAGTCCCCTCCCCAGCGCTGTGCCTCTGTGTTTCTGTGATTTTCCTGGATGCTGCCACATTTTGCTCACTCAAGTCCCAATCCTCATTTACTGTCAACTAATCTGTGTAGTTTCTATACGAGTCCTTTTGCAGGATCCTGGATTTAACAACAACAACAACAACAAAAGAGAGAGAGAAACCAAAACATGCGTAGAGGCTAGGTACTTTTCCCTTCATCCAGAAACACTTTGCAAGCTGATTCAATGAGTATATAGGACTCTTGTCACTCTCCACTGACATGCAGCTGTCTCTGGGCTGAAACATAGCAGCTGTTTAACAGTACACAAGCAGAGAAGAAGAAAAATGCATTGAACCTTCAGGGGGAATTTAGAAAGGCAGAATGCAACTAGTCCACCTGGAACTTGGCTAGGGCTGCCTGGCTGACACACATCTTCATTTGTACAGAAATGCATCCTCTGGGATCTTTAATGCACTCCAGGGGTCAGGAGCTCAGTTGTGTGTCTCAAAAGAAAGCCAGCCCTGAGCACTATGGTGTGGCACTGATTCAGTACTCGGTCCGCAGGTAGACCCACATTTGGGGAAGCAACTTTTCCTGCTGCTTTCTGGCTTTTCCAAGAGGTCACCCATCCAAGTCCAACCTACTCTGTCTGACAAGAGGACAGCCTGGAGTGGTGTCACTCTCACAGGCCAGGAGGCTCCTCTAAATGCTTAAAAGCCAGGCTCTTTCCTTTCATCATGGATCAGAAATGGCAACCAGTGCTGTTGTATTCTGCTCTCTTCATGGCAAGAACTCGATGCTGGTGGCATTAGAATGGCTAATAATACCCCACAGGAGACAGAAGCCCCCAGCTTGTAACAGTAAGAGACAGCGATGTCACAGTGGTAATGCAGGGAGTGATGCGAAGCGGTCGTGCAGGAAGGGGCTGAAGAAAGGAGCAACGTTCAAGACAAGATTTGAAGCTCTTAGCTCTGCAGCCCCAAAGCTCTTTCCCTATTTATGATCCATCAGGTGCCAAATGCTGCTCTGTCCCCCTGGTACAAATCTAAAGTAACTCAGTTGAGTTAGAGCCGCTCAGGGCTTACGCTAGCATAACCAAGTGTAGTCCAGATTTACACCAGTTTAACTGTGCACAGCATTTTGCCCAGTTGCTTCACACTTTAGGAGTATGGGCCCAGTCAGAGCCTCTGTGATGTCCAAGGAGCTCACAGTACAGTTTAGGATGTAGGAGACAAACTGGGCCTTTGACCTCCTCCACCTGTGTGCTTGACTGAGGTCTTGGCATAATTTAAATCAGGGATTCTCAGCCTCTTTCTGTCTGAGGCCCCCCAATATACACCCAAAACTCCAGGACCCAGCACAGGAGAGGCCAGGACTCCAGGCTTCAACCACAGGGAGGCTAAGGGCTCTGGGCTTCAGGTGCCAGGGGGGACACAGGGCTTGGGCCTTTAGCCCTGTGGGGCAGAGTGAGGGTCTTGGGGCTCTGGGCATCAACTGTGTGGGAGGGAAGCTCAGGGCTCTGGGTTTCAGCTGCTGGCAGGGGAGTTCAGGGCTTGGGGCTTCTGCCATGTGAGGTGCTGGGACTTGGGGTTCTGGGCTCCCAGCTTTAGCCCTGCAGGGTAGGGGGACTTGAGGCTTTAGATCCACAGGATGCTGGGGCCCTGGGGCTGGTGGACCCCCAGAAATGGCTCACAGACCCCTGAGTCACTGAGCCTTGGTTGAGAACCGCTGATTTAGAGCATCCTGGGAGCTGTTCTCAATTACACTGCCAGTTAAGCAGCCGGAGATCAAAGTGATACAAGGTACCCTGGCCACACCCCTTCCCACAGGCCATACCCTATGCTATTATCTCCACTGGAATGTCTCCCAAGTTATCCTGGGTTAGCTAAGAGTAGGAACCAGTCTTTGTTTGTTTGTTTTCCTCAGGACCCCAGTTTGACTGGCTCTGGGAAAGATATTGCATGCCCAGATGATGGTGTGTGTGGGTGGAATTTACCACCATCACAAAGAGTCATACCAGCAGCCATACCCAACGTGCATGTAAGAGTGTGGCTATGGGACAAGCATTCACCCTATTGTGTTAATTAGTTCCTCCTTTGCCTGGTCCTTCTGCACCTTCCTGGCCAGCATGGAATATATGGAGTGTGTAACTGACTTGTGGAGGACTCCGTTTCACCCCAGCTGGGGAAGGATGACATGTCGCCTCAAGCAGCACCACAGCCGGTCTCTGTCAGACCCCCAGCTGTTTTTGTACTTTATTGACTTAGCTGGGCTGTGTGTGTTTTTTCTTGTGAGGCAACAGTACAGTTGAAAGAGTGCTCCCTTGACGTGAAAACTGACTGGATAACTGCATGGGTGTTTGTGTACGATAACTTACCCAATCAGCATGGTGTTGGAGCCAACCCTCCCATCCAGGATTGTTTAAGCAATTGAGTGTTTAGGCAGAGCTGTGCGGTGAGGTTGTACTGTGTCAACCCACTGGTCAATGCATGTGATGCAGCAGCTGGGGCTGAGCCACTGAAAAGATGGATCTGGTGCAGCTTTTGGCTATAATAGTAATATCTAACTCTTATACAAGGCTTTTCCTGAGTAGATCTCAGTGCACTCTACCAAGGGGGGGATCAGGATCACTATCCTCATTTTACAGATTGGGAAACTGAGGCACAGCAGTTAAGTGACGTATCCAAGGTCACCAGCAGGCCAGTGGTAGAGCCAGGAATAGAACCCAGTGTAGCAGGGTAGTTACCCCACTCCTAGAAAAAAGTCTGGTTTGATTGGGGAAGCAGCCACAGCTGGGGCCATGCCCCAATCAGGCTACACTTGGCCCTGTTATAAGGGCTTAGGGAGGAGCTGGGACAGGCTCTTTCCAGCCCTGGAGGGAGAAGGACCCAGCTGCCTGGGAGCTCAGGGTACAGGGAATAGAGCAGGGCTGGGGAAAGGCAAGAGGCGCTGGGGAGCTCTAGCCTGGTAAGTCCCCAGGTTGCAGGCCTTGCTAAAAGGCCAAAATAGGTACAAGGGTTGCAGAGGCTGCCACCTGGGCTTAGGCAAAGGCAGTAAGTGGGGCTAGGTGATGACTGGCAGTATCCACTGAGGGAAGATGGGTGAGAGGGCTGGGGGTTCCCCTGGGAGGGGAGACCCAGAGTGTGTTGGGGTACTGCGGGGGCAGAACCCCAAGGTAAAGGACACCGGGGTCTCGGAGGGACACGGGGCCTGAGGCAAGTGAGACATTATCCGGCAGAGGGTGCTCCAGAGCTGGAATTGAGCTGATAACCAGAAGGAGCTGCTGCATTGGTGAGTCTTCACTTTGCTTCACTCAGGTTCCTAGCATGCCAGTTCCATGCGCTAGCCACTTGACCACACTATAAAAGGTTGCTTTCTAGCAGCTCATGCAGTTAGTGCGGGAGCCCCCTGGTTCAATGCCGAGTGTGTTGGCCAAGCTGGCAGCCATCACAGAGGTAGGAGCTGGTTTGGGAGTCAAACTGCAGTGGATGTCAGATGCTTGGGATGAGCTTCTTCTGTCTGGAAGAAGCATGTAACACACTGGTCAGTGTGTGTATTATGTGTGCCCATCCAGAAAGGCTGTCAGGCTGTTGTAGCCTCAAGCCACAGAGCTTTGGCCAGGCTATAAAGGTTCATATTTTCAGCTCTGGAGGTCCCCAGGTCAGTCCTGGATGCATCAGCCAAGACTTCAGCCATCACCCCAGCACAGTCTCCTGTCTGAGAGTACAGAGGATGTGCATGTCCAGCAGCATCTTAACTAACACAGCCCCTCTATGTTTACTGCACTGGAGACCTGTCTGGCCTCTCTCATAAGGGACAGTACGGTTCTTGTTTGGGCAATAATGAGACTATGTTCCACTACACTGGAGCCTCAGTCAGCACAAACCAATGGGCTGATTTATAAATGCTGAAGATAAAATTGCATCTACTTATAAGATCATGTAATGTGTTTGCATGTCCAGTAGAGATGGAGCATAGCTGAGCTCTTGAATCCACATGCAAGGATCGGGTGTGCAGCGAGGCTGGGTCGGGGAACCCAGATTGGAACAAAGATTTAGTGTGAGTTAAAAACCTACCGCACAGGATCCAGGGGCTTATTTTCCAGCTTGGGTTTTGGGTTAGTCAAAATCTTTTCAGATCCTTTGTGAGTCTGGGCCCATGATGGTGGTGAAACCATGCAGTAATACTCATTGCCCCCCAGGGTTTGAGTTGCAGGCCCACATGGGGCCGCTGCACCACAAAGAGAGAGTGAGTAAGAAGTAAAGCCTTCTTCAGTTTCACAGAGTCCTCTAGAGAACCTACTAGTCCAATGTCTCCAAAGTCATAGAACCATAGAAGATTAGGATTGGAAGAGACTTCAGGAGGTCATCTAGTCCAACCCCCTGCTCAAAGCAGGACCAACACCAACTATATCAACCCAGCCAGGGCTTTGTCAAGACAGGCCTTAAAAACTTCTAAAGATGGAGACTCCACCACTTCCCTAGGTAACCCATTCCAGTGCTTCACCACCCTCCTAGTGAAATAGTTGTTCCTAATATCCATCCTAGACCTCCCCCACTGCAACTTGAGACCATTGTTCCTTGTTCTGTCATCTGCCACCACTGAGAACAGCCTAGCTCCATCCTCTTTGGAACCTCTGGGGCACTCTGCTGGATACCAGCTGCCAACTAGACACCAAGCCGTTGATCACTACCCATTGAGCACAATGATCTAGCCAGCTTTCTATCCACTTTATAGTCCATTCATCCAATCCATACTTTTATTACCTTGCTGGCAAGAATACTGTGGGAGACTGTATTAAAAACTTTGCTAAAGTCAAGGTATATCACTGTTTTCCCCATATTGACATAGCAAGTGATCTCATCATGGAAAGCACAAGCGACCAGGGAGCTTGCGACCAGGGAGCTTGCGACCAGGGGCTGCTAACAGGGAGTTTTGCAAGGGAGTTTTGGAAGGGGAGTGGGAAGGGAGTGGGGGTCCCTTATCAGTCCTACCTGTTCCCCTGTAGTCCCCTTAAAACCTATAATCCAAACCATATTCCAAAACCCCTTTCTTTAGACCACCCTTTCATTAACTAGGAGACAATGCAGGCAGAAGCCCAGCAGCAGAGTGGGGGCTATCCAGTTTATTGCGCTGAGTGTAACATGTATGATTACCTGCCTTGTGGGCAGGTGGCGTATGTGTGCAGTCGCAGAGGTGGTCAAAAAAGCAACAGGATGTTAGAATCATTAAAAAGGGATAGAGATAAGACTGAGAATATATTATTGTCCTTATATAAATCCATGGTGTCAAACAGATAGTAGGAGTTAATAGAACAGAAGTACTTTATATCTGTTTTGACTGTAAAGGGTAACAGTTCAGTAGCTGGCTGTCACCTGACAGAGACAATCAGGGGACAGGTACTTTCAATCTGGAGGGAGGGAGTTTCTGGGTGTGCTGTTGATTGGTGGTCGTTCTCTCTGGTTCTGAGAGTGACCAGATGTGCAACCAGGTTTCTCTCCATCAGCTCTTAAAGTTCAGAATAGTAAGACTAGGTAGTTAGGCGAGTTAGGCTATTTGTTTCTTTATTTGCAAATGTGCATTTGGCTGGAAGGAGTTTAATTGTGCATTTGGCTGGAAGGAGTTCAAATTTGTATTTGCTGAAGATTTACGTGTACTTGTATACTTAGGCTGGGGGTATTCCCAGTTCTATAGCTGAAAACCCTGTACCTTTCCATTTTAAATTTACAAGATAATTTTTACTGTTTTTCTCTGTTTATTAAAGCTTTTCTTGTTTAGAACTTGATTGTTTTTTATTCTGGTGGGACCAGGGAACTGGGTTGGCGCACAGGGATAGTGGGAAGAAAGGGGTAAGGGGAGGAGAGGTTAATTTCTCTTTGTGTTGGATCACTTTCTCTCTCAGGAGAGTCTGGAGTGGGGAGAGAGAAGGAGGGAGGAAGGTGAATTTTCTCTCTGTTTTGTGATTCAGGAGTTGAATCACAGTGATCTTCCAGGGTACCCAGGAGGGGAGCCTGGAGAAGCAACGGTGGGGAAAGGGTTTACTTTCCTTGTGTTAGATCCAGGGTCTGGTCTTGGGGGGTCCCGGGCAAGGTTTTGGGGGACCAGAGTGTACAGGCACTGGAATTCTGGTTGTGGCAGCGCTACAGGTTCTAGCTGTAATTGGCTTAGAGGATTCATGCTGGTACCCCAACTTTTGACGCTAAGGTTCAGAGTGGGGAATTGTACCATGACACCATGGAATGCCACATCTCGAATATTGTGTACAGATGTGGTCTCCTCACTCAAAAAGATATTCTAGCACTAGAAAAGGTTCGGAAAGGGCAACTAAATGATAGGGATTTGGAAGGGTCCATATGAGGAAAGATTAAGAGGCTAGGCCTCTTCAGCTTGGAAAAGAGGAGACTAGGGGGGATATGAGAGAGAGATATAAATCATGAGTGATGTGGAGAAGTGGATAAGGAAAAGGTATTTACTTATTCCATAATAAGATAGGGTCACAAATGAATTAATAGTTAGCAGGTTTAAACAAATAAAGGAGTTCTTCTTCACAAAGCGCACAGTCACTGTGGAACTCCTTACCTGAGGAGGTTGTGAAGGTGGGACTATAACAAGTTTAAAGGAACTGGATATTCATGTGCTAGTCATAAATGGCTGGAAAGGTAAAGAATGGTGTCCCTAGCCTCTGAACACAGAGGATGAGATGGATGGCAGAGAGGATCACTTGATCATTGCTGTTAGCTTCACTCCCTCTGGGGCACCTGGCATTGGCCACTGTCGGTAGACAGATACTGGGCTAGATGGACCTTTGGTCTGACCCGGTGTGGCCATTCTTATGTTCTTATGTTCTGTTCTTATGTTGATCAGGCAAGACTTACCCTTGGTGAATCCATGTGGACTGTTCCTGATCACCTTCCTCTCCTCCAAGTGCTTTAAAATGGATTCCTTGAGGACCTGCTCCTTTCAAGGGACTGAGATGAGGCCGACTGGTTTGTAGTTCTCCGGGTTCTCCTCTTTTTTAAAGATGGGCACTATATTTGCCTTTTTACAATCATCCGGGACCTACTGCGATTGCCATGAATTTTCAAAGATAATGGCCAATGGCTCTGCAATCACATCAGGCAACTCCCTCAGGTTCATTAGATCTGGATCCATGGATTGTGCATGTCCAGCTTTTCTAAATAGTCCTTAACCTGTTCTTTCACCACTGAGGGCTGTTCACCTCCTCCCCATACTGTGTTACCCAGTGCAGCAGTCTGGGAGCTGACCTTGTCTGTGAAGACTGAGGCAAAAAAAGCATTGAGTACTTCAGCTTTTTCCACATCATCTGTCAGTAGGTTGCTTCCCCCATTCAGTAAGGGGCCCACACTTTCCCTGCCCACCTTCTTGTTGCTAGCATACCCATAGAAACCCTTCTTGTTACCCTTCACATCCCTTGCTAGCTGCAATTCCAGTTGTGCTTTGTCCTTACTGTTTATACCCCTGCATGCTCAAGCAATATTTTTATACTCCTCCCTAGTCATCTGATGAAGTTTCCACTTCTTGTAAGCTTCCTTTTTGTGTTTAAGCTCACTGAAGATTTCTCTGCTAAGCCAAGTGGGTGGCCTGCCATATTTGCTATTCTTTCTGCACATCGGGATGGCTTGTTCCTGCTCCCTCAATAAGGCTTCCTCAAAATGAAGCCAGCTCTCCTGGACTCCTTGCCCTCTCATATTAGCCTCCCAGGGGATCCTGCCCTTCAGTTCCCTGGAGGAGTCAAAGTCTGCTTTTCTGAAGTCCAGGACCCATATTTTGCTACTCTCCTTTCTTCCTTTTGTCAGGATCCTGAACTCAACCATATCATGGTCACTGCTGTGCAGGTTGCCACCCACTTCTACTTCCCCTACGTGTTTGTAGTGGAAAATTTAACGCTGTCCTACGTCTGTGAGAGAGTCCTATGGTCTGCTGCTTCTTGGGAGCCCAAGAACCTTCCTTACAACCAATCTCTGCCTCACTGGATGAATCCAAAGCAGGACAAGGTGTTTCATTTATAAAACCAACACAGGATGCATGAGGTTTTGCCAGCAATCAGCCTTCTTGCTCCTGCCTATCCCATCTGGTGTGGTGTGGGCAGTGTGAACAGCAGTGATGCCTGCCTGGTGTTCTTTTCTGCCTTCAGGTGTGCGTGAGAATGAGCAGGCAAAGTTGGCGCATCTTACTGTGTCCATCCCTCTCCTTCACAGAGCACATGTAAGGGTTTGGGGCTGTTTCTAGAGATCAGCATGTCCCCTTTTCTCTGAATTCTTCTGGGGGAGTTCCCCTAGGTGCTCCTATGGCGGCTGGCTGTGCATGTGGGGATCCCATGTTGTTCGGTTTGTATGCTCAAGTGTCTGTTTTTAACATGATTCCCTGGGCAACATTTAATTTACTGCAGCCTCAGGTAAATTCACTGAGCAGCCGGGCCCCCTCTCAGCTAGGGGGCCACTGTCGAGGTGCTGATCCAAAGCTCCTGGATGTCCTTAGAGGGATTCCAGGGAGAGCAGCCAGCTGAGCTTTGGGAGCCAATAGGTTTTCAGGGCTGACACCCCTCCCCAGGCCAGTCAGAAAACCCCTGAAGAGAGTGAGCGGGGCAGGGGCGGACTCTGCCCGGGAAGTTTCATGGAATCCCCCTGCTGTTCCCCTCCTCTCCATGGCTTTTCTGCAAGAGGGAGTGATCTAGGCAAGAAAAATTATTGCCTAACTCAAATGATACATACACACAAGTAACAAGCATAGATCTCTCTCTCATGCGGACGCACACACCGCCCCCCTCCACCCCCTAGTCGTAAGGTTAAAATAACTCGCTGAGAGACTGGCTGATGTTTTACCAGTGTTTGCTTCCCTCTTATGACAGCACCAAAGTCAGTTTACCCTGCTCCTGATGGTTTTTAAAAGGAGGGTGAAGGCTGAGCAGACTGCATTGGGCTAGGCTGTGTTTGAGAAGATCTTGTGTGAGTTGCTGATGACATCCAGCATGACAGAGACCATGCAGTGATCACACTCCGATGGGACAGTTGTGCAAGGGGCTTTATGTACTCAGGAGGTATTGTGGGAATTTTTCCAGGGGAACTGTGAATTTGGTGGAAAATTGGAGGTTTGACCAAACAAAAATGTGCATGAAAAAGGTCTGCTTCCCATGAAAAACCTGAACTCTGAACCCCCGGGGGTGGGGATTGGGGGGCAGTGTTGTGATGAAAAAGTGAAAATGTCCACATGAGAAAAAAACCCACATTTTCCAGCCAGCTCTATTTCCTGAGAGCAGCAGCACAGCCCTGTTCCAATGCCCTCTAAGGTCAGTAGGAGGCTCTTCACTGTCTGCAGGGGGCTTTGGGTCAGGCCTGACATAGGAAAATAGGGATGAATAAGATCATACAATGGGCAGTGCTATTTCAAAGATCTCTGTTCATGCTTTCCTCATCCTCAACATGAAGGGAAAGAGTGTGGATGGCCCGTACAAAGAGGGGGAACGATTCATATATCTACTCTCCCATGTGCAACATGCCAGCTCTTGCTGGAGAGCCAGCCCCACCCCCAACCAACAGCTGCCCTCTGATGGAGAAGGCCAGCAGGCTAGCCCGCTGCATCCCAGGCACTGGTACAGCAGAGGCCTAAAGCAAGTCAAGGCTAATTACCCTTCATATTAGCCAACAAACCGGTGGATTGTTCAGAGCTGCTGAGGCTAGAAGGGAGGCCAATGATTATCTAACCTGACCTCCTGCATAGCATGAGGGCTGTACAACTTCCCCCCAGCGGTTCCTGCATCAAGTCCCGGAGCTTGAGGAGGAACTAAGGGCTGTCTTGTTTAGAATGGTGTCTTTTAGAGCTTGACTGGACTTGGGTTACGACCCCCGCCCTTGGGAATCTGTTTCTGGGTCAATTAAATTCCTGTATAAGCATTTTTGTCTTTATTTCCTCTGTGAACTTTGCTGAGTTCAGCTTCCAGCCATTGGATCTCCTTCTGCCATTGCCCTCTAGCAACACCCAGCAGAGTTAGATTTCACTGTATACGACTAAAGGGACTAATTACATTCTATTGGCACAGCTGTTGGCTCTGGCCCAAAGCTAAGCATTCCAACACCTACTGAATACACCTCTTAACACACCCACAGGTTGGCATGCTGCTTTAATAAAAGCTTTCATATACAAGTCCAATGTTGCATAGCTCAGCCAGAAGCATTGCCTCAGGGTCTGGTTTGCTGGCTTACAGTTCTGCCTTTGGGGTGGACTTCAGTGGTCCTGCAAAGCTCTCCATTGCACCAAAGGGGAAAGAATGTCACTCTAACATACATGGCATAGTTCAGTTCACTGCCATCATAGGTCATTGCAACATCAAGGCTGGGATTTGCACAGGAGCGTGTAGGAATTAGGCACCCAAATCCAACTGAAAGGCAAGTGGAACTGAGTGCCTAAGCCCCTTAGGCTCCTTTGAAACTCTCTGCAAAATGATTGCCCATTAGGGCTGTAAATTGGATGTGTGGGGCTCAGCGCTAGGCAACAAGAGGAGAGGAATTTTTTGCTCTCCATTGACCACCTTTGGTCTCACTTCTCTCTTCCTCTTGGAGACCTCCTCCAGCAGCTGAGCCAAAGATCAGGCAGTGTATCTACAGCCACCCACAAACCCTTTTTCCTGCAAGTGTGAGTTTATGGAAGTGAACTAGGGAATGGGCCATGCCCTCTGCTTCCATGACTATTTTCCCCACCCCCACACCTACATGCTTCTCTTCTCTTTCCAGGTCTACAGGGGGCTCTCAATAATTTGGTTGGTCTCATGGTCACGTTCTCTCCTCCATTCTTAATCAGTAGTAGGGTGAGGAGGAGACTGTTGTGGACATCTTTCTCTGAGTTACAAGCAGGGCTCCTTCCGGCTTGGGTGAAAACTTTCCTTTCAGATAAACCAACCTGCCATGCACGAGAGTGGCAAAAACCTCTCCACGAAGCTGGAAGCCAAGGTATGGGGTCAGCTAGGAGAAAAAACACACCAGCCATTGCAATGCAAACTCTTACCACAAGTTTCCATTTACAAGCCACAGGTTGCCAGATATTGACATAACACCCAAGCCCCATGCTCATTCCTGTAGGCCATTGCTATGGGTTTTCCTCTGCAAGAGGAAACCAATAATATAGTCGACATGAAGGTTGAATATCCTCTCACTACAAGACAGTGTCCTTTCAGGTGCATTGTTGGGCAGTGTAAGGAACTCCATGACTAAACAGAGATGGCAATTAGAAATCCCTACAGGGTCTGAGACACCATTTGTACTTCTGTAAGATTTTCTTACAACTAGAAGCCAAAGGAGCAGTGTGTTCTACAGTAGGTGAGGGTGCAAGTTACCAACAATAAAAGGGGGTTAGTTTAAAGTCTTACTACTTTCCCGAGGGGGCTGGGAGAAAGAGGATGTACTGTGTGAATATAGAAAGTATGAACTGTTCTTGTACCTGGTTTTTATGTTGAATCATGTTTTTCTTCACCTAAAAAAACCAACAATAACAAAACCAATGAATTTTATGGCTGCTGAATTGAGAATGTCTTCAAATATGGCCTGCTCCCTGTCACCACCTACAAATGGGACTCTATTAACCAGCATCATCCTGGACCTACCCAAGTAGGAAAATAAACAAAGGCTCATGTTCCTTTTCAGGGTAACAGGTCATAGGAGATGAACGAAAGTGGCAACCAAAAGTTAGGTGAAATTTTATTCTACAAGTGTCCGATCTTAGTCTATCAAGACTGCCCTTCTATTCATTATGTATATACTATTGTATATCTCAGCCTACATCATGGATCATATCAAGCCAAAGACTCATCCTATTTCCCTGTTGATTATTATACTGCACACACCCAATGTTGGACATTTCCAACTCTGTGCTACACACCTTCCCCTTCATTACCTCAAACTCCTTGTCTGGATCCCAGATCACCAAGTCAGCATCCATCCCTTTGCACAGCGCCCCCCTGCGGTCATCCAGTCGGCTCAGGCTGGCGGGATTTTTGCACATCAGTTGCACCACGTCATGAAGGGAGAATCCCTTGGATTTTGCTGAGGTCCAGAACAGAGGAAGCCCTGCGTGTGGTTCCAACAGTAATCAGGACATGTGTAGGGGGATCAAGGCTGTTACTGATGGGTCAGCTCTATCTCCTGCCCATGGAAGGTCACACATGGCTCCTGAGATTGAGCAACTGAAGCTGGAGAGATCTCTACCACATTTGAGAGTCACCCTTCATGGTCCTCCATCAGTAGTGGGAACAAGGGTCTCTGTTTACTGTAAGTGTGAGTGCATTTATTTCTCATTACACTACAGGGGGCTGATAACAGTGGCTAGAGCTAGCCAGAGCTTGGACAGCCGCTGCAGCCTTCTTCCACATGCCTTAGCCAACAGAGGTTGTGTGGAATGCATGCCCACGACCCTCATCGCTGTCCCCTTCAAGTGCAAGATGCACTCCTTCTATCTGGCCTTTGCTGATAAAAACAGACAATGCAGTACCCAGAACTGAACATTAAACTACAAAACAGCCACATGCACTATTTCCCCTGGGACTTGGAAGAAGGAATGGACCACATGTGGCAGATGCTAGGCCTGTCGCTTAATGCACTCCTGGAAAGTGCTCAGATACCAGGGTGACAGACATGGTAGGAGAACATGAATAGAATAATGCAGAAGGACTGGGCTGGTCATCTTGAGGCTTGGAGGGGTTGGGCAGTAGATAAGGCACAGTACACCTAATGAAACCACCGGGAGGTCAGAACTGGAGTCTGCAGCAGCCCCCATCCCCTCGGAAGATGACCAAGCACTGAGTTGCCATGAGTGTACACCAGGGCTTAAGTTCTCAGAGATTATTTCCCAGAACCTCTGCCCCCCTTCCGCCTTGAGGGCTCGGGGCTTCAACTGTAGGGGAGGGTGACTTGGGGCTTTAGATGGGGATTAGGCACTGGGACTCGCGGCTTCTGCCCATGTGGGGAGGCACCAGGGCTCCTAAGGTTTTGAAAACATTCACCAAAGCTCTGCTCTGGAGGGCTCTGGCTGAATTTAAGCCCTGCCGTACACCATATCTCGCAGACTCAGTACAGCCAGTCTGGTCTGACCCACCCCTCTTACCAAACTGCAGTGAGGCAATGCCTCCCTGTGCCTTGAAAAAGTCTCCATCATCCAAGATTTTGAGATCTGGCGAGCCGGGGTTATGGGCTGACACCACCATATCCATCAGCCCCTCTTGCAGAGCACTCCACAGTTGCTCCTGGAGGCAAGCGAAAGAGAGAGGTTAACCTCACAGCACACTGGGATGGGTGGAGTACTCTTTCCTGTACGGAAGAGGGTATTTGCTCTGCCAGCTAGTCTGACAGGACCATTATTATGTGCAGAAAGTCTTAAATTAGCTTGAGTCATCCTGTCATGATATGTGGACTCACAGTCCATTTTATATAACAGACACTGATTAAATTAAACAACTACATATAAACCCAAACAAGGAGGTTTCTACACAGCTTCTGTTCCAGCTTTGTTTCCCTGCCTGGACCCGTGTCCACTGTACGAAACAGCTAGTGGCTGAGTAGCACACAGCCCCATAGCTTATCAGTACATCTCATACCATAGCAATTAATGGCAACTGTCCAAACCCAGCATCCCCATAGCTGATGGCACTCCAGGCCCTGCCAGAGCCACCAGAAGGAGCAGCGAGCCACATGCACTCTTCACACCCTCTTGCCCTTCATGCCCTGTCCTGGAGGGCTGGAATGTTCCTGGCCTGACAAGCTTCATCTGATTGCTTTCATAAGACAATGAAGTGGTTCCACCTGTCAACATCAAATGGGACATCCTGCTTGCCAAGATGGGCTCCACCATCTTCCAGGGAACTGCTGTGAACTGAGCAGTGTGGAGATGGAAGCTAGAAAACATCTCTCACTGACTGAAGAGAGGCCTTGGTTATCACAGCTTTAATAGCCTCCTGTCCTGGACACCCACAACCCAGACTGGTTTATTCAGTACCTGGACCTTGCTCTATCCAGACGAGTAACTGCCCAGCCCTGCCTTTCTCCTGGGGCCTCGGCAGCCTGGCTTCTGCTCCCTTGACTCCACAGCAGCCACCCTTGCCAAGGTTATCAGCTACCTTTCTGTAGCCAAATCCAGTGTGGCCAAGCCCCAATCCATTCAGGGACCTGCTAACTTATCCCTGATCTCTGAGCCCGTCGGATGCACTCGCTTCACATTCTAAAACTTTCCTCTACAGTCTTGGGGGCTAGAAACTGAACTACCACGACCCACAGCCACTGTTCTCCTGTGAAACTCTGACTTCCCGAGCTGGGTTTTACAAAACACAGCAGATATCTTGAAACTCAAGAGAGCTGACACCAACGCAGAGCTCATGGCCTCTTCATTTGTGTCCTTTTAACTGACAATAATCGTAACACCTCTTAGCCAATGCTTGTCACCAGTTAGTCTCCAAGCGCTTGACAAAGGAGGGGACATCATTACATCCATCATACAGAGAGGGAAACAAAAGCACAGGGAGGGGATGCAACATGCCCCCAGTCACCTAGAGGCTGACTGGGACTAGAACCCAGGTCTTCTGAATCCCAAGCCAGTGCTCTAGCCATTAGGAAACATTGCCTTTGGCACCATGGAGCACTTCAGCTTTCTGGAAGCACTCCATTCTTGAGGCTGCAGAGCCTGCACTTTCCTGCTTCTACTGCTTATCTGAGGCTCCTTTGGTACTTCCTTTGGCAGTACCTCCCCTCCTCCCTCTGTTAGTTTCCTTGGCCTGCTCCATCCCATGTAACTTCAGCACCAACCACATGGTTTATCTAGGAGAGTTTTGTGCTGGTGACCCTCAGCCCTACCTTCCTGTCCTTAAGCAGGCACCCTCTGTTCAGAGCGAGAGCAATCATGTCTGTTCAGACCATTCCTAACCCCTGCCTCTCTCCCTCCATAACATGTCCAAACCCCACCCATTCCTTTCTGTTCCTGCGGCTAAACCCCTTGTCTGGGCCTTGGTCACCTAGATCCTTGGCCACTGTAGCCACCTCCTTCCTGAACCTTGCCATGTCCCACAACAGTCCATCCCAAGAGTGGACCATGTCTGATTGAGGCCATGCTCAAGGATTCACCACCAGGTGGCTGAAGCAGAGGAGAGATGACTGACAAAGTTGCCTGGATTCTGCAGAATGAGAGTGAGGGGCAAGAGGATGGGCTACACAGAGATTGAAGAGCTGGGCCAGTCTGACTTTTGCTGCTCATGAAATGTATCTTAAATGGTGGCCTCATTTCCCTCCTTTGCTGGTGCCCCCTTCCCCCAGCCCTGGTTATGCTCATGGCATCTGATGTCTTGGGCTGAAATTCCCCTCTGGAGCCCCTCTAAGTCTCATTACCTGATTGGTTTTGGTCCTGATAGGAGGACAGCACTTGTAGTAGGTGCCCCCAGGTGGAATGCGTTCAGACGTCAGGGTGAGGTAGTGGGGGGCAGTCTCTACAGTGAGTGGTGCCCCTTTCTGGCGAGCCTCTCTGATGATGGGCAGGGCTTGAGCAGAGGAGAGATGAAGGATGTGGCAGGGCACCCTATTAGGAGAGAGCATGAGACAGTTATCCTGCTGGCTGGGCAGCTGTCCTCAGGCTGGTGACTTCACTCCTCATCTCATGATGGTTGAGAGCAGAGCTGAAATGTCACCACCTGTGGGTTAGGGGGAGGGTCTTGCCCATGACTTAGCCACTGTCCTCAGCCTCACTGATGAGCTGGTAACACAAGTGATAATTAGTGACTCCAGCTCTGTCTCCTGAGGCTTAGACAGAAACTGATCCCAGCTGTGGTGGTGAAGCACCAGAGCTATGGAGGAGGGTCCCCTCTGGGAAGAGCCTGCAGAAGCCAGCATACGAGCTGCACAAGGAGCAGAGGGGAGCCCCAAGCTAGGGTGCGTGAGGCTGAGGGAATAGAGGAGACGCCCAGGAGATGTGTGAGTTAAAAGAGAAGTTCTGCAACAGAGAGATCTCTGGGGAAGGGAGGCAGAAGAACCCTGTGGGAGAAGCTTTGCAGGGCCAGGGGAAGAGGCCAAGAAGTAGAGGCCTTTAGTGGCACCTGAGAAGGGCAGGAGGACTGTTAGTTGGGCCTTTTGGTACCTGGAAGGGGACTGAACCAGCGTGTGACTTGGCCAGAAAGCCAAGCCACAGGAGACCCAGCAAGGCAGTCTGAGGAAGAGAGCAGCTGGGCGTGGCCCCCACAGCACAGGAAGTGGCCACCAGAGGGGTACGAGAGGCAACATCCCAGGCAATACTGCATCTGGACGGGGGAGGCGGTGCCCGAGAGGCAAGGACACGTGCGTATGCCAACTCACCATACCTATGAGATGGGTGAGGGCAGGACCGGCGCTAGGGTTTCTGGCGCCCTAGGCGCCGGGCCATTTCACCGCCCCACGCATGGGTCTCGCGGCTCTGGCCGAGCTGCCTCAGGCATGCCTGCGGCAGGTCCACCGGAGCTGTGGGACCGGCAGACCGTCCGCAGATATAACTGCGGCAGCTCCACCGGAGCCGCCTGCCGCCCCCTCCCTAATGCTGGCGCCCCAGGGAAAGCGCCGGCCCTGGGCGGCTCCCTGACCTGGGGTGGGGGGGCACCCAGGGCTGCTGGGTCGCGGTGGCAGCTCCCTGACCCCGGGGGGGGGAGGGGCGCTCCCTCAGCTGCCGGGTCGTGGCGGTGGCTCCGTGACCCAGGGGGCGCGCTGACCCCGGGGGGGAAGAGCACTGAGCTCTGTACGACCACAGCTGGTGACAGAAGGGACTTTTCCAAAGGCATTTTCCACTAGCAGGGTCCTCTCTGTGTGCAGAATTCCTCATTGTTTGATGTCTGCAGGCCCTGGAGATCACTATTTGGCATCTCTCTCTCTGTCTCAGTGAACATCTGCTGTGGCTGTGAATCCAGGGGGCGGCTGACAACTGGGGAGGGGGCGCCCTGGCCTGCCGGCACTGCGGCGGCGAGCACGCTGACCCCGGGGCCTTCTTGACATGGGGGGGAGGCTGCCCTGGGGCATGCCCTGCGGCGGTGCCCTGATCCGGGTGGACAACCTTGGGCTGCCGGTGCAGGCAGTCTGCTGCCGCCTGGCAGCGTCAGCCCTCCAGCCAGCAGCGGCTGCAACCAAATGTTAAAAATTTCTTTGGGGGCGCCACTTTTTGGTCCCCAAAATCTTGGCCGCCCTATGGCAACCACCTAGTTCGGCCTAAATGGTATTGCACGCCCTGGGTGAGGGAAGTGGAGTCACTGGCTGATCCTGCTGGAGGCGGAAGCCCGGGTGTGTGTGCACCTTTCTGCCCCAGATGACGGGTTACACTCAGTTTACCATTGCCGACAGCTTTCTCATTGGCACTGGATAGGGGCCACACAGCTTTTGTGTGCAATGAAAGCAGAGATAGCAACTTTCTGGAGGTCCAATAGGTCACTGCCACTAAAGCACTCGACATGGTCTCCTCCTGCTTACCCAACGCCAAGGAGAATGGTTCCTTACTTGTACTGGAGGCAAGAGATTAGCGATGGTCTGGCATGGCTCCGAGCACTGTCCATTCGTCGCCATCGGGGGCGGTAGAGTCCAGGAGTTACCCCGCTGTACTCGTGGTGACGGGTCTCGCACCAGACACCCTTGCCGAGAATAGGAAATAGAGTCAGGTTTGCATCTCGACGGTGCAGGAGGTTTGTTGCTAAGGAAGAACATAGTGATGTGCTCGTCCTCGGACGTCCCGGTAGGGCTACTTCTACCAGACACAAGCGCGGAGAGACTCCTGCGCCAGGGGCGATGCTGTTACTCAGCAGTGGCTAACTAGCCCGGAAAGGGTAACACGAGTTACCCGGGGGGATTTCGTAATTTCCATCTGAATCCCCTGTGCAGCTAGGCTCTTGCTTGCTACATTTTCAATCGCCGCTGTCGTGGGGTTATCCTGTATGTGCACTGCCCCTAGCAGTGTAAATTGAGAGTGTCATAACACAGAGTGTTAAGGATTAATGTCTCGTTACCTGTAAAGGGTTAAGAAGCTAATCATAAACCGGGCTGAACACCTGACCAGAGGACCAAATTGGGGTAACAAGAAGACCAATCCGGGGACAAGATACTTTACAATCTGTGGTGGAGGGACAGTCTTTGTTTGGTGCTTTTTGTTGTTCGTTGTTCGTCTTGACAAGAGGGACCAGTTGTACACCCAGGCTCTCCAAATCTTTCTGAATGCATCTTATCTATTCAAAAATTAAAAGTAAGTAGCCGGCAGGCGGATTAGTCTTCTTTTTGTTTCTCAACTTGTGAATGTTTCCCTTTTGCTGAAGGATCTTTTACCTCTGTTTCTGTACACTCTGAACCTGAGGCTAGAGGGGTTCCTCTGGGCTAATATAAGATCTAGTACGGCCTGTAAAGCATTTTCCATCCTGATTTTACAGAGATAATTTTTACCTTTTCTTTCTTTAATTAAAAGCTTTCTTTTTAAGAACCTGATTGATTTTTCCTTGTTTTAAAATCCAAGGGAATTGGACCCAAACTCACCAGGGATTGGTGGGCAAAAAAAGGAGGCGGGATGGTTAATTCCTCCTTGTTTTAAGATCCAAGGAGTCTGGATCTGTGTGAAGCCTCTCAAGGCAACCCAGGGAGGGGAAAGTCTAGGGGGAAAAAAGAGGGGATGGTTAATTTCTCTTTGTTTTAAGATCCAAGGGGTTTGGATCTATGTTCCCCAGGGAAAGTTTTGGGGGAACAAAAAGTGTGCCAGACACTAAATTCTGGCTGGTGGCAGTGTACCAGATCTAAGCTAGTAATTAAGCTTAGAAGTGTTCATGCAGGTCCCCACTTTTTGTACTCTAAAGTTCAAAGTGGGGAAAGAAACCTTGACAGAGAGTCAGACCCATATGCCTTCTGCAGGCTGTGTACATAGAGAGATGTGCTTGCCATAGGTTTCCATCCCAGAGTTGTCACTACGTACCCTCTAGTGCCGGCTTCCACTGGCCCAGCTCTTGCTCTGCGTGGAACTGGAAAGTGAATCCAAATGGAGGGAAGAGTTAATGCTAACAGGTTGAGGAGGTAAGCCCTTTCCAAGGCTACTCCTCTCATTACCCTTCTTTCCCATTTGTGGAAGGAAACGGAAGGTCCTGGTGGGTCACACTCTGAGCCTTACATTAGAAGAGCCCTGCTGTCTCCTGGGGATTGAAAACCCTCAGAAACTGCCTCTCCTGGGGGGTTGAGATGACACACAAATGATGGCAATTTCCTCCCTTTCTGGGGTGCCAGGAAAGGTTGACTCTGTCTAATCGATCAATGGCTTTTCTGGGATGCTTGTCCCCTGGGTCTCCATGTGCTCTGGGATCACACTCCAGGGAGAGAGACTTGTCATGGGGATGGTTGTCTGTGAAGGTAATATTTGAAAGAGGAAGCTGGAAACCAGTATCTGTTTTTAGTCTCCAGGGAAGAAATGCTGCTCACTGAACCATGTGGGCCCTCCCCTGCCCATCCCTTTGTGCAGTTAGTTACACCTATGCCAAGTGCGCAGGGCCGGCTATAGGAAGTGCGGGGCCCAATTCGAACATAATTCAATTATATATTATGTACATTGCATCATATATGCTGTTGATTGCTTATTAATGACCACCATTTCACATATGTGGGTCCTTGCCACTCCCTGCGGGTGTGCAGATGTGTGGGTCCCAGCTGCTCCCTGCCCCCCTCATTGAAGCAGGTGTGCAGGGTTACTGCCCTGGGAACTGCAGGGCAGCAGTGGACATGAGGCGGGTTGGAGGCTAGGGCAGGGGCTGATTGGAGGTAGGTCTAGCTGCAAGGAAATGCAGGGGTGCAGACGGCTGGGATGGGGGGTGTGGGGTGGGCTGGCTCAGGCCGGCGCAAGGGGTGATGCAGCAGGGGTTGAAGAGGGTCTGGGAGACAGAGAGTGCGGACTGGTGGCTTCGGAGGAGAGTGCAAGCAGGGATTGGCTGGAAGAAGGGCAGGGGTGCGGAGCTGGTGTGGCAGGGCTGTGTTGTGGCTGCGTGGCTTTGAGCAGGGCCACAGAAGTGTGTGGCAGGGGTTGAGGGTCAGGGTTGCTAGGGCTGGTGGCGGGGCAGAGCATGTGTGTGGGGCTGCTGCTTTTGAGAGGGTCAAGAAGTGGTTGCGCAGGGGTTGGCTGGAAGACAGGGCCGGGGGTTTGCCGGGGCTTGGCTGTGGGCACGGGGTCAGAGCTGGCTCAGGCGGGGGGGGGGGGGCAGGGGCCCTGGTGTGGGCAGGGTCAGGAGGTGCAGCAAGGCAGCTGAGCTCCCGCTATCCCAGGCTCTTGGGGATATTAAAGGCGCCTGGGCTTCCCCTCGCTTCTACCCGCCCCCGGACCTTTTAAATAGCCGCGGGAGCCCTGGAGAATACATGGGGACGGGGGGGCTCCGGTGGCTATTTAAAGGACGGGATGGCAGAGGCAGCTGGAGCCCCGGCCCTTTAAATAGCCCCCGGAGCCCCCCGCTATCCCAGGGCTTTGGGGGCTATATAAAGGGCCCAGAGCTCCAGCCAGGAGAGCAGGGCTGCAGGGTAGGGCTTGCGCTCCGGCCAGGGCTCCAGCCAGGAGAGCGGGGCCGCAGAACGGCTTGCTGCGCTCCGGCCGGGGCTCCAGCTGGGAGAGCGGGGCAGCGGGGCTTGCCCCGCTCCAGCCAGGGCTCCAGCCGGGATAGCGGGGCGGCGGGGCGGCTTGCCCCGCTCCAGCTGAGGCTCCAGCCCGGAGAGCGGGGCTGCGGGGCTTGCCGTGCTCCGGCCGGGGTTCTAGCTGAGACAGCCGGGCTGTGGGGCAGCCGCGCTCCCGACGGTGCTTTGGTCAGGGGAGCGGGGCCATGGAAGACCCCGGAGCAGACCGCAGCCTGGGTAAGTAAAAAAAATTTAAAAGGCGCTTAAGGCGCGGGGCCCGATTCTGGGGAATCGGCTGAATCAGCCTAAAGCCGGCCCTGCAAGTGCGTGGGAGATGCTGCTGTTCTGATTTGGTAGTGTAACACCAACAGACCGCGGTCATTGGTGGGCGGGACCAAACCTGGGACCTCTAGAGCTAAATACATGCACCTCTACTGCATGAGCTAAAAGCCAGCTGGCTGTTAGCTAAGGCTGTAGAGCAGACTTATCTTTTCTCTCTCTAAGTGGTCTCGGTGCCACTCGCTGGGACAGAACACCACACCCAGGAGGTGTGTGGGTTACAGTAGCACTGGGTATTGAATCTGAAGAGAGAAAGCAGGGACCTGAACTTCATGGGACCAGGGTAGCTGAGCATAAGCAGTGACACTTACCAAGAGGACACAGTCTGTGCCTTGCAGCTCATTCATTGCCATGTGCAGATCTTGGAGGCTGACATGGGGGAATTCCTCCACTCCACTTGCAATCAGGGAGCACTTAAAGCCCGGGACTCCAGCCTGCAGCATGGACAGGAGCTCATCCTAAAGCAGACAACAGAAGTGATGCACTCAGGCCTAGACATCCCACTATGCACCAGTTCTGCCTAATGCAGCATTTGCAGGGTGTGCATTCCAACCCTAGCATTTGCTGCAGAATGATAGCCTGGCCAGCTGAGATGATGAAAGTAGGGCAGTGTCTGAGATAGATGTTATGTTCTACGTTTGCAGGTTATCAGGCACCTGGTTCAGTCAGCCCTTCTGGATGGCTCCAGCTATGAGAGCCACATTTAAGCAAAATCTGCCAAAGGACGAGCACCTAAACTACTGTTCATATGCCCCACGAAGCATCATCCTAGCCAATAACTCAGCATGCATATGGGACAGCTCTGCTCCACAGTGGATAGGGCCATCAGTTTCTTCAACATTTACCTCCATAGAAGGTCTAATTCCAACAGACTTTGAAGGTCAAGATGCCCCTTAGAAGGCAAATGCTTCATTTCAACAGATCAAAGCTGTATTTGTGCTAGTGGTTACCCAACAACTTTGCTCAGCCAGTGCCCACTAACCTCTGACCCCTGTGCTAGGACAATGAGATTCTATGATTATTATGATATTTACTGCCCCATTGCTAATAGATTGGACCAACACAAACCTCCCAAAACCTGCAAGCTGACCCAGCCCAGACGCCCCTTCTAACAACAGCAGGGACTGGGATTCTCTCATCAGCCTCACAGGAGCCAGGGCCAAACCCTGGCCCCATTGAAGTCAATGGGAGCCTTGCCAGTGGCTGCAGATTCGTTAGCAGCATCCCTGGGACATTGTTCTGTGTCCTTCCCCAAGAGACCCTAGTGTGGTTAGGCAGATCAGCTGAATGGGAGGCATTCACCACAACTTTGTTGGACTGATCAGTTTCCTCTGCATTATTTCACAGTCTGCACTGACTGTGCAGCAATTTTTTAGTGACTTGCAGCCAGGTTTCCTGAAGCACTAAGCCCGTTAGCTCCTTGCACTGAAACTCCCCAGAGAGGAGATGAGTCCTGGGTATCTGCCCTTGCACCATTCCAGCTGGTATTTCATGCTGTTGCATTTGCTGAATGACAGCCACTGACCTGGTTTCCAGGGATGACTCCGCCCCAGAAGGCTACATCCACATAGCACTGCCCTTCGGCAGACTGCAGCTTGTCCTCAAAGTTTGCCAGAGTTGTGGTTGGGGGAAGACAGCTCCTGGAGGGCAGAGAGAGAGAGAGAGCAGCTTAGCGAGGCCCAGAACCCTTTCTCGACTGGAAGGGAGAATGCTGCAGAGATGTAGAGAAAGAGTGCACAAGAGATGTGGGATGAGGAAAGTGCAGGGTAGACAGGGGCACAGCTAGCTCCCATAGAAGATTATAGGCAGATCTCATTTCCCGGTGTGGCGCTGGGAGCAAAAGTGGGTAATAATATAGTGGGATGGGAGTAGACAGAGGATGATTAAGACAAAATGGGGACCAGAGCTACCAACACTTTGGTGCTCTCCTAGATCACTCGTCCCCACCAGACACTTCCTCCAAAGCGCTCAGCCCCTACAAATGGATTATACTTCCTAGTCCCCTGCCAGTGGCAAGCCCCTTTATGTTCTCATCCCCTGTATATGGTCTCCTTCTTCTGTCAGGACCCTCCCTGCCTGGATCCCTACTTCCGCTAGTTCAGCCTTGGGATGGACATCAGAATGAGGATCTTTGCACCTCCTCTCAGAATACACTTCTGCGTATAAATCCTTTTTCTTTTTGTCCTGAGAGTACTAGGTGTGGCCAGCAGAGAGCACTGTTGGACCACATTTATCACTCAGGAGCTGGGCCAAGTGGCAGTGCTTGCTGGAAACCGGCAGATTTGGATGCAGTTTATTTCCCTTGCAGCTCTGAGCTGCAGTTTGTAGGGGATTTGTCCTGCATTCCAAGCTGCGTGGGGTGGCAGAGAATAGCTTCCCCCCGCAAAGGCTGGCCTTTCCCTGACCTGGCAGGAGTTTAGCAAATAGCATGCACCCATTGAGCTCCCATTCTTTTGTCACCCTATACCCTTCACAGACAGAATAACTCAGCAGCATTGCAAAGGGAAAGGGCAACCCAAACAGCACATGTTCAACACCTGCAAAGAGTGGGCTGAAGTCCTGGGGCCAGATCCTCAGCTGGAGTAAATTTGCTTAGGTTCATCCTTTATACCAACGGAGGGTCTACCCCATTCTGCAGGGACCCTGATCCACCTCCAATTGCAGGCAATGGAAAGACGCCCATAGATTTCAGTGGGAGATGGCGTGCACCTAGCTATCCACATGCAGGACAGGCGGGTCTCCAAGACCCATCAAACCCAGTGCAATGCACAGTGAGGAGCCACTTCGCTCTCCGCTCCATCCTTCCCTTTACAAAGGTCATGCTATCATTATATGGTATGGGCCCTTCCAATGCATGGCAACAAGGAGGTAACCCATAGGTGCGTGCAGTAATGCTTAGGATGACCAGATGTCCCGATTTTATAGGGACAGTCCCGATTTTGGGGTCTTTTTCTTATATAGGCTCCTATTACCCCCCAACCCCATCCCGATTTTTCACATCTGCTGTCTGGTCACCCTAGTAATGCTGCTCCCACTCCACCTTTGGTACCGTACTGCGGCATAGCCACCAGGGTTGTGACGCCTCCTGCAGCAGCAGCCTTGGTTGCAGAAGAGTAACCCTCCCAGTCTGTGTGCCCTGGCTCACACGTGTGGACATGAGGGTCTATGATCCCAGGCATCACCACCAGCTCGCCAACATCCAGCACCTACGGGGAGAAAGGAACTCACGGACAATCCTGGGGGGGAGGTCATGTTAGAATCCTCTCAGCCTACATCAACATTGCGATTAGCACTGAAAGGCCCAGTGTCCCAGGGTGGCTGGCCCTTTAGGGGGAGATGGGTTCAGCCCCAGCCACTCTCCTGGTGGGGGAGGAGAGATGAGGTAAGCCATGTGACCCAATCAGACCTTGGGAGTAGATAGGGATTGTCTGGATGAAGCCAAGCTAAAGTCTCCTGCAGGAGTCCCAGAAAGATCTAGCAGGGGAGGCTGCTGGCTGGGTGCTTAAGGTGGCGGGCTGCGGGCGCCCCAGAAGAGCTGTCTGGAAGGAAGCCCTGTTGTCAGAATGATTTTGTTTCTTTCTGTTTCTTGCAAGACTTTGTTGCCCGCCATGGCGGAGCTGCTGGAGGGCAAGGAGATGCACAAAAGTAACTATGGCAGGAGGGTGGTGGAGTCTCTTAGCAAAGCGAGAAGGCTTTGGCCCTGGAGGCTGGGCTTCAAGGGCATGGTGCGTACCTGGCAAAGCAAATACAAACTGAGCTGGGTTATTGAGGGTGCATTTTAAGCACTGTGTTACCACAACAGCTGCCCCTAGATTATGATTACTGCTCCCCCCACATGCACAAACGCACACACTTCAGGCAGTGCTAGAAGTGGTCTGAAAGGAGAGGACTGCTGGAAACTGAACAACTGCAATAAATTGGACTCTAGAAGGGGAACCTTTTATATTAAATACTCTGGACTATGGAAAGTTGTGAGAAGGCGCAGGAGGGGAATGTGGGGTGCCTGCAGGGCCATCCTTTTCCATGAGGGGTACTCTAGAGGTGATGTCCCTGCTACATCCACTTTCTTGTATGCAGGCTAGAACCCTGCAGTAGGACTGGGTGGGATCCCGTGGATCCCAGGGCTGCTGCCATAAGTGGGAGTGGGTAAAATATACTTTGTTGCGGTTGGGATATGTTTGGTTAAAAATCCAGTCTGTGGGGGTTTGCAGGAAAACACTAACTCTCTCGTCACCTTGTCCCACATAGAATTTGAGCAATGTACAGCAAGTTTTTCTTTTTTAAAATAAAGGTTTTAATACTTAAATTTAAGCGAGGAATAGAAAGAGATTTGATGTCTCTTATAACGGGAGTTAAAGTATTTTTACATGGTTTAAGCAAGATTTGTTTTATTCTTTTAGTGGTAAAATTGTTGTTTTAGTAGCATAAAAAAATCTGTCTCTTTTGCGGGATCTAAGGTTTTTGAGGGTGGGAGCAGGATAAAAATGCAAGAAACTATGTGGGAGTGGGTTGGAGTGTATCATGGGGCGGGGCAGGGCGGGATCAGGATTTTAAAAATAGTCCCGTGCAGGGCTTCACCGTCAGGAAGTGACTTCCAGAGTGATGGGAAAATGTGGATTTCCCAACGGCTTCTGTGAATACCTCCAGCGGATGTACTAGCCCAGTGAGGTAGCAAATGTTCTAAAGGTTATCTGCACCCAGGTACAATTCCTACAGACTGTCAAAATAGCTCCCTAATCTCAGACATGCCAGTCTGATGGTCCCAGTTAATCAATGATTTACTTGGCTATTCTTTTCATGTGTCCAGTTTGCTCCTGTGCACTAGATCTTGCTAAGATATTTTAATCAGGTATTAAAAATATGCCAAACAGATTTTATGGCTGACTTCACATGTTCATATCCCTGATACCAAGGGCCAAACTTACAGAAGGGTGTTCTTCCAATTGTGGGTGAAATTTGCACTGGCCAAGTTTGCACCTCTACTTTAGAGGTGCAAGTGCTCTGACGTGCACCTTCAGTTCATCCAAGAAGGGCAACACTGTAGGTGCAATTTGCACCTACAGAATGGGAGGCTTGGCTTCAGACTGTTTGAAAATACACTGTTAAGGAGGACCAGAGGTGATCCGTGCCTGCTGATGGTGTGCGGGGAGGAGGGCGGGGAGGGGCAGAGTGAGGGCAGGCGGCTTCAGCAGTGTTCAAGGAGCAAATCTGGGGGGAGAGGGACCCTGTCCCCTCTGAGGAGGATTTCACCTCTGCAAGCTGTAGCACTTACCTGACAGAACAGAGGTGATCTTGATGAGTTGGGCCCAGCTGGCTTGCCCACGCTGTGAACTTCACCAGATCTGTGTGTGGGTGTGATTTTTGTCTCTTCTGGTTCAGGCCAACCTCTGGGCCAGATACTCCACTGGTGTAAACTGGCATAGCCCGTTGACTTAAACAGTGCTACACTAACTTACGCCATCTGGGGATCTAGCCCAAAGCAGTCAAGTTTTCTGGCTTCTCTCTCCTTATCCAGACACCGGTAAGCATAGAATCATAGAATATCAGGGTTGGAAGGGACCTCAGAAGGTCATTTAGTCCAATCCCCTGCTCAAAGCAGGACCAATCCCCAGCTAAATCATCCCAGCCAGGACTTTATCAAACCTGACCTTAAAAACCTATAAGGAAGCAGATTCCACCATCACCTCATGCCCATGCTTCACCACCCTCTTAGTGAAAAAGTTTTTCCTAATATCCAACCTAAACCTTCCCCACTGCAACTTGAGACCATTACTCCTTGTTCTGTCATCTGGCACCACTGAGAACAGTCTAGATCCATCCTCTTTGGAACCCCCTTTCAGGTAGTTGAAAGTAGCGATCAAATCCCCCCTCATTCTTCTCTTCTGCAGATTAAATAATCCCAGTTTCCTCAGCCTCTCCTCATAAATTGTGTGCTCCAGCCCCCTAATCATTCTTGTTGCCCTCTGCTGGACTCTTTTCAGTATTTCCACATCCTTCTCGTAGTGTGGGGCCCAAAACTGGACACAGTTCTCCAGATGAGGCCTCGCCAATGCCAAATAGAGGGGAATGATCGTGTCCCTCAATCTGCTGGCAATGCTCCTACTTTTACAGCCCAAAATGTCATTAGCCTTCTTGGCAACAAGGGCACATCTGTTTTCCCCCATTACACGCACCTGAAATTGTGATAACAGAGCACAACTAGAGTATTTACTAAAAATGTTTATGGGAACTTGAGAGGAAATGTGTGTTGACCAGTTATTCTGGTCTCTGAGAGCCCTGGCTCACTACACTAAGGGTCAGCACTGAGGTAAAGAAAGAACAGCTGATTGAACTCTGGAGTAGTTCCATTCAAATGAATGGAGTTACTCTCAGGTCATGGAGGTCACAGGCTAGCCATCTATATGGAACTAATAAAATGGCCCAGCATCTTGCCTACAGCTAGGGATGGGTACTTCAGGGGCTGCCTCTACATTATTTGTGTCAAGTTCCAGGGGCCTGATCTCACTTCGACCAGTATAATCCACTGGGTTAGACCCTCAGTGGTGTAAATCTACATATACCTCTGTAGTCTTTGGAGTCTTGCGGATTCACCTGAGGATCTGCCTCAAGATTTCACTTTTTGGAATGATTTTTAAATGCAACTACTCTATCCCCAATAGCTGTTCCTTCTAACATCTCTGTCATCTTTGATACATGGTTGTTTCCTCAATACCAGTTCATCTAACACTTTGGCCCATACTTGCCTTCTCTCCGCTGGCACAAGCCCAGCTTCTCTTGGGCAGAATGTCAGCTATCTTGCCATTGCAGATGATGATTTCAGCTGGGCAGATGGTATTATCCAGCACCACTCTGTTACTTCTCACAGCCATGACCTCCGAGCCCACCTCCACTTTGGCTGCCCCTTAGTGGGATGGGGAAGAGAAGGGGAGCATACTTAGAATCCAAGGACATAGTGCAGTTAAGGAGAAGACCAGTCAGTTGGACTCTTTGGTGTTTAAAAGAAGGGAATTGACAGTGGAATATTGTTGTCGGGGGCAGGCTGGGGAGAAGGGAGATGCTTCCAAAGTAAGCCATTTTGAGCGGGCTTATATATGAGATAAAACACAATTCAATTCCCTCCTCTGCCTGCTTATGGTCTTTATTGTTAGAGCAGAGCCCAGAGGTCCATCCTGAACTGGAGATCTCATGAAGCTAGGCCTGGAACATATACAGAGTCAGAGACTGTCCCTGTCCCCACAATTTACCATCTCCACAGACCAGAAAGGCATGGGGGCAGGGAGGAGAGGGAGGAGCATTATCGCTGTTGTATGGATAGGGAGCTATAAAGAGCGAGTGACTTGCCAAAGCAGCAAAGAATCCTGTGGCACCTTATTGACTAACAGACGTTTTGGAGCATGAGCTTTCATGGGTGAATACCCACTTCATCAGACATGCATCTGACGAAGTGGATATTCACCCACGAAAGCTCATGCTCCAAAACATCTGTTAGTCAATAAGGTGCCACAGGAATCTTTGCTGCTTTTACAGATCCAGACTAACATGACTACCCCTCTGATACTTGACTTGCCAAAGGTCACCTAGTAAGCCAGGCAGACCCTGAACTGAGCCAGCACTCTGAGGCTAGTGCTTGAAGCCCAAGTGTCCTTCCTCTCTAAAATTCTGCTCTCTGCACACCTCTGCCCCCTGCATAGTCCCAAACACCCGGCCAGACTAAGTGGTGCTTGTTAATTCCTTCCTATGTCTAAAGCTTGGTCTTGCTCCAATACAGTCAGTGGGAGTTTTGCTATTGATTTTAACAGGAGAAGAATTTGGCCCCACCCCTTTACGGTTGCAGATTTTCCCCTCGCTTTCCTTGTGAAGTGTTTTTCTTCTCATGGATGTGTGCATATGCAGGTGTGTATGTGTGTGTGTCAGTGCAGGCCTTTATCCAATGGAGACCACCTCTTCTAGCCCCCAGGAAAACAGTATATGAAGACTTCTCATCCCATTGCACTGCTGCTGGGGGTTCTCACCCCCATCCACTTGCTAACTGCATGCAGAACCCAAGACAACAGCTCAAGCAGGCTATGACACAAAGACTTCTCCTCTTAGTGCTCAGTGGGTGTGGTTGGAAGCTTGAGGAGCTAAAACTGGCCACCAATCCAGCTCAAGGGTGAGGACAGGGAACCATGAGAGACCAGCGGGGGTTGGCTAATGTCCAAAGGGATTGATGAGGCCCACCTCCCTGACCAGAATGTTTACTGGCAGTTTATCCCTGTGGAATTGCTGCCTTTAATCCTGCGAACAGAGCCCTACTGGAGGAGGATTTCTGCCAGCTAGTCCTAAGCATTCTTTCACCTGGAGGTTGAATCTGTTCCTTACTCACCTGTTTGGGAAGCTTCCCCATGTTTTGTAGACATCCTAAGTTCTGCCTTTCTACCTGGCACCTCCTCGATGTTGATTCCTCTTCCCTGTCTCACGCTTGGGAAAGGCTCCTTTTTCAGTGAAGCTCGGAGCAGGAGAAACTTTCCAAATGATCCCAGTAGGGATTTTCCTCACTCCCTCAGCAGGGATGTGGCAGGGAGGGGATAGTTAATATTTGATGAGCTCTGAGCTTTGCAAACAGACAGCCACTTTTACCCAGTGCAGGCTCAGTACTTCCATGGCTTTGACCTTTGAACTCATTTATTTTGTTTCATTTCTTAGCATAACTTTAGTGCTGTGGAAAGCCACTGAACTGATGACAGTGCAACAGGAGACAAGTGCCAGCTTCCTCGCAGCCCAGCCAGTGAGCCTTGAGCACGTTCTGGGAAGAGCACCTCCAGGAGTGCTTCAGCCTTGCTGCTTATCCAGGTCTTTCATTGTACATTCTTTGGAGACGGCTGCAGAGGGTTACATGAATCTGAACTTTCTGAGATCAAGTTATTGCTTAGATTGTCAGCTCTCTGGGGCAGGGACTGTTCTGTGTTTGTCCAACACCATGCACACTGGGCTCCTGGGTTATGGCTGAGGTTCCTACATACTACCACAATATATTTGACTGACTCTGTAGGCAGTTAGATCTTGGAGAAATGCTGATTATTAACTATCATTTTAGAAGCTGTGCATGTCGCTGATGATGTTTGTTTACTTCCTTTAGTCTCTGATTGAATAATTCCTTAGATGCAGTGCTGCTTCAGGGATATGGCAAAGCAAGCAGACAAAACCATTACATGGTATAAAAGCACTCCAGGCACTACATCCCATTATCTAGCACCTGCACCATCCAGTGCCTTTGCTTTATTTTAATTTTTATTTTTTGGTATGGCAGGGAAACCAATACTGCATAAACGCTGCACTTTCTTCTTATACTATTGAGCAACCATAATGTCAAAAGCACATTCAGCCCTAATGCCACGTTAGTCTAAATTTGGAAATATATGAATTAATAATAAACCTCCAACCTAGGCTTTATCCTGTCCCCCTAGTTAGGCAAATAATTTCCTCAACTGTAGGAAGAGAGAGTCTAACACAAGCAATACCCAGGCCTAACAAGTCAAAGTGAGCATTTAAAACACCCAGGAAAGCCATACTGAAGCTGACCTACTTATCCTTTCTCATGGTAATTAGTACAGTGGCAGAAAGGGGCCCCAACAAGATCAGGGCCCCATTGCAGTATATGCTGTACAACCATGTAGGGCCATCCCCAAGGTGCTTACAGTATAAATACACCAGACAAAGGCAACATACCTTGGCTAAGGCCACCCATGACAGGCTGGGTGGGGGGAGTAAAACTCTGATTTTCCATGTCTGATCCACTGGACCATGTTGCGTTGCTACTGCATACTGCTGGCCATTAATAAGAAGTCAGAAAGTATATCATAAAAGCTGGCGCAGCTCCATGGAAATCAGCGGAGCGATGTAGATCTGCACCAGCTGAGGAGCTGTGCTCTTGCGTTTCTCAAAAATACAAATGATTTTGTAGCTCTGTACTTTCCCTTGATGGGCCAGAATCCAATTAACAAACCAGCCTACCAACCCTTCTCCTCCCACACTCCCCCAAAAAGCACCATTGCCATCCTCAGCTGATGCCTTCATTTGAACTGTGCTACAGTTTTTAGCCTTAAAATATGGAGACAGTAAAAAAAAATCCTCATCCCTCTTAAAAGAACATCTCCATGTCATTTCATATACCATTAGTGTATAGCAGGGATCGGCAACCTTTGGCACACGACTAGCCAGGGTAAGCACCCTGGCGGGCTGGGCCCATTTGTTTACCTGTCACGTCCACAGGTTTGGCCAAGGGGGCTGCAGGAAGCGGCACAGTGTGGCGTGGGCCGAGGAATGTGCTGGCCACTGCTTTCTGCCACCTCCATTGTCCTGGAGTGGTGAACCATAGCCAGTGGAAGCCATGATCTGCTGAACGTGCGGACACGGCAGGTAAACAAACTGGCCTGGCCCGCCAGGGTGCTTACCCTGGTGAGCCGCATGCCAAAGGTTGCCGATCCCTGGAGTATAGGATACTGGACAGGAGTAAAAGTTAATAATATGTAGCTCTTTTCATCAGTAGATCTCACAAGGGCTTTGCAAAGGAGGTCAGCCTTGTTGTAGGAGCAGCAGTGATCTGTATGCTCTGTATAACCTGTATGTTCAAAGGATCTGTTACACCTTCTCCCCCCTTTTGTCTCCTCTCTGAATACCTGTGAAGTGGCTTTCCCCGTCCCACTCCCTCCTGGAATGCTTGTGCAATGAATGGGCTGCTTGAACAGCTGGAAGATCAGAAGAGCGCCCAGGTAGACAAGGTGTCTGGGACTCTAATTAGGCAGCGCTCACACACCCAGTGCATGGACACTGCCTGAGGTGGAGTGTGACTAACCAGATGCGGCCAAGTCATCTCTAGTCGCAAGCCATGAGGAGTAGGTCCTTAAAAGGAGAAGGGACCATGTGCTCAGGAGTGCACTCACAAGCTTGTACCTCCCGTAAAGGCCCTTCGCCTGGACTGCCTGGCCAGTGGTTCACTGCACTGCATTTCATTATACCTCGGGAAGACTTACCTCCATCGCTCCATCCATTGCTGCCCTGTGGGACACTTACCTTGAAGGATCCTGACATCTCCATTGCTGTGCTTGTCCTGGGAGCGTGAATATATGAGAGTGACCCTGTCCCACTTCTTTTGAGCTTAGCTATCAGTATAATAAATGTGCTGCTTTCTGCCAAACTCTGGTGGGTCATTAGATCTCCCTAAGCTTACTAGCTGGCCCAATTTCGAGTAAGAAGCCTCATAATCCCCATTGTACTGATGGGGAAACTGCAGTACAGGCAGGGGATGTGATTTATCCAAGCTCACCCTCCCACAGAACTCAGGCCTCCCAAGTCCCACTGTACTGCTCTATCCACTGACCACACTACTAGCTGAGTTTGTTTGACAGCCTAAATCCTGAACCCTGAGTGCAGCCTTTATCTGAGGATTTTCACACCAGTGAGGAAGATGGAATCCTCCCCACCAGGGCACAGAACATCAGTTTAGCCACTGCTCTGCTAGCGTGATCCCTGGACTGCAGTACTAGCTCTGGCACCCTTTCTCAATGAGGGCGGGGGTTGTGCAGCACATCTACATGTGAACCTATCCATTGACCCACTGCCTGTCCATCTCTCCTGCTGGGCTACCCCAGAGACAGCTCCTGTGGAGCCCAGTTCCTCTGCACCATTTCCCTGTGCAAATGCACCATCGCCCACCATGGTGCTGCTGTGCTAGGCAAAGCGGCTGGAACCGGTGCTCTCAAAGGAGAAACGTGTGCTGGATTTTTTTATATTGTGCTTCTGTTTATAATTTATTGTCACGGACCCATCCAGTAATAACACCCCTCTTCAGAACTCCATACACTGCTGACAGATGTTAAAGTGACAACTCAGACAGATAGAGAGACATAGATATTTAGTGAGTGTTCCAGGTTGATTGGGCTGTAAAGGGTTAATATCTGTTTGTAGGAGGCTGAGCTGGGTGGCAAACAATTGGCTCCGTGTAAATTGCAAATTGTAAAATGATCTTGTCAGCTTTCCTTTTTTGCTTTGTGTTTTTGATGTTTTTTTTTTTAAAAGCAAAGGCAGCTGAAGACTTCTGTGAAACTGGCTGATTGACAGACTTGGAAATGGTTATTCATTAGAGCTGCTCCAACAATATACGCACAGCAGGCACTTGCCTAGTGCAGGGAGATGCTTAGTGGTTCAGTTTGGATCAATTGTTAATAAAGGTCTAGAGACAAGTTAGAAAAAGAACCGCTGAGTTTAACAAGAGTTTAGCTGATTGTCACACCAGCAGAGGAGCTTCTCTTTCATCTTCCACCTCTGGACCCTCCAGAAGGATAGAAGCTAAAAGTGTTAGGGGCTGGGTTGTGAAGTCCTTCTGTCACCCTCCTGCTTGTGTTGCAACATGTAATGGTGTGAATAAGAGGAAGAACAGTGGAAAGGACAAATGGCTCTTGGTTTTGTTTTTTGGGATGGGCTCTGGGTGCCTGAAGACTTGACCAAGCCACTTGGTGACTCTGCCGGGTGGGCCTAAATGATGCAGGCACAGGGTATGGTGAGCACAAGGCATGCTCATTAGCTGTTTGAAACTGCCTGTTGATTTCCATTGTGGGTAAGTAGCCTGACAAGATACCTCCTGAGTCCGTCTCTGAGAATGAATGGGAATTCTAGGGAAGGGAGGGGAGTTCATAAATAGGAAGGTTGGGAACCAGAGTGGAAATCTCAGTGGTGGAGCAGCGCAAGGACCAGAGAGTGCTGCTTCATGGATTGGGATTCAGGGGCTTTGCCAGTTTTGTTGATTTAGACAGCTGGTTCCCTAATGCCTCTGGAGAAGATGAAGACTAAGATGGCTGCAGATTAAGCAAATTGCAGACTATTGTTGCACAGACTCAAGAGGAGTTTGAAGGAGATTGTGGGGCTTTCCTTTGTTTCTCAACTTAAAAGAGCCAGCATGCCCTACAGAGGGATTGGATACCATTCCACAGAGATGGAGAAGGGTAAATATTTCCTCCCACAGAAGAGCCCTAGGACAGTGTATGTATGTACGTGTGTATAATTATATTCTATATGGAACTTGTGGTAGTACCAAGAACTAAAATTTGGGGAATCCCCTCCAAAAGTGTTAGCTTTAATTATCTTGTTATTAAGAACATTAAAAACAGCAACACTGGGTCAAACCAATGGTCCATCTAGCCCAGTATCCTGTCTTCTAACAGTGATGAGTGCCAGGTGCTTCAGAGGAAATGAAAAAACATCAAGTGATCCATCCCTTATCGTCCACTCCCACATTCTGGCAGTCAGAGGTTTAGGGACACCCAAAGCATGTCCCTAACAATACTGGCTAATAGCCATTGATGGACCTATCCTCCATGAACTTATCTAATTCTTCTTTTTAACCTAGTTACGGTTTTGCCCTTCACAACATCCCATGACAAGGAGTTCCACAGGTTTGCTGTGTGTTGTGTGAAGAAGTACTTCCTTTTGTTTGTTTTAAACCTCGTGTTTATTAATTTCATTGGGTTCTTGTGTTATGTGAAGGGGTAAATAACACTTCCTTATTCATCTTCTTCACACCAGTCATGATTTTATAGACCTCTATCATATCCCTCCTTAGTCATCTCTTTTCTAAAATGAATAGTCCCAGTCTTTTTAATCTCATCTCACATGGAAGCTGTTCCATATCCCTAATGATTTTTGTGCCCATCTCCTCACCTTTTCCAATTCTAATATATCTCTTTTGAGATGGAGCATCCAGAACTGCACGTGGTATTCAAGGTGTGGGCATACCATGGATTTAGATAGCAGCGTTATGCTATTTTCTGTCTTATTGTCTATCCCTTTCCTAATGGTTCCTAACATTCTTTTAGCTTTTTAGACTGTTGTGAAACATTGAACAGATGTTTTCAGAGAACTATCCACAATGACTTCAAGATCTCTTTCTTGAATGGTAACAGCTAGTTGAGTCCCTATCACCGTATATGTATAGTTGGGATTATTTTTTTCCAACGTACATTACTTTGCATTTATCAACATTGAATTTCAGCTGCCATTTTGTCATCCAATTTTGTGAGGTCTCTTTGTAACTCTTCACAGTCAGCTTTGGTCCTAACTGTCTTCAGTAATTTTATACTGTCTGCAAATTTTGCCACCTCAGTGTCCACATCATTTATGAATATGTTAAACAGCACAGGTCCTAGTACAGGTCCTTGAGGGACTCAGCTATTTATTCCTCCTCATTGTCAAAACTGACTGTTTGTTTCCTCTCTTTTAACCAATTACTGAGCCATGTGAGGACCTTCTCTCTTGTCCCCTGGCTGCGTGCTTTGATTAAGAGTCTCTGGAGAGGGACTGTGTCCAAGGCTTTCTGAAAGTCCAAGTACAGTATATCCACTGGATCACCCTAGTCCACATGCCTGTTGACAGCCTCAAAGAAGTCTAATAGATTGGTGAAGCATGATTTCCCTTTACAACAGCCATGGGGACTTTATTCCAACATATTGTGTTCATTTATGTCTTTGATAATTCTGTACTTTACTATGGCTTCAGCCAATTTGCCTGAATTTAGGCTTACCGAACTGTATTTGCCAGGATTGCCTCTGGAGAATTTTTAAAAAATTGGCATCACATTAGCTATCCTCCAGTCATCTGGTACAGAGTCAAATTTAAGCGATAGGTTACACACCACACATAGTTGTTCTTCAATTTCATATTTGAGTTTCTTCAGAACTCTTGGGTAAATACCATCTGGTCCTGGTGATTTACTGTTTAATTTATCAATTTGTTCCAAAACCTCCTCTATTGACACTTCAATCTGGGACAGTTCCTCAGATTTGTCATCTATAAAGAATGGCTCAGGTTTGGGAATCTCCCTCACATCCTGTGCAGTGTAGATGAATGCAAAGAATTCATTTAGCTTCTCTGCAACAATCTAGTTCTCCTTGAGTTCTCCTTTAGCACCTAGATTTTCCAATGGCCCCACTGATTGTTTGGCAGGCTTCCTGCTTCTGATGTACTTTAAAAAATTTGCTGTTCATTTTTGTGTCTTTTGCTAGTTGCTTTTAAAATTCTTTTTTGGCCTGCCTAAGTATACCTTTACCCATGACTTGCCAGAGTGTATGCTCCTTTCTCTTTTCCTCAGTAGGATTTGACTTTCAATTTTTAAAGGATGCCTTTTTGCCTCTAACCACCTCTTTTACTCTAAAACATGGCTAAACAGCCATGGTGACATTTTTTGGTCCTCTAACTCTCTCTTTGATTTGGGATATTGTAGTGGGGCAGTCATGCCACTCCGGCCCTGAAAGGGTTAAAAGCCAGCCCTTGGAGAGGGCTGGGGCTGACAGCCAATAAGAATAGGCTGATTGGGAAGACAGCCACAGCTGGGGCCATGCCCAATTAGGAGACAGCTGGCCTTATAAAAGGGCTGTGAGCCAACAACTGTGTCAGTTTCTCCCTAGCTCTTGGGAGAGAAGGACCTGGCTGCCTGGGAGCTGACCAGACCAGACCAGACCAGACCAGACCAGACCAGACCAGACCAGACCAGACCGGGAGCTCCAGCTTGGTAAATCCCCCGGCTGCAGGCCTTGCTAAAGGCCAAAACTGGGTTGCAAAGGTGCAGCCTGGGGTTAGGCAGAAGCAGTGTGGTTTGCAGACTGCAGTCTGCCCTGGTGAGCAGGGCTCGATGATGACTGGCAGTAGCCACTGAGGCAAGATGGGTTTAGAGGGTTGGAGGTTCCCCTGGGAGGGGAGACCCAGAGCGGGGATACTTCAGGGGCACACCCCTGAGGTAAAGGGCAGTGGGGTTGGGATGGGGCCTGAGGCAGGTGAGCCATTGGCTGGCAGAGGGTGCTCTGGGCTGAAATTGAGCTAATTCCCAGAATAATCAGCAGGAGGGGCCACACGGGTGAGTCTCACTTTGCTATGGGTATACATTTAGTTTGAGCCTCTATTATGCTGTTTTAAATAGTTTCCATGCAACTTGCAGGCATTTCACTCTTGTGACTGTTCCTTTTAATTTCTCTTTAACTAGCTTCCTCATTTTTGTATAGTTCCTCTTTTTGAAGTGGAATGTTATTCTGATGGGTTTCTTTGGTATGTAAGCAGAGTCAGGATGAGCTCTACCCTGACATCTGGTGGTGAATTATGGGGAGTGTGGAAAGAATCTCAGGCTGTGTGGAAAAGAATTCCAGGTATTTGCATTGGCACACCCACCCCACCTAGCATAAGCCCACAGCAGCCTGGGATGGTTATTTTGACAGCTGGGATCCCCAATTTCTTTGTTATTGGGGCAGGAGGAAAAAAATGCTGTCACCCTAATTATGTGAATGAGGAACTATGAGACTGCTTTATGACAGAAATGACTCAACCTAAATTAAGTAGTACTTGCTAGACAAGGGACAGGGGTTCCAAAACCCAGTGAATTGAGAGAGGTTGAGGATTGGTGTGTGTGTCTGATGGTATGGGTGCTCTTTGAGGGCCTGGAACACCAATTGCACATCCTCCTCTCTCCACTGTTAAAGAGTGGAGCTAATTTTGATTCCATTAGAAGTCCATCTAGAGACTGCTGAGCTGAATTCATGTTGGGCCTATGGTGCACCAGCACCAGGGCTCCCCTTCTAAGAGCTGAAATCACTAAAAGAGCTGAGCTGAGATTGCTGAGTGCTGCGTTAACTAGTGGGGGAGCCTGAAGACCTATCGCTAAGTGGCTGGCAGAGCGGAGCAGTTTGCAGCATGTTGGAGCAGCCCATGGAACAGTGAGCGGAGTGGAGCGGTTTGCAGGGATGGCTGGAGTGGCTCATGGGTCGACTGGAGGAGCGGCACAGCTGGTGTAGTGGAGCTGGTCGTGGT
>NC_133776.1:57892596-57916572 GCF_003597395.2 Chelonoidis abingdonii
GGGAAGTATTGCCTCCTAGAGGCGCCCAGGAGGGTATGGTATGTAAGTGTCCCAGGTCACTGGGTGGGGGCTCGAGCCGGTTATGCCTTGTGTTATTGAAACGGAACCCCTGGATACTGAACCCGGCCCTTGTTGCTGCCAACTCAGAGGGGCAGAAGGGTTACATGTATTTTGTACTGTCCTCCCCATCTAGTGTCTCATCAATGGGACACAGCACTGACTTACTACAGGGAATTCTTTCCCAGGTGTCTGGCTGGTGGGACTCAGCCACATGCTGAGGGTCTAACTGATCGTCATGTTTAGAGTTGAGAAAGAATTTTCCCAGATCAGATTGGCAGAGACCCTGGGTTTTTTCGCCTTCCTCTGCAGCATGGGTCACTGGGAGGCTTAAACTAGAGTAAATGGTGGATTCTCTGTAACTTTTAAGTCTTTAAATCATGATTTAAGGACTTCAGTAACTCAGCCAGAGATTAGGGGTCTATTACAGGAGTAAGTGGGTGAGATGCTGTGGCCTGCGATGTGCAGAAGGTCAGACTAGATGATCATGATGATACCTTCTGGCCTTAAAGCCTATGAGTCTATGATTATCATCATTCCACTAAGTTTCTGTAATGCCTATTATTTCAATATCCTCCTTTAATACCAGGCACCCAAGTTCACCCATCTTAGTATTTGACTTCTCGCATTTGTATGCAGCACTTATAAAATGTGATAATATTTAGTTCTCTGCCTTCATGTGATGTCATTGAATGGAACGCTTCTATCTGACTGCTTCTCTTCTGCTACTACCTGTATTTTATCGAATTCTATCCTCTCCTCTTTACTAGACTATAGAGTCTCCCCTTTAATAAATCCTCCCCTAAGCGATGTCTATCTGAAATGAGAGGGAGTATTGGTTAAAAGATCATTATACAGACATGAAAGAAGTTCTTAGGTCAGTTTCATGGTAGAGATGGTGAGCTTTAGAGTTGCAAAGAGTTCTTTCAGAATTAGTTCCAGGGGTCATAGTCCAACATCCAATATCAGGGTGACCCAGTGTGGAGCTGATGGCTGCAGGCTTGTGACTCAAACTTCCCCTGACGAAACTTAAGCAGATCTGAGATAACCCAGGATCAGGGCCCAAGAGTTCCTCGTATAATTCTCATGCAGTCCTTGGGTGAACAATAGGCCATCATTGTGGCTTTGAAGTAAGAACTTCTATTTCCTAAGCACCACCAGTAGTTACCTACATGGATTAGCATTGCCCATCTCCCACCATTCAGATAGTTTACTACAAACTTCAAAGGGAAATAAAGTCAATTACTTTTTATTACTACTAATCAATTACTACATTTACGGTTCATGTAAATGTTAAGATCTCCTTTTGATCTCTGAATTAACAGAATACAGCAATAGCCAGGAATGGTTTGGTTACATTGTCAGCCTCCAACAACATAATGTAAACACACACAAACATAATCATTATTTACTAATATGTCTCTGATGATTGAATCTGGGTCAGTCTGCTAGTTGTGTATCCCTTTCTGGCCCTTTGTCACACCTAGAAGACTAAATTTGGTCTCCAGGATCTCTCCCACCTATGTCATTGGTACCTACATGTACTACAACCACTGGCTTTCTAAACACTACCAGTAAACTAAAAGGCAATGTTCAACACACACTATCCAGATCTAACAACAGTTACTGAGCTGCAAAGGCAATATCACCACAAGCCCACCAAGCAATTATAGAAGAACCCCGTGACAGAGTATGCAGCCTCCCATACCACTTGGCGGGGCTGGAGGCAAACAGGAAATACTCCAGCTGAGCCCCTGTCACATTGCCCAGGGTACAATCTGGATTGATGGACAGCTGTGTCCCCTCAACTTTTCACCCTGGGTGCCTTTTACAATGCTTCACTGTGAGAGCAACCACTCCTAATCTGCCCACATTCAGCTCGCAGCACGTAAATCATGCCCAGCTATACTGTTTGAGTGCTATAGCTAGCCAGCCAGCCAGCCATGAATTACCTCATAGGGCAACATCAGCAAACTCCCAGTCCCAAACTTGCCCCCAGCCCCAGAAGTGTGCCTCTTGTACTGCCCAGCACCTTCCTGGACAATACAAGCTCATATATTTATTAATTATAATGCAAAATGATATGCACAAATCCTGTTATCCCATATGCAGTTTCCCAAACATTTCAGTCTGAACACATTTGTTTAAATAAAACAAGTTTATTAACGACAAAAAGATTTTAAATGATTACAAGTAACAAGACATAAAAGTCAGAATTGGCTACAAGGAAATAAAAAGTAAAAATGCAGCTACCATCTAACTTATCAAGTTAAATTAATTCAAAGTAGGGCTGTCAAATGATTTAAAAATTGCAATTAATCATAAGATTAAAAAAGTTGTGATTACTCACACTGTTAATAATAGAATACCAATTTAAATTTATTGTACGCATTTTGGATATTTTCCTACATTTTCAAACATCCAAAAACATGTATAATAAATTTAAATTGGTATTTTCTTATTGTTTAACAGTGCGATTAAAACTGTGATTAATAGTAACTATTTTTTAAATCTAGTTTTGTGTTAATCGCATACATTAACTGCAATTAATTGACAGCCCTAATTCAAAGCGAAGGTTTCTCTCACCACATACTTTAGCAGTCTTACTGGCTGGATGCCTTTTAGCCAGTTCTCCTCTCCCAGTCCAATGCTCCTTTCCTTGTCCTTCAGGTGTTGTGGATGCAATGGGCAGAGACACAGGGAGGAATATTTTGGGGTGTCTGTCTCCCTTTCTTATGGTTTTCTTTTCCCTTTGAAGATCATCTCCATTTGAGCAGGGGATTTCCCATTTTTTCCCTTTGAATATCCCTGCTTTGGGCAGGGGATTGGACTAGATGACCTCCTGAAGTTTCTTCCAACCTTAATATTCTATGATTCTGTGATCTCCAACTAGGGTTCAGGAGACAGGAGGTCTGGGGAGATGGGAATCTCCAGCTTTTTCTTTCATAGAATCATAGACTTTAAGGTCAGAAGGGACCCTTATGATCATCTAGTCTGACCTCCTGCACAATGCAGGCTATGGAATCTTATCCACCCACTCCTGTATCAAACCTGTATCTGAGCCATTGAAGTCCTCAAATCATGGTTTAAAGTATTCAAGGTGCAGAGAATCTTCCAGCAAGTGATCCATGCCCCACACTCCTGAGGAAAGCGAAAAACCCCCAGGGCCTCTGCCAATTTGCCCTGGAGGAAAATTCCTTCCCGACCCCAAATATGGCAATCAGCTAAACCCTGAGCATATGGGCAAGACTTACCAGCCAGACACCCAGGAAAGAATTCTCTGTAGTAACTCAGATCACACCCCATCTAACATCCCATCACAGACCACTGGGCATATTTATCGCTAATAGTCAAAGACCAATCTCATTATACCATCCCCTCCATAAGCTTATCAAGCTTAGTCTTGAAGCCAGATATGTCTTTTCCCTCCACTACTCCCCTTGGAAGGCTGTTCCAGAACTTCACTCCTCTAATGGTTAGAAACCTTCATCTAATTTCAAGTCTAAGCTTCCTGATGTCCAGCTTATATCCATTTGTTCTTGTGTTCACATTGGTGCTGAGCTTAAATAATTCCTCTCCCTCCCAGGTATTTATCCCTCTGATATATTTATAAAGAGCAATCATATCCCCCCTCAGTCTTCTGTTGGTTAGGCTAAACAAGCCAAGCTCTTTCAGTCTCCTTTCATAAGACAGGTTTTCCATTCCTTGGATCATCCTCGTAGCCCTTCTCTGTACCTGTTCCACTTTGAATTCGTCCTTCGTAAACATGGGAGACCAGAGCTGCACACAGTATTCCAGATGAGGTCTCACCAGTGCCTTGTATAATGGTACTAACACCTCCTTATCTCTACTGGAAATACCTCGCCTGATGCATCCCAAGACTACATTAGCTTTTTTCATGGCCATAGCACATTGGCGGCTCATAGTCATCCTATGATCAACCAATACTCCGAGGTCCTTCTCCTCCTCTGTTACTTCCAACTGATGTGTCCCCAGCTTATATCAATAATTCTTGTTATTAATCCCTAAATGCATGATCTTGCACTTTTCACTATTAAATTTGATCCTATTACTATTATTCCAGTTTATGAGGTCATCCAGATCTTTCTGTATGATATCCCGGTCCTTCTCTGTGTTAGCAATACCCCCCAGCTTTGTGTCATCCACAAATTTTATTAGCACATTCCCACTTTTTGTGCCAAGGTCAGTAATAAAAAGGTTAAATAAGATTGGTCCCAAAACCGATCCTTGAGGAACTCCACTAGTAACCTCCTTCCAGCCTGACAGTTCACCTTTCAGTACGACCCATTGACTGTAAAAGTATCCCCTTAAACCAGTTTCTTATCCACCTTTCAGTTTTCATATTGATCTCCATCATTTTTCCAATTTAACTAATAATGTCAACCCATGTGGAACTGTATCAAATGCCTACTGAAATCGAAGGTAAATTAGAGATCCATCACCACGCACATTTCCTTTGTCTTAAAAATCTGTTACCTTCTCAAAGAAGGAGATCAGGTTGTTTGGCACGATCTACCTTTTGTAAAACCATGTTGTATTTTGTCCCAATTACCATTGACCTCAATGTCCTTAACTACTTTCTCCTTCAAAAATTTTTCTAAGACCTTGCATACTACAGATGTCAAACTAACAGGCCTGTACTTACCCAGATCACCTTTTTTTCCTTTCTTAAAGATAGGAAACTATGTTAGCAATTCTCCAGTCCATACGGTACAACCCCTGAGTTTACAGATTCATTAAAAATTCTTGCTAAATGGGCTTGCAATTGCAATTTCAATGTGCCAGTTCCTTTAATATTCTTGGATGAAGATTATCTGGGCCCCCAATTTAGTCCATTAAGCTGTTCGAGTTTGGCTTCTACCTCTGATGTGGTAATATCTACCTCCATATTCTCATTCCCATTTGCCATGCCCTCTGCCATTATCCCCTAAGCTCCTCATTAGTCTCATTAAAGACTGAGGCAAAGTATTTGTTTTAGATATTGGGCCGTTTGCCTAGATTATCCTTAACCTCCACTCCATCCTCAGTGTTTAGTGGTCCACTTCTTCTTCTTTGTTTTCTTCTTATTTATATGGCTATAGAACCTTTTACTATTGTTTTTAATTCCTTTGCAAGGTCCAACTCTACATGGCTTTTTGCCTTTCTCACTTTATCCCTACATGTTTCTGACCTCATAAGGTAGCTTTCCTTGCTGATCCTCCCATCTTCCACTCCTTGTAGGCTTTCTGCTTTTTCTTAATCAGGCCATTAGGGATCTCTCTGAGATGCTTTGCTCATCCAGCTTTTGGTCTAACAACTCCTGCCTATGATTTTTTTCCCCTTTCTTGGGATGCAGCTTCTGATAGTTTCTGCAACTTTGACTTGAAGTAATTCCAGGCCTCCTCCACCTTTTAGATCCACAAGTTCTTCAGTCCCAATCCACTTCCCTAACTAACTAATTTCCTTAATTTTTTAAAGTTAGCCCCTTTTGAAATCAAAAACCCTAGTCACACAAATCTAAAATGGCATCCCCTCTTGTTGGCTCAGCAACTACTTGGTGAAGGAATCCATCAGCTATCACATCTAGGAAAATCTGAGCCCTATGATTATTAGTAGCACTTGTTCTCCAGTCTGTATCTGAGAAGTTAAAGTCTCCCATGATCACACAATTCCCATTAGTATTTACTTCATTGAAAACATTAAAAAGGTCTCTATCCACATCCATATCAGATCCCGGTGGTCTATAGCACACCCCAAGCACTGTCTCAGGGGAGGCTCTAGTAGCTTTCTTCCCCAATGTGATTTCTGCCCAGATAGACTCCGTCTTATCCATTCCATCCTTTCTTATTTCTTTACAGTCTACCTTAGGGATCGGTAACCTTTCAGAAGTGGTGTGCTGGATCTTCATTTATTCACTCTAATTTAAGGTTTTGCGTGTCAATAATACATTTTAAAGTTTTTAGAAGGTCTCTTTCTGTAAGTCTATAGTATTTAACTAAACTATTGCTGTATATAGAGTAAATAAAGTTTTTAAAATGTTTAAGAAGCTTCATTTAAAATTAAATTAAAATGCAGAGCCCCCCAGACCGGTGGCCAGGACCCGGGTAGTGTGAGTGCCGCAGAAAATCAGCTCACGTGCCACCTTTGGCACACGTGCCATAAGTTGCCTACCCCTCATCTACCTCATCATTGATGGAAATAAAGGCAAAGGTGGTGCAGTAGCATTGTATGTCTTTCCTAAACAGCACATAACCTTCAATACCTGTACTCCAGTCATGACTACTATTCCACCATGTTTCTGTTATCCCTGTAATACCCTGTTTCACTTCCTGCACCAGTAACTCTAGTTCTTCCATTTTGTTACTTAGGCTCCTCACATTGGTGTGCAAACATCTTAATTCTTGCTGTTTGGCTTTGCTCACATTCTTTACCCGATTAGGCCCAGACATTCTAGCACCAGTGTCACCCATTAGAATGGTATCTACACTACCCTTCCTCCTTATGTCCATTTTCCTACCCTGGCTGTATCCTTTATTACTTCATTTTCTTTCCTCTTGATGTTAAAATCCGGTGTGGAGATTATCTGGATATCTCCCAACCATCTCCCCCCAATTCCTAGTTTAAAGCTTTCTTAATCAGTTGTGCCAGCCTCTATCCTAGAAGTCTATTTCCCTCCTTACTCAGGTGAAGTCCATCCCGAGAGAACAGTCCTCTGTCCATGAATACCTCCCAGTGGCCATACATCCCAAAGCCCTCCTTATAGCACCACTGCCTGAGCCATCTGTTGATCGCCATAATCTTGTCACACCTTTGTTGCCCTTCTCTAGGAATAGGCATAATCCCTCTGAAGATCACCTGAGTCTTGATTTCCTTAAGTGTCTTCCCCAGCCTGGCATAGTCTCCCTTGATATGTTCCAGCGAGAATCTAGCCATATCATTTGTTCCCACATGAAGGACAATCAGTGGATTCTTTCCCGCTCCTGTTAGGATCCTCTTCAGCTGCAGGTCCACATCCCGTATCTTAGCACCCAGCAGACAGCACGTCTGATTACAGGCCTGTCTATTCTTCTCAGTAAGGAGTCTCCAATCATGTAGACCTGCCTTTTCCTGGTGACAGTGCGATTCTCTGGTCTATCTCCTGTTCCCTCTGGTTACAAGTCCTTTGGATTCCTATTCTCCCTTGCAATCCTTCACAACCCATCCTGTAACCTCCTGGGGCTCATATTTTGTGTTGTCTCCATTGACTCGTCCCCTCTTCCTTTGGACTAGCAGCTCTTCTCTTCTTCCTTGCCCTCTCACCTTCAGCAACCACCTGCTGTACCCCTTCTTCATTTTCCAACTCCACAAACCTGTTACTGAGCTCTATTTCTCCTTCACTAGCCCATCTTTTCCTCTGCCTGGTTCTCTTAGTCACATGCTCCCACTGTCCACTTTCCTCACCCAGCAGTTTCCCCTCAGAGTTCTTTGGTCCTGCTTCCATCTGCAAGTCTGAGCTTTTCCATTCAGACTCCTCATGTCTTTGGTCCATCATCCACTAGAACCCCCTTCTAAACTCAACCAGAGTTTCCTTCTGCATCTCCAATCCTCAGATCTTTTCTTCCATCAGCTCTATCAGGTGGCACTTCATGCAGATGAAACTCTTATCAGGTATCCCCTCCAGGATCATGTACATGCTGCAGCTTCCACATCCAGTCATCTTCACTGTGTCTTCCACAGCTGGGGTCACTACCACTACTGCCTCTGTATCTGTCATAGCCTTCTCACCTAAATCCTGTAAATCTGGGAAACACAAACCAACCCAAAATACCACCACCCACAGCAAAACAAACCCCCAACAAGCACCAAAATGCTGCTAGAACACTGCACACTCCCTTCACTAGTCTGTCTGATCCTCTGACCGCCTCTCTTAGTCTTCCCCCAAACTCCCCATGCAAACTCCCACTCAAAGTCGCCTGTTTACAGCTCTGTTTGCTGGCTCCTGTGCCACTGCAGCTGTCTTTGCCAAGATGTAAGTTTTTGCTCACATCCTTTTTCCTGCCAAAGAATGACTGCATTACCAGGTGATAGTCCATTTGATTTTGTTGATACCTAGCTGAGGCATCAGTTTGCCTTTTGTGCATGTTTTTCTAAACCTCCACCGTGCCTCAGTAATGTTGTTCAGTAGAATTTTATAACTTTATATACAATGTTGCCACACACATTTTAACAGGACAATAATGATCAGCAAATTATGAGTTTTCAGATAATACCCCACAAAACATACTTTGTATAAAACTTATCATAGTCTTGTGAAAGGGGTGAACATAGGGACATAGATAGTTGCAGTCCCATTAGAGCTAGAACAAGACTTGCTCTCTCAGACAAGCAATGTACCATTCAGGGCCGAGATGCTACATCTGTTGTTTGAATGGTCAATGTATGTTCCCTCTGCGCCCAGCCCTGATACAGATCTCAGTTCAAGGGCTGGCTTGGTAGCTAAACCACAGCCTCCTGCTTGTAGCTCTGATGGTCCCCAGCTTGCTTTTTGGTGTGCTGGCGGCGCTGGTGGTCATCACACCAAGCCTCACTTCTCCTGTTCAGGCTGCATTGCTGGGAGTGATGATGCAAATTTGTTTGCATCCAGGAAAACAATTGGGATGCAGCTAACGGCTGTGAGAGAAAGGGGAAATTAGAATAATAGAATCATAGACTATCAGGGTTAGAAGAGACCTCAGAAGGTCATCTAGTCCAACCCCCTACTCAAAGCAGGACCAACCCCAACTAAATCATCCCAGCCAGGGATTTGTCAAGCCAGGCCTTAAAAACCTCTAAGGATGGAGATTCCACCATTTCCTTATGTAACCCATTCCAGTGCTTCACCACTGTCCTAGTGAAATAGTGTTTCCTAATATCCAATCTAGACCTCCCCCATTGCAATTGAGACCATTGCTTCTTGCTTTGTCATCTACCACCACTGAGAACAGCCTAGTTCCTAGGCTACTTGGGGGCCCGAATGGCTGGGGAAAGCCCAGTGTGGCCTCTTAAAGGGGTGACTCCGATCAAGAGAGAGCCTTTCTGTGGGGCTCTGCTCTGGCCCTCTCTGCTAGCTCCCTTGCCAGATAATTGCCACACCTCTCCACTGGCCACCCTGCCAGCTGATCACCAAGATGTCTTCAGGTCCTACCACTTAATATAGCTCTCAGTGATTTCTGCTGTTAGTGGGGGAACCTCACTAGTGGTGCACAGTGGGCAATCTCTTGCATCAGAGACTCTGTCTCACAGCAGATTTAATGCTTAGACCTAGGTATCAGTGATTTCAGCTCTGTGATACGTAACAAGACTCTCAATTGAGTCTAAATTGCCTCTTTTATTACACAATGGGGAGAGGATGGATCAAGTTGTACCTAAGCTCCTTAAGCAGGGCTACAACACAACAAATATCATGTCAGCCACCACCACCTGTGCTGTTTAAATGAGGGTGAGTCCCTCCATAAGGATATGCCAAGTAAAGTTCTGCTGTCCTTGATTCACACAACAAGGATAACAACCCTTTATTCTCCTGCCCCAATAACAAGGAGACTGGGGGTAAAACACCAACCACAAGTGATCATTTGGGCAAGCAGTCCCATCATGCTGAGCACCTAGGCAGGTGGGTGTGCCCATGCAAATAAGATCAGCTCCTGAAGTCCTCTTCCACAGTTCATCGCTAGATGTCAGCTCATTCAGACTCAGCTTACATGTACAAAGGTCCTTGTAGAATCAGCTACAAGATCTATTGTACGTCTATATGCAGTGCCATTCGGTATCTGTATTGTGCAGCATTTAGGGATTGATTCTGTCTTATATTTCTCTCCATGTAAGTTCCCCTTACACTACTTGAGCAGTGTAAAGAAATCATAGTGTAAATGGGAATCAGGGCCATAATCACCAGATTATTATAATAAACGCAGAACTACTATGTATTTTATATATGTGCCTATCACCACAGCACCTACATGCTAATGTACAAAGCTAACCATAAACAAAATACCCAAAGTCATCCCCAGTGGGTAGCACTTAAAACTCATGATTGCTGCCTTCAGAAATGTTAGCTACCTATTGCCAGGACAAGAGATTAAACCAGAGTACAACAAATAAGAAATAAAAAGCAAACAAAAGCCAAAGCAAATAGATATGCAGCGCATCCTGCCCTTAAAAGTCATGCGGCTTGGACTCTGGCAGCTGGCCAAGAGGACTGAATTTCAAAGCTGGAAGTCCTGTATTGAGGATGCCCTGCTGCCAGGGGCGGCTCTAGGTATTTTGCTGCCCCAAGCATGTCAGGCAGGCTGCCTTCGGTGGCTTGCCTGCGGGAGGTCCCCTGTCCCGCAGATTCGGCGGCACACCTGCTGGAGGTCCGCCGAAACCGTGGGATCAGCGGACCCTCTGCAGGCATGCCGCCGAAGGCAACCTGCCTGCTGCCCTCGCGGCAACCGGCAAAGCGCCCCCAGTGGCTTGCCGCCCCAAGCACGCGCTTGATGTGCTGGTGCTTGGAGTCACCCCTGCCTGCTGTTAGACTTGTAGCATCCAGTCTAGGTCAGAGGATCTATTAGCTTCAGTAACGGATAGGGTTCAGATAACCACTCCCTAGACTATTCATCCAGGAGGTGACAGGAAGCTAGTGCTGCAGAACTAAGAGCACTGGGGTTAGGAGACAGACAGCTGTGTTCTGCACAACCTGGGCCTGGGGTAGATTATGTTAGTCTGTGGGTGACAAAGATGTGAGCTGTCACTAGAAGAGCCACATGAGAGAGGCACAGCCTGAGACTCTAGGTGCTGCAGAGGACTTTGGAGGTCCATGTAGTTGTAAACTGTTCTAGAGAAGGACATGCATCCTTGAGAGGCAGTGTAAACATTGCCTCTGCCCATTCCTCTTACTGATATCCCCTGCCAAAAGCCATCACTTCTGTAAGCCGCAGGCAAATTGCTTTGCTGCAGATTTATCTGGTGCTCAGGCAGCAGGAAAGCCAGGAAGCTGCAGAATGTGAGTGGAATGAAAAGGAGATGTAGAGGAGAGTACCATCGATGAGTTTGTCTACTCATCTGTCTAGTTAGTCACTTACATCATTCCCATGGCATCTGAGCACCTCTTGGCATCAGGTGGATGATACTGAAGCCAAAAGTGTATCATCATCATCCATAGTCACTGGACTTGTTGAACAGGAGGGGTGGCCAAATGAACCCTGCTGAACCCACATATATTAGGGCCCTTGGGGGATATGAAATGTCAGGATCTCACAGCCAGAACAGCTATATCACAAAGACTGCTGCTGGTTGATAACATCGTGATGGAGCTCTTCTGCCTTATCTGTAGGATCCAGTTACAGCTGGAGTGGCCCCATCACCACCTTCTCCAAAAAATTTGAGGTGGGAGGGTAATCAGCAAGGATATTCATGCCCAAAGAGGGTTTCCTGAGCCAAGAGCTAGCCTCAGCTGACTTAATTGTGGTTGGCAGCTTGCCCTCCCCACAGAAACACAAGCTCTTGTTTATTATCTCCTACAAATGCAGCTTTGCCCAGGCCTTTACCACACATTATTGACCAACTTTCTCCTTTGCCTGACTCAGTAGTTATCAAAGGTGATCTGCAATAAAAGTAAAACTATGGGATTCCCACAGCAGCAAGTGCTGAACACTCCCATCCCCTTCCGCTGAGAGGCCACTGAATGTGAATAATTAGTCATACTCCAGCTGCTTTTTGACATTCTGATTTGGTAGCATTTTACATTGGCTTTGAGCTGGTGTAAATGGCTGTACAAGAGGCAGAGCCTGGGAGAATGTGCCCCAAAACTAAACATACTACATGGGTCTCCAGACAGAACTAGCTAAATGCCCACAGTGGTGTCCCCGCATACTCTGGGCTCAGTGTAGAGGTGGGATAGGGAGAGTTTTCCAGGGCATTACAGCATCTGTCATCTGATGCTGCAAAGGTGTATTGAGATATACAGAACAGGCACATTGATACCCACACCTTGCTTCATCTTTTCACACTGCACAGGGCAAAGAGTGATTCAGTAGCGTTTTACACAACTACACAATATGCGGGGCGATGGAGAGTCTAGCCCACAAAGGCTGTGCTTGACCTTGACCCTGAAAAGAGATCACATTAAAGCAGCAGCACAGTCCTGCAGAGCTCTGGAGGTCTGGACAGAACAGGGAGCAGGGCTTCAGGCATATGTTGGGATTTTTTTATATGAAGCGTTGGAGCAGTTAAGAGAATCCCTTCCAGGCCAGAGACAAAATAAAAAGTTCCAGGCAGACACTTATCTCTGCAAAATCTGAAATGAGGCCCTGCCATGCTTTGCTCCCATGATCAGATTGTGCCAGGCATAGTTCTCCTGCTGCCTATTTACTACGATATATTAAGTCCCACTTTAGCAAAGCATTTATCATCTTCCATCCCTCCCTATGCAGGAAAGCACTTCAGTGCATGCTTCAGTCTTTTCAGACTGGGTCTTCAACATGTGCTTCAGTGCTTTGCTGGTTTTGGGCTTTGGAAAATAGCCCCCCAAGTGCCCCAAAATACTAATTGTTTCATTAGTTATTTCAAGATTGGATATCCATTGGGTCTTTTTAAAAACATAATAAAGCCCTTCTTCTAAAGGATGAATCATTCCTTCTCGAATGTGGAGGTCATTAGTAGCTAATGAACTTGAAGAATCTGGACAATTATTTTTGAAAAGTCACTGAAAGCCAGGGAGGTACCAGAAAAGCCAGTGCATTATTGATGTCACACTGTCTGGAGTGGCTCACGACTGTGAGTGCTGACCTCGGGGCAGACTGTCAGTAAGCAGGGCACACACCCCAAGTTGGTGGTGTGTTCTGCAAATAGATTTCACCAAGCCAGTAACAGATGTGAACTCCTGGATCACTTTAACAGTCTCACCATGGAGTCACACACAGTCTCTGTAGACTCTCCAGCCTATCTTGCTACCCAGACAAATTGGACTTTGTGACAAAAGGTCATTTACACCAAAAATCACACCACATCAGGGTGCTTCTAGTCCCAAGAGACTAGTCACTTCCCCCAATTGGTACCCGAGATCCTACACCAAAGATAACGCTGGCAGCCAATTCTATAATAAACAAACTAAAAGTTTATTAGCTTAGAAAAGGAAATGCAAGTTACTGGGAGGTTAAAGCAAGTAAAATATATGGACAAGTGAGTCACAGCTGTAATTCCAAATGGTGGCAGTGATGTAATATACTGCCAGCTTTCCAATAGACTTTTCAGGGTACCCAGATTGTCTCTAGGATTCCCTGCTTTGCATCTGGTACCCTTCCCAATAAGAGTCCAAACAGTCCAAAGATGCAGGATCCATCCTTGAATCCATACTTACAGCTGCTTCTCCCAGAAAACAATCGGACAGCATCACTCACATGTGGGCTTTGCCTTTGATGATAGTGAGTGAGGAATGCACTTAGAGTCTGTGATTTCCAATGATTACAAACACTTGCTTGAATTTGTCTCTTGTATTGACATTAGCACATTTCTGTTACAGTTCTTCATTTGCATTCCACAAAGCTTCTTTCATGTTTGATGAGTTATTTAGTTACAGGGTTATGCACAATGTAAATGGTTGTTACCAGTGCTTAATTTGTAATGCAAGATGTGCCAGGGCTCAAGCAATTTTTTTACATTCATAACTGATGTGGCAAACCCAGAGGTGCTGGAGCTACAAACTGTTTGTGACTACATTATAAGAGGATACAGATAAGTGAAAACAATGCAAGTAACTTCCCACTAGTTTTCATGAAGTTCAAACACTGAATACACTCTCAGACATTTAACAACCTCTTTGATCTATGCTAATACACAAGAGAATTGGCCTGGGGTTCTGGCATGAGCTGGCACCTGGTCTGCCAGCATCACAAATAAGATCTTTTATTTAGAAAAAATTGGAACTAAGTGTTACCCTGGCAACTACTGTCCTGTCATTCTAACTTCTGCTCTTGTAAAACAATAATGGAAAACATATTGAAAGGAAACATCTGTAACTACTGTGATGGGGAAAGGCCAGATGGCTACAGTAAAGTAGTAAGGAACAGGTATGTTAGCCCCAGACTAACCAAATCCCTAGTGCCATGGTAACCAAATGGCAGGTGCTCCAGGTTAATCAAGACACCTGGGGCCAATTAAGATCTTTCTAGAAGGCAGTGGAGATAGCTAGTTTGATTGGGCCACCTGAAGCCAATCAAGGGCTGGCTGGAACTAGTTAAAAGCCTCCCAGTTAGTCAGTGAGATTTGGGTGTGAGGAGTTGGGAGCACTCGCACTCGCACTCAGATACCAGGAGGAAGGTCCTGTGGTGAGGATAAAGGAGGTGTTTGGAGGAGGCTATGGGGAAGTAGCCCAGGGAGTTGTAGCTGTTACAGGAGGCAGTATAGACAGCTTCAATCCACAGGGCCCTGGGCTGGATTCTAGAGTAGAGGGTGGGCCTGGGTTCCTCCCAACTCCTGATCAGACACAGGAGGAGCTGACCCAGACTGTGGGTTCCACCAGAGGGGAAGATCACTGAGGTGAGCAAATCTGCCAATAAGCACAGGACCCACCAAGATAGGAGGAACTTTGTCACACTACACAGAGGATAACAAAACTCTCTCTCTGTTCAGGACAGCATCTAGACATGTGCTTAATGTTCCTGACCTGGGGCCATAAAGAATAAAGCTCGTCAGATGAACTCGGTTGCAAAAGTGGCTGGACGGAACTGAGTAACTGAAATCTCCCCACTTTGCTGCCTCTTTTCTCGCTCTAACTTCTATGATTCTCCTGTCTTTCATCTATTCCTTTGTTTGCTAACAACAGACGTTCCTGAGTCCTCCAGCAGCTTGCAGAGGCTCCACAAGGCTGTGCAGAGAGGGCATTTTAGTAACCCAGCATGCAGAGGGAAGGGCCAGGCTAAGTGTGACAAGTGCTAAGGTGAAAACAGCTGTCTCGTGGCCAGCCACAAATGGAAAACAGCACCATGAGCTACCTCTGCTCTGTGCATTTTTGTCACAAGGGAGCCAATAGGATGCCACGGCTAAGTGCCGTACTGAAAAAGGGTGAAGATGCAGCACATGGGGCTGGTCGCTCCCCCTGCTGGTCAGTCAGTACAGCCCCTGTTGCGTGCCAGCTCTCAGCCAGCCGGGCCCCGCCCTTCATCCCATTTCCGGCCAGCACTGGCTTCATGCTGCAGTAGCTGGTGAGTGTGGGCAGGCAGTGGCTGGTTACACGTTGCCTCTGCTGCCCACCCATCAGCCCTTTACATGCTCCCCTTCTCACTCTCCTCTCCCTGCTTTGACCCTTCACCCCCTCCCCCAGCCCTGCTGCTCTTCCATATCCCCCCCCAGCGAGGTGCGTCCCACTCTCAGCGCTGTGTGGAGAACGAGTCCTTGGTCAGAGCAATCAGATCACCAGCAGTCTGGCTGGTAGGCTCCTTCCTTCCCCCACTGCCTCTGGTGGGCCCAGCGCCCTGGGAAAGCCCAAGACCCTCCAGCCCGGCTTGCTGGCCACGAGGAGCTGAGCCCTACATGTGTTAAAGCCCCTCACATCACTGGCATGGGGCAGCCTTGCCACCCCTCAGCTAAGCTCTGGAGTGAAGGGAGGAGCAATTTCCAGCCTGTTCATGCCCTGAACCTGCAGGTTCCACAGCAGCCCACCAGACAGGGGCTTAGCACCCTCTTCACCTGCCCCTGTCCTGCCCTAGGTCCTTCCCTCAGAAAATGCGGGGCTGCTCCATCCCCTAGGCACCTTGGCCTGCTGAGCCACCTCTCTAGTTGGGTTTACTGAAGCCCCCGCAATCATGTTTCCCTAGGCCCTGGTGTACAATGCACCCTTAGGGCTTAACCCCTTCCTGCCTGTGCTGTAACCAGGGGGCAGAGGGTGGCTGGGTTCTGTTGGTGGCCAACAGTGGTCTGGAGATGTTAGCTGCCTCTTGACGCTGTGCAGGCAGGAAGGGACAAGCTACTGGGGTGGAGGGAAAGAGATGAGCTCTGCAAAGATTCAGGCCATGTCATCCTTCCCCTCACCCTCCCCTGTGGCTGAAAGCAGATCCCATCCCTTCCCTCCTGCACAGTGCCGAAAGGCTGTTTCTGGCTATATTCTGGTGTGAAACCCTGGCAGAAATCTGGGGAGAGGGGGCATATGAATCTGTGTGCCCCTCCACATGTTGTCTCAGGAAGATGTGTTGCCAGATACCAGGGGATGTGGGTCCATCCCAGGGGCCCAGCCAGGCATGGAAAGCAAAGAGAGCAGGCAGAGAGGGTCAGGTCGGTCAATCACGCCCCTCTCCTTCCTCTCTGTGAGGGGTGAATGGGAGCGCGCGTGTGTGTGTGTGTGTGACCTCTCCCCATATGAACCCTAAAGCCTTAAAAATACTAAGATAAATAAAAAGAATCCAACTACACAGTATTTCTTTTTACTGGGGGCTCAGTCAACTTGATGTTAATTTGAATGTTTGTACTACATAGTTCTGATTGCCATTGAACTTGCTTGAATACAAGTTATTTTACCAGATGTCCTGTATTCAGCATAGGGAAATACAGTCACCCTACCCATATCTGCTGTGAGACCTTGGGCAAGTGACAACTCTGTTTTCCCTTCCAGCTCTTTAAGGCAGGTACAACACCAAGCACAATGAGGCTCTTGTTTTGCCTTGTCTTGATTGGGGCCTTTAGGTGCTACTCTAATACAAATATATACTAATAACCCAGTTTCATTCCTCTAGAATGGGGACAGATGTTCCTGTCATTGTTTACTCTTAACTCTAGAAAATGGCCACATGCCATGGTGATTGCCATGATAAAAGTACCTGAACAGAACAGAACCAGCCAAGTCATTTGACTTCTCTGTGCCCTCAGTTTCACCATCTACAGTAATACTTATCTTCCTTTACAAAGTCCTTTGAGACTTATGGGTGAAAAGTGCTGGATAAGAGAGATGTGTTCTATTATTCAATGAATGCTGAGAACTGAGAACTATTTCTCAGAAACCCTTTCCATCCAAGTCCACCCCTGAATCACATCAGCATTCCGGGGTAATACTGAACGAAGACAAAAGTGACTCTCTGGGAAAAAGAAGCTTTGCCAACTGATATCCCTGTCAGCGTGGTTTACTGATCTATTTTGAGAAGAATGCCTTTGCCTTTATGAGTTGCTAATCCCTGTGTCCTGCCATGCCTTTGGGCATCAAGTCTCTGAGAGGGAGAAGCAATGAGAAGAACAGTCTTATTTCCTCTAGACTGAAAATGACATTTTCAGTCTTCAGTCAGAAGGTTAATAGGGCTCCCAGTTTTTCAAAAGACCACAAGTATCAGAGGGGTAGCCGTGTTAGTCTGGATCTGTGAAAGCAGCAGAGAATCCTGTGGCACCTTATAGACTAACAGACGTTTTGGAGCGTGAGCTTTCGTGGGTGAATACCCACTTCGTCAGACGCAGGTAGTGGAAATTTCCAGGGGCAGGTATATATATGCTAGCAAGCAAGCTAGAGATAACGAGGTTAGTTCAGTCAGGGAGGGTGAGGCCCTGTTCTAGCAGTAGAGGTGTGAAAACCAAGGGAGGAGAAACTGGTTCTGTAATTGGCAAGCCATTCACAGTCTTTGTTTAGTCCAGAGCTGATGGTGTCAAATTTGCAGATGAACTGAAGCTCAGCAGTTTCTCTTTGAAGTCTGGTCCTGAAGTTTTTTTGCTGCAGGATGGCCACCTTAAGGTCTGCTATAGTGTGGCCAGGGAGGTTGAAGTGCTCTCCTACAGGTTTTTGTATATTGCCATTCCTGATATCTGATTTGTGTCCATTTATCCTTTTCCGTAGTGACTGTCCAGTTTGGCCGATGTACATAGCAGAGGGGCATTGCTGGCATATGATGGCGTATATTACATTGGTGGACGTGCAGGTGAATGAACCAGTGATGGTATGGCTGATCTGGTTAGGTCCTGTGATGGTGTCGCTGGTGTAGATATGTGGGCAGAGTTGGCATCGAGGTTTGTTGCATGGATTGGTTCCTGAGGTAGAGTTACTATGGTACTGTGTGCAGTTGCTGGTGAGAATACGTTTCAGGTTGGCAGGTTGTCTGTGGGCAAGGATTGGCCTGCCACCCAAGACCTGTGAAAGTGTGGGATCATTGTCCAGGATGGGTTGTAGATCCCTGATGATGCGTTGGAGGGGTTTTAGCTGGGGGCTGTATGTGATGGCCAGTGGAGTCCTGTTGGTTTCTTTCTTGGGTTTGTCTTGCAGTAGGAGGCTTCTGGGTACACGTCTGGCTCTGTTGATCTGTTTCCTAATTTCCTCGTGCGGGTATTGTAGTTTAGAGAATGCTTGGTGGAGATTTTGTAGGTGTTGGTCTCTGTCTGAGGGGTTAGAGCAGATGCAGTTGTACCTCAGTGCTTGGCTGTAGACAATGGACAAAAGACCACAGTTACTCACTCAGCTTCTAAAAACTTCCCTCTGTTGCAGGAGGACTGAACTATATTATAAAACTGTTTTTATCTATGTATCGCTTAATTATCTGCACCATGACACAGAGTCCATTGTAAGCTGAAGTGAAGCTTTGAGGCAAAGTGGCCACAGGTGCCATAAAGCAGGGAGCAGTAGTGAATCACTTCCCCAGAGTCCTGTGAAGAGTTAAGGGGAAAGAATGGAAAGGGTCTGGGTGGAGCTGGAGACCTGATCCAGTGCCCATCAAAGTCGGTGGAAAGACTCCTATTGATTTCAATGAGCTTTGGCTCAGGCTGCGGGGGAGCAGGATTAGGAAGCATGGTGTAGAAATCCTCTGAACATTTTGGACACCAGTAGGGAAATTTCCCAGGACCCAGGGAAGGTCACTGGTCCTGTTTCTCAGAGAGAGACAGGAGGCTGGCTGTGGAGATCATGGTCCCTGAACTCCAAGGGTGGGGCTTTAGGAGAAGCACAGAAGGGAATGCAGTCCTCAACACCAAATGCACAGATTGCATAGGAGGCAGGGTCAAGGTAAAGACAAATTCTGGTACCTTTCCATTATGAGGTCTCTCTCTCTCTCTCTCTCTCCCCCATGGCAGCCTCAGTATTGATGTATGTGACTTTTGGAACCTGAACAGCTATTGGTACAGAAGGAAAGGAACATGGCAAAGGGTAACCTGTCCATCTGTTGGTGCTGGGCAGTCTTGGTCTGTGGTGTAAACAGGTGGAAATGTGGGCACACAGTGTTCTCTGAATAAAATCGTGTGCTCCAGTCCCAGAATTGGGAACTTTTTGAAGTCCATGCTTAAAATAAGCCCCTTGTGGACTATTGAGCCAGTCTAAAGTTCCTTATGACTATGAAATGATAAATTCTTATCAAATGATAAGAGGTTTAGAAAACCTGGTCTGTAAGGAAAGGTTAAAAAAACAGGGCTTGGTTAGTCTTGAGAAAAAAAGGCTGGGCAGGGAGGGGGACCTGAGAACACGTATGTGTAGGTCTGTTATAGAGAAGATGGGGACCAGTTGTTCTCCATGTCCACTGAAAGTAGAACAAGCAGTAATGGGCGTAATCTGCAGCAAAGGGAGATTCAGGTTAGATACTAGGGAAAAAACTTTCCAACTCTCAGGGTACTTAAGCGCTGGAACAAGCTTCTAAGGGAGCTTGTGGAATCCCCATCACTGGAGGTTTTTAAGAACAGGTTGGACAAACACCTGCCAGGGATGGTCTAGGTTTGCTTGGTCCTGCCTCAGTGCAAGGGGCTGGACTTGATGATCTCAAAGTCCCTCTCAGCCCTACCTTTCTGTGATTCTGTGAAGTGTGGAATTGGTACAGCAGAGACACACGCATGTCAAACATTCCATTTCATCAAATGTATCCTGGCTGGCATGTATGTGACACAGACATCCCTGCTATCAGATTCATGCCACAGGCATGTCAGCCAGTGGCTGACAAAGTGGAGCATATAAAGAAAACCAGCCAGGCACTTTTTGATGTCACTACAATGGCTATGGATCTGATTCTTTGTTGCCCGACACCTCATGTACTCATTTACCACAGTGTGTGGGGAAAGTGCTATGAAGTCAGAGTGGTGGTGTATTTTTACAGGTGTAAAGGTGCTGGGCAACAAAGAATCAAGCCCATATGGGTGTTGGGGTCTTGGGTTTAACAAAAAGTACTTGGACTTTAGGAGCTGGACAGCATGGTTGTGCTGAGAACAGGCAAGTGAGTTCTGTGCACGTGACGCTGTACTGAGGCACCAGCATTCACCCTGGTGGGACCCATCTATCCCATGCTGACCCCAACTGAGGGATCTCACTTGCTTCCAAATGTTTTCCTAGCCAAATCTGTCCCTTCAGCCCCTCTGCATGAAGGGCAGGTAGCTGAGCTTTTCAGCAAGAAAGTCAGAAACTGCAGGCCTGTGTTACCATGACAACAAGCCTTCTGACAAAATGCAGTCAAATTCCAAAATAAGAAGAGTGGAGATGCATATCCTGTGGTTGTTATGGTAACGGGAGAAACAGGCTAGTTATTGAACTTGTAACTGCTGCGATCCATAAATATATGGACATTGCTTTAAAGATTTGTGACTTCCCTTCCTTGTTGCTCTGGTTGTATTCTGATGAACAGTGCTAGAGACACCTCAGACCGCTTCCCTTGGGAATGCCTCATTCCTTGGTGAGACCTTTCTTTACAGACAGCCCCCTCTGCCTGCTGCTCCAGTGGAGTGAGCAGGAGACACTTTGCAGTGTTCTCCCCTGAATCCAACCATCTGCTTTTACAGATACTAGGCAGGGAGATAAGGTGAGCCCCTAGTGAGCTGGTGACAAGAAGTCCGCCATCCCAGCTGGTATTGCTCAGCCTCCAAGCACACAGTGGAGAAGGATCTGGGATGTGATGTTGCGCTCCATATGCTTTATGAAAATATGCTTATGAATGTGAATGATGTAACTGGAATATTCTTTATGCAAAAGGTCTCTTGTAAGGTATCATTACAAAGCTTATAATCTACCAAGTGTGTTCATACTAATTGTATGCAGTTTCAGATCATTCCTATATCTGAAGCTAGAAATATGAAGTAAAACTCTGAGGTCCTATTGTAATTATGCAAAGTGTGGGCCATTAATGGTGGCTTAGAATCTTGATGGCTCCCATTGACTAGGACAATTGGCTGTGAATGGGTTTATTTACCTGCAAGCCTTCCTGTGTACATATGGGCCAGCCCATGGTAATGAAGAATGAGGTCTCACAGGGACATGTGACCATGTCACCTGATGCTGAAATCCATCTTAAATCTGGTACTTTTCCAATTAGAAAGAGGGGTGGGGATCCAGAGAGATAAAAGATTCCCACCTGTTTTCCACCTAAGATGTCTGCTGGAACTAACAAGGACTGCACTGGGGAAAGAATTGGATCCAGACTGGGAAGAAGTCTAGTCTGTGAGAGAAGCTTATTGGAACATCTCTGGGGATAAGATATTATCTGTAATCAGTTTCCTAATGTATTAGGCTTAGACTTGCGTGTTTTTGCTTTATTTTGCTTGGTGACTTACTTTGTTCTGTCATTACTTGAAACCACTGAAATCCTACTTTTTATACTTAATAAAATCACTTTTGTTTATTAATTAACCCAGGGTAAGTGATTAATACCTGGGGGAGCAAACAGCTGTGCATATCTCTCTATCAGTGTTATAGAAGATGGACAATTTATGGGTTTACCCTGTATAAGCTTTATACAGAGTAAAACGGATTTATTTGGGGTTTGGATCCCATTGGGAGTTAATTGTCTGGGTGCTGGAGTCAGGTAACCTGCAGAGCTGTTTTCACTTAAAGACTACAGCTGTGGGGGTGTGGCCTGGACCCTGGGTCTGTGTTGCAGCAGGCTAGAGTGTCTGGCTCAACAAGGCAGGGTTCTGGAAGTCCCAAGTGTGCAGAGAAAATGGGCTCAGGGATAATCTCAGCGCATCAGGTGACAGTCCCAAGGAGGTCTCTGTGACTGAACCCATTACGCTGGAGTTGGTTAATTTCACATTGGAAGGGAAAAGAGGGGCAGAGTCAGGCTATTCTCCTTAGGCTGCTTTTTAAAGCTGGTCAAATAAAGGGAAAGCTTTCAATATTTTTCAGATTAATTTTTGTTTTGTTCTTTTTCTGACCGGGATGATTTTTTTCCCCAAGAAGCTTTTTTATTTTTTATTGCTAATATATATATACATATATATATTGCTAATATATATATGTATATATATATTGCTAATATATATATATATGTTGCTGATGGTTCAAAATTGGTTTATTTGAAATAACAGGCATCAATCTGGACAGTGAGCAATTTTAAGAATTGAAAAATGCTAAATGGAAAATGACGACAAAGCCTAGATGCCATTTTCATTAAAAATGTCATCAAATGGCCCTTTGCAGCAGAACATTTCCAAGGCAGGGAAAAGGTGACATTCAACTGAACCCATTTTGTTCAAAAATGTCAGCCACCTAGACTGATTTAGTCATGACACACCTCAAAGCTTGTTTGCCTTGAACTGTGGCAGCTGCAACAGTAGAAGCAGCGAGGTGGCTTGCCCATGGAGCCATGTAGCAGGGTGGCACAGGTGGGCTGGCTCCAAGTGGGGGAAATGAAAACGGCCTGGTGACTGGTGGGTCATCTGACCTGACTCAGTCAGGCCTCTTTCTTACCTAGCCAAGAGGCTTGGCCCTGGGAAGAAAGAGGAAGTGATGGAGAACACCGCAGAAAGGTTGTGTGGAGCCAATGGAGAGCACAAGGTAGTCTGAGACCTGTGGATGACTCCTGAGAGGGTTTGCATGGGAAAGAGCAGGAAGCAGCCCAAAGGAGGGCTGAGAGGAGAGATGGAAAGGAGCCCAGGAAGAGATGAAAGCTAAGCCTAGAGGGTAGGCAGAAGAATTAGAGGAAAGAAGACAAATCCTTGGGAAAGAGGGGCTGGGGCCAGTTTGAGACAGGACAAAGATCTTTTGTTTTGAACTTGGACACAGAAACTCTGTTTCCCTGGAAGGGGTGGACTTTTGTTAAAGACTTCGCCATAGGGCTATTTGCTGCATCAGGTTACAACAGCAAGCCATGACAGCTGCTGCAGTGGGCTGAGCAGGGAAAACTGAGGCAGGACTGTTACAGCAGCACCCCGGGCCCCAAGGCAGCATGCTGGAGGAGATGACTGGTCACACAGGGCACCAACTGAAATTCAGCTCCGTGTTCAGGTTCTCAAGCCAAAAAGATTGCACAAAATAACTTTTCCAGACAACGCTGTTCCCAGCCCTAAGGCACAGCCCTTCAACAGAGTCGTCTTTTGTTCCAAATGTATGAAAGCTCATGCACTGGCAAAGGGGCCTGGGTGTTGGGCAGGTATTACCCCTTTGAAGCACAAAAGGAAAGCCCCTCTGCTTTCACAATCCCGTGGTTAACACAACAAACCCAGAGTATGCAGATAACACTGTACCTTTAAGCTATAAGTTTGGTGAGGTTTTTTTTTTTTAACACTTACCCTAGAATCTCCAATATTTTATAGAATAATAGAATCATAAAAGATTAGAGTTGGAATAGACCTCAGGAGGTCATCTACTCCAAACCTCTGCCCAAAGCAGGACCAACATCAACTAAATCATCCCAGCCAGAGCTTTGTGAAGTCTGACCTTAAAAACCTCTAAGGATGGAGATTCCACCACTTCCCTAGGTAACCCATTCCAGTGCTTCACCACCCTCCTAGTGAAAAAGTTTTTCCTACTATCCAACCTAGACCTCCCCCACTGCAACTTGAGACCATTACTCCTTGTTCTGTCATCTGGTACCACTGAAAACAGTCTAGATCCATCCTCTTTAGAATCCCCTTTCAAGTAGTTGAAAGCAGCTATCAAATCCCCTCTCATTCTTCTCTTCTGCAGACTAAACAATCCCAGTTCCCTCAGCCTTTCCTCATAAGTCATGTGCTCCAGTCCCCTAATCATTTTTGTTGCCCTCCGCTGGACTCTTT
>NC_133776.1:57916597-57932282 GCF_003597395.2 Chelonoidis abingdonii
TAGCAAGTTTAGGCGTCCAGTTTTTACAAAGCCACAAGTATCGAAGGGGTAGCCGTGTTAGTTCTGTCTGTGAACGCGACGAATCCGTGGCACTTATTAGACTAACAGAGGTTTTTAGCGTGACTTTCGTGGGTGAATACCCACTTCGTCAGCGCAAGATAGTGAAATATCAGGCAGTTAATTATGTGCTAGAAGCAAGACAGAATAACGCGGTTAGTTCAGTAGTTGAGTGGCCCTGTTCTAGCAGTAGACGTGTGAAACCAGGAAAGGAGAACCTGTTTGTAAATTGGCAGCCATCACAGTCTTTGTTTGTCAGAGCTTGATCGGTGTCAATTTGCAATTGACTGCAGTCAGCGTTTTTTATTGCAGTCTGGTCCTGAAGTTTGCTGCAATAGCAGCGCTTAAGGTCTCTATAGTATTGCCGGAAGGTTGAGTTGCTTCCTACAGGTTTTGTACTATTGCATTCCTGATATCTATTTCTGCATTATTCTTTTCCGTTGACTGTCCAGTTGGACCGATGTACATAGCAGAGGGCATTGTGATTTGTGTTATATTACATTGAGTGGACGTGCAGCTTGAATGAACCAGTATGCTTCATGTGGGCTGATTCCGGTATCTAGGATGTGTACTGGTGTAGATTGTTGGGCAAGAGTTGCATCGAGTTTGTTGCCATGATGGTTCTGAGCTGATTTACTTGGTAATGCGGTGTTCAGTGCTTCGTGATAAACGTTCAGAGTTGGCAGTGCTGTGGGCGGGATGCTGCCACCCAGACTGTGAAATGTGATCATTGTCAGACATGTGTTGGAGATCCCTGATGATGCGTGGAGGGTTTACTGGAGCCTGATTTGATTGCCAGTGGCGTCCTGTTGTTCTCTTGGGTTTGTCTTGCAGTAGGAGGCTTTGGGTACACTCTGCTATGTTGATTCGTTTCTAATTTCCGCGGTATTTTAGTTTAGAGAATGCTAGGTATATTTTGTAGATTGTCTCTGTCTGAGGAGTTAGAGCAATGCAGTTGTACCTCAGTGTGCTGTGACATGACAAAAGACCACAGTATCACTCGCTTTAAAACTTCCCTCTGTTGCAGGAGGACTGACTTATTTAAACTGTTTTTATCTAGTACGCTTAATATCTCACCATACACAGAGTCCATTTAGATTGATGAAGTTGATGAAAATGGCACAGGTCCATAAGCGGGAGCAGTAAGTGAATCCTCCCAGAGATCTGTGAGAGTTAAGGGGAAGATGAAAGGGTTGTGGCGCTGAGATCCTGATCCATGCCATCAAGTCGGTGGAAGAACTCTATTGATTCAATGAGCTTTGCTCGGTGCGTGAGCAGGATTAGGAGCATTGTTGTAGAACTCTTGACTTTGGCACCAGTAGGCGAATTTCCCAGACCCAGGAAGGTCATCTGTCCTTTCTAGAGAGAGACAGGGGCTGGTGTGGAGTCATGGTCCTGAACTCCAGTGTGGCTTAGGAGAAGCCAGAGATGCTTCTTCAACACAAATGCACGATTGCATAGAGCTAGGTCAGGTAAAACAAATTCTGTACCTCCATGTATGAGTCTACTCTCTCTCTCTGTTCTCCCACCGATGGCAGCCTCAGTATTGATGTATGTGACTTTTGGAACCTGACAGCTATTTGTACAAGAAGAAGAACTGCAAGGTACCTGTCCACTGTTGGTGCTGGCGTCTTGTCTGTGTGTACATGTGTGGAAATGTTGGCACACAGTTCTTCTGATAATGTGTGTTCCAGTCCAGAATTTGGGAACTTTTTGAGTCCATGCTTAAAATAAGCCCCTTTGTGGACTATGAGTCCAGTCTAAAGTTCCTTTGCTATGAAATGATAAATTCTTATCAACATGATAAGAGTTAGAAACTGTTTGTAGAGTTAGGTAAAAAACAGGGCATGTTAGTCTGAGAAAAAAGGACTGGGCAGGAGGGTTGACCTTGAGAACAGTATGTGTAGTCTGTTATAGAGAGATGGGACAGATTGTTCTCCAGTCCACTGAAAGTGAACAAGCAGTAATGGCGTATCTGCAGCAAGGGAATTCAGGTTAATCAGGTAAAAAACTTTCAACTTGGTACTTAAGCCTGAACAAGCTTCTAGGAGCTTGTGCGATCCCCATCACGAGGTTTTTAGAAAGTTGACGAACACCTGCAGGAATGGTCTATTTCTTGGTCTGCCTCAGTGCGGGCTGACTGATATCTCAAATCCTCTCAGCCTACTTCTGCTGCTTCTGTGAAGTGTGGAATTGGTACACGAGACACACGCATGCAAAACTTCATTTATCAATGTATCCTGGCTGGATGTATGAACCACATCCTGCTTATCAGATTCTGCCACCGTGTTAGCAGTGGTGACAAAGTGAGCTTAAGAACAGCCAGGGCACTTTTTGATGTCACGACAATGAGCTTTGATCTGATTCTTTGTTCCGACACCTCATTAACTCATTACCCCGTTGTGGAAAGTGCTATGAATCAGAGTGTGTGTATTTTTAGGTTAAGGTCTGCGCAAACAAGAATCAAGCCATGATGCTGTGTTGGTCTTGAGGTTTACAAAGTACTTGACTTTAGGAGCTGGACAGCATGGTTTGTGCTGAGAACAGGCTATTCGTGCCGTGAGCTTGTGATAGACACCAGCATTCCTGGTGACCCATCTTCCTGCTACCCACTGGGAATCTCATTTGCTTCAATGTTTTCCTGCCAATCTGTTCCTTCACCCTCTGATGAAGGGCAAGTAGCTGACTATTTTCAGCAGAAGTCAGACTGCAGGCCGTGTTACTGACAACAAGCCTTTCTGACAAATGCAGTCAAATTTCAAAATGAAGAAGTTGAGATGGATTCTTGGTTTTACGGGTAACGGGAGCAAGGCTAGTTTTGAACTTGTATGCTCATCCCATAATATGGAATGCTTTAGAGTTTTGAATGTTCCGCTTCCTTGTGCTTTTGTTTCTGTTTATGAACAGTGCTAAACCCTCAGACCGTTCCTTGGGAATCTCATTCTTCGTGAACCTTTTCTTACCAGACAGCCCCTCTGCCTGCTGCTCATGTGGAGGAGGGAACACTTGCAGTGTTTTTCCCTGAATCCAGACATTGCTTTTACGATACGGTAGCAGGATAATTGCAGCCCTAGTGAGTTGCAAGAGTCCGCTCCCGTGTATTGTCAGCCTCAAGCACCGTGGAGAAGAGTTTGGGTGTAGATGTGCGCTCCATATCTTTATGAAAATATGATTAGATGTGATGATGTAACTGCTCTTTATAGCAAAGTCTTTGGAATATCATTACAAGTATATCTACCAAGTGTCTTGTTCATACTAATTTATGCAGTTAATATTTCATATCTGAAGCTAGAAATATGAAGTTAAAACTCTGAGGTGTTATTGTAATTTATGCTCAAGTTGTGGGGGCCTTTTTTTAATGGTATGGCTAGATCTTGAGGCCTCCATTGACTTAGGACAATTGGCTGTGAAGGGATTATTTACCTGCAAGCCGTTCCTGTTTTGTTACATTATGGCCAGCCATGTATGAAGAATGAGTGTCTCACAGACATGTACCATGTACCGATGCTGAAATCGTTCTAATCTGTACTTTTCAATTAGAAGGTGTGGACCAGAGCATAAGCTTCCCACTGTTTTCCTAGGTTGCTGAACTAACAGACTGCCTGGGGAGAATTGATCGATGAATAAGTCAAATAGATGTGAGAGAGCTTATTGGAACACTCTGGGATAGATAATCTGTAATCAGTTTCTAATGATTGCTTAGACTTGCGTGTTTTTGCCGGTTATTTGCTTGGTGACACTACTTTGTTCTGTCTTACTTGAACCCTGAAATCCTACTTTTAATATAAAATACTTTGTTTATTAATTAACAGTGGCAATAAGTGATTTATACCTGGGAGCAATAAGCTGTGCCTATCTCCTATCAGTGTCTATAGAAGTATCGGACAACTCTTATGGTTTTACCCTGTATAGCTTAATATACAGAGTTAAAACATTATTTGGGTTATGATCCCATTGTGGTAATTGTCTGGGTGCTGAGTCACGGTACTGCAGATGATTTTCACTTAAAGCTACAGCTGTGGGTTGCTGGACCTAGCAGTCTTGTGCAGCAGCCTAGGTGTTGGTCACAAGCAGGTCTGGAACCAAGTGTGCAGAGAAAATGGCTAGGTTAATCTCAGCATCGTGACGGTCCTAGGCGGTCTCTGTGTCTAACATTACGCTGGGTTGGTTTAATTTCATTGTAGGAAAATAGGGCAGAGTAGGTATGTCTCCTTAGGCTCTTTTACTGGTCATAAAGGAAGCTCGTCATATTTTTCAGATTAATTTTTTTGTTCTTTTTAGTTAACAGGATGATTTTTTTCCCAACAGCTTTTTTATTTTTTATTGCTATATTAACATATATATTTGCTATTATTATGTATATATATATTGCATAACTATATATATGTGCTGAGGTTCAAATTGTTTTTGAAATAACAGATCAATCTGCTGAAGCAATTATTAAGAATTGAAAAGCTAATGGAAATGACGACAAAGCTAGATCATTTCTTAAAAAGTATCAATGGCCCTTTGCAGCAGACTTCCAGCAGAAAAGTGAACATATCAACTGAACCATTATTGTCAAAAATGTCCACCAGACTATTTAGTCCTGACACACCTCAAAGCTTGTTTGCCTGAATGTGGCAGTGCCAGTAGAACAGCGAGGTGGATTGCCATGGCTGATAGCAGGTGCACAGTGGCTGGCTCCAATGGAATGAAACGCTGGTACTGTGGTCATCTGACCTGACTCAGTCAGCCTATTCGTTACCTACAAGCATGCTTCCTGAGAAAGAGATAGGAGAACACCGCCAAGAAGAGAGTTGTGTAGCACAATGGAGGACAAAGTGAGTCTGGACTGTGGATGATCCTGACGAGGTTTGTAGGGGAAGACAGGAGCGCCAAGGAGGGCTGAGAGGAAGTGGAAAGAGCCAGGAGAGTGAAAGCTTAGCTAGAGGTAGCCAGTAAGAATTAGAGGCAAGAAGACACTCCTTGGAAAGAGGTGGCGTTGGAAGGCAAATCTTTTTTTTGAACCTGGAACAGAAATCTGTTTCCCTGAAGGTGGACTTTTTTAAATGACTTGGCCATAGTGTATTTGCTCATCAAGGTTACAACAGCAAGCCATGACAGCTGTGCGTGGGCTGAGCAGGGAAAATGAGCAACTTTACGGCCAGACCCGGGCCCAGCAGAATGCTGGGTTGCTGGTCTACAACAGCTGGCCCAACTGAAATTAGCTCCGTGTTCAGGTTCTCAAGCCAATTGCAAAGACACTTTTCCAGGACAACGCTGTTCCCAGCCCTAGACAGCCCACTTCTACACGAGTCGTCTTTTTTCCAAATGTATTGCTATCATCTTCTGTGCATATATCCATCGGTGCATCGATATCCCACTATCTAAAGAAGATACTGCTCTCTTAAATATCGCGCTAGATGTATACTTTTTAGATATACTGTATCTCTAGTTGTGCACACTTGTGTTTTCAGCTATATGACATTAGTGCTCTCATAATTCTCTTACTCTTTATTAGATTGAGATAGACTCGTGCGAGTATCTACTCTCATAACCTCTCAAAGCTATAGCTACTTAGTGTATAGTATCGATATCTCTCTTCGTTACTCGTCTTCTCGTCTTCATCACCGTCCTATGTCTTCTTCTCTCTCATCCCCACTGCAATGAGACATTTACGCTTGTTCTCTCATCTGTATCCACTGAACAGTCTATCATCCTCTTTCGTAATCCTCTTTCACATCGTTGACGCACTATCAAATCCCGCTCATATCTTCTCTTCTGCGACTCAACATCAGTTCCCTAGCTTTCATAAGTATGGCTCGTCCCTAATCATTTTTGTTGCACTCGCTGGACTCTTTTCCAATTTTTCAATTTTCTTTAGTGTGGGCCAAAACTGATACAATAGCAATGAGGCTCACCTATATGTCGATGAGGGAATATCAACGTCCTCAATCTGCTGAGCATTGCCATTACTTATACGCCCAAAATGCCTTACCTTCTTAGAAAAGGCACACTGTGACTCTTCACTTCTCGTCCACATGAACCTGTAGGTCCTTCTTCTCATATGCGTGCCTGCCATTTCGATCCCTAGTTCTATAGCAGTGCATGGATTCTTCCATCCTAAATGCAGGACTGAGCGCTTGTCCTTTTTGAACCTCATCAGGTTTCTTTTGGCCCAATCCTCTAATTTATCTAGGTCCCTCTGTATCCTATCCCTACCCTCCAGCATATCTACCACTCCTCCCAGTTTAGTGTCATCTGCAAACTTACTGAGAGTGCAGTCTATGCCATCCTCCAGATCATTTATGAATATATTGAACAAAACGGCCCCAGAACCGACCCTTGGGGTACTCTGCTTGATACCGGCTGCCAACTAGACATGGAGCCATTGATCAGTACCTGTTGAGCCTGATGATCTAGCCAGCTTTCTATACACTTTATAGTCCATTCATCCAGCCCATACTTCTTTAACTTGCCGGCAAGAATACTGTGGGAGACCATATCAAAAGCTTTGCTAAAGTCAAGGAATGGAGATTCCACCACCTCCCTAGGTAACCCATTCCAGTGCTTCACCACCCTCCTAGTGAAATAGTGTTTCCTCATATCCAACCTAGCCCTCCCACACTGCAACTTGAGACCGTTGCTCCTTGTTCTATCATCTGCCATCACTGAGACCAGCCGAGCTCCATCCTCTTTGGAACCCCCCTTTAGGCAGCTGAAGGCTGCTATCACATCCCCCCCTCATTCTTCTCTTCTGCAGGCTAAAGAAGCCCCAGCCTCTCCTCGTAAGTCATGTGCCCCAGCTGCCTAATCATTTTCGTTGCCCTCCGCTGGACTCTGTCCAATTTGTCCGCATCCTTTCTGTAGCGTGGGGTCCAAAACTGGGTACAATACTCCAGATGTGGCCTCACCATTGCGAACAGAGGGGAATAATCATGTCCCTAGATCTCCTGGCAACACTCCTACTAACGCAGCCCAATATGCCATTACCTTTCTTGTCAGCAGTGTGCCCTTGTTGCCTCATATCTAGCTTCTCATCCATTGTAATCCCCAGGTCCTTTTCTGCAGAACGACTGCTTAGCCAGTCAGTCCCCAGCCTGTAGCAGTGCATCGGAGTCTTCCATCCTAAGTGCAGGACTCTACACTTGTCCTTGTTGAACCCCATCAAATTTATTTTGGCCCAATCCTCCTATTTGTCTAGGTGACTCTGGACCCTATTCCTACCATCCAGCATATCTACCTCTCCTTCCAGCTTAGTGTCATCTGCGAACTTGGTAAGGGTTAAATCCATCCCACCAAACTGGCCCCAGGACCAACCCCTGGAGTACTCCACTTGATACCAGCTGCCAACTAGACATCAAGCCATTGATCACTACCCATTGAGTCTAGCCAGCTTTCTATCCACCATATAGTCCATTCATCCAATCTATACTTTTTTAACTTGCTGGCAAGAATACTGTGGGACACCATGTCAAAAGCTTTGCTAAAGTCAAGCAAGGTATATCACATCCATTGCTTTCCCCATATCCACTGAGCCAGTTATCTCATTACAGCAGGCAATCAGGTTGGTCAGGCATCACTTGCCATTGGTGAATCCATGTTGACTGTTCCTGATCATCTTCCTCTCCTCCAAGTGCTTCAAAATGTTTTCCTTGTGGACCTGCTCCATGATTTTTCCAGGGACTGAGGTAAGGCTGTAGTTCCCCGGGTTCTAGATGGGCACTATATTTCCCTTTTTCCAATCATCAGGGGCCTCCCCCAAATCGCCACGAGTTTTCAAAGATAATGGCCACTCCCTATGCAATCACATCAGCCAATTTCCTCAGCACCCTTGGATGCATAAGATCTGGACCCATGGACTTGTGCATGTCCAGTTTTTTCTAAATCATCCTTAACCTGTTCTTTCACCACTGATGGCTGCTCACCTCCTCCCTATATTCTGTTGCCCAGGATGATATTTTATGCCAATAACATTGTTAGTCTTGCATCTTTACTATTTTGATTACAATATTATCCTTCTTTAACATGCTCATGAAAAGTCCTTTCCCAGTCTAAACTGCTGCATGTCTGTGTCTTAGCCCGATCATGGATTCTGGAGAACCAGTAGGATTATGACCTCATACGAGACTGAAACCTGAGCAGTGGCATAGGGTAAGTAGTTTTATCCAGATTGTTAAAAACACGTTGGTTTCTATTATTGTTCACCATTCAAATTCCTAATAAATATACTGCGGAAATTTTTTTTGAAAGATTAAACAACACTCGTTCAGCTGAAAGCAAAGAAATCAGATCTCTAGTCCTCCAAGGAGATCTCCATTTAAAAAAACAAGGGAGAAAAAACTTGATATTTCGAAGATAAAAAGCAAGCAGAAAAGAAACCTTTCTTAAAAAAAAACAAAAACCCTCTTTTGAGCTTCTCTCCGTTATATATAGAGAAAAAAAGAGCACACAATTTTATTTCCCCTTTGTAGTTCATCATTAAAAGGTTTAAAAAAACCCTGAAAATACATGTAAAAACTTGCAGATACTGTTCTAGCAAGCAGAAGGTCCAAGATATGCTGCCTAAAACAGCCGTCAGCTACGATACAGTCTTCTTTGGTCTAAGTACTTCAGATGGCCAGCTGCTAGGTTTTTTTAATTTGAAAACAGGAGCAGAAAAGGCAAGGAAATCTCCTTATGCTGGAGATAAGTCTCTAAAGACTCAAGCCTGATCTTGCTACCATCAGTGTGAATCAGAAGTAACTCCACATCAGTCAATGGAATCATACCGGGTGTAAGGGACAGTTGAATCAGGCCCATAGCAATTACTGAAGTGGGAAAATCTCTTCCAGATGTTGATGTTTAAATAAGCAACCCCTGGGAAGCCTGCAAGAGTTAGGATAAAACTTAGCAAAAGCTTGGAAATTGGGAGTTCCTGAGCAGGTGCATTGCGGTGCAGGGGATACCAGGAAGAGTGCAGTAGTAAGGGAGCTGTTTGGCTGACTGGGTAGAGAGCATGGGGTGGGGGGTTGCAAACTCAGGAAGGGGCATTGGAGAAGAGTGAACATGGTGGTGGTATGAAAGTCTGAGTTTCTTTAAATCTGTAACAGGAAGCCAGGTACCGGTTGGCTCCAGCCGGGGATGTGGCTCTTTGGTTGGGTTGGGGATGAGGGGTTTGGGGTACAGGAGGTTGCTCCAGACTGGTATTGAGGGATTTGGAGGGGCAGGGGGCTCAGGGCTGGGGCAGGGAGATGGGGCCCAGGAGGGGATCAGGAGTGCAGGCTCCCAGCAGTGCTTACCTCAGGCAGCTCCCGGAAGCAGCTGCATGTCCCCACCCTCTACCCTACGCAGAGGCTGCAGCCAGGCGGCTCTGCACGCTGCCCCGTCCACAGGCGTTGCCCTGCAGCTCACGTTGGCCACTGTTCCCAGCCAATAGGAGCTGCTGAGTCAGTGCTTGGGGCGGGCATAGTGCACGGAGCCCTCTGACTGTCTCTATGCATAGGAGCCGAAGGGGGGACATGCCGCTGCTTCTGGAAGCTATGTAGAGCCACGACAGGCAGTGAACCTGCCTTAGCCCTGCTGCGCTGCTGACCGGACTTCTAATGGCCCAGTCAGCAGTGCTGACTGGAGCTGCCAGGGTTCCTTTTTGACCAGGCATTCCGGTCAAAAACTGGACACTTGGCAACCCTATGGGGTGCGTGGAGCAGTGGTGCACCAGTCTGGGGCACACGGAGTGGTGTGGCGTACAGAGCGCTGGGGTGCCAGGCTGGTGTGCGCGGAGCGGTGGGGCGTCAGGCTGGGGCATGTGGAGCTGGTGCGCACACGGAGCAGTGAGGCACCAGGCTGGGGCAAACAGAGCGGTAAGGTGCTGGGCTGGGAGGTGCTGAGATGTAAGGGTCAGGCACTCGTTAGAAACCAAGGCTTCAGTCATGGCTCTGACTTATTTTTTGGCCTTTTTTTGTTGCCAGCATTGGGGATTGCAGGTGGGCTGGGCTGTCCTATACAATACATCCCTGTGTGGTCACCTTGCCTACATGGTGACTGTGCCCATCACATGAAGCAGGGCTCTGCAGCGGGCACAGTTAGCCAGGCCATGCTATTCTCTTAGGTGCATCCAGTTATTTGTGTGCATGTTTGCAGGAATAGAGCCTTCACTTGGAAGCAGAACAAACGCAGCCAGTTACTCAGCATCTCAAAGCAGAGGCAGCGGGTTTGTATAATTTTTGTGGAGTGCCCAGAACGGGTCCAAGTCCGCTCACCACTCGCACATACCTGCCTTATATATATAGAGAGAGAGAGAGGGAGAGAGAGATGCTTACATATATAAAATAACGTAAACATGGACTGGAAACAGTAAGCATTTAACAGTTTCCCTATACTGCACAATGTGGGGGGTGTGGAGGGATGAGGGCTCTGGCTGGGGGTGCAGGCACTGGGGTGGCACTGGGAATGAGGGGTTTGGGGTGTGGGAGGGGCTCAGGGGTAGAACAGGAGGTTGAGGTGCGGGGGTGAGGGCTGCGGGATGGAACAGGGGATGAGGGGTTCATGATGATGCAGGAGGGGGCTCTGGGTAGGGCAGAGGGTTGGTGTGCAGGGGTGAGAGCTCTGGCTGGGGATGCAGGCTCTGGGGTTGGGGGGGCAGAGGATGAGGAGTTTGTGGTACAGACAGGCTGGGCCCGGGCTGGGGCCAGAGAGAAGGACTCCACAGTCCTCCCAACCCTCTCCATGCCGGCAGCAGCAAGCTTCTGGGGAGGGGTCCTCCTCTCCCTCCTGGCAGCACTGCATATGCTCCTAGGGGCCAGGCCCCTCTCAGGTCCAGGAAGCCCCCTCACCTCCCCTGTGGTGGATGATGGGTGGGGAAGTGGCTGCCATCACTTGTGGCCTCTTCCCCTGCTGCAGCCTGCTACCCCTCACCATAGCCTCACAGGGGATGGGGCTGCCCCTTGCCCAGCCTGGGGCAGGAGTGGTGGGTGGCGGTGGGGGCATGGATCACATAGTTGGACACTCTCCCAAGCCCCAGCAGCTGCTCAGGTGAGGTCCAGACTCCGTCTCCCAGAAACTCCCTCAGCGTTGCCTTCCCGTGGGTGCCGGAGGAGGGGAGGGCTGCCATGTGTGCGCCTCCTCCCCTCTGCTGGTGCAGCAGCCACCTCAGCCTGCCGCTCAGGGCCGGCGCTACCATTTAGGCAGCCTAGGCAATCACCTAGGGTGCCAGGATTATTGAGGGGACGGCATTTTGCCGAGGGGGAGGGGCAGCAGGCAGCTCCGGTTGATCTGCTGCAGGCATGCCTGCGGAGGGTCTGCTGGTCCGCAGCTCCGGTGGAGCTGCCGCAGTCATGCCTGCGGACGGTCGGCTGCTCGCGCGGCTCCACAGGAATGACTGCGGCAGCTCCACCAGAGCCGTGGGATCAGCACAGGGGGTGGTGAAATGGCCGTGCGCTTAGGGCGCGAGAAACCCTAGCTCCGGTCCTGCTGCCGCTGGCACTGTTTTTGTGTTGTAGGCAGCAGCGGCCAGCGCCAGCAGTGAGGGAGCACAGTGTGGAGTGGCACGGCAGCTGCCCACTTGAGCCAGGGAAGCTCTGGAGCTGAGGGGAGCACCTGGGGGTGGCACAAAGGGCCAGGGAAGAGAGCCATCTCCCAACATTGGTGGAGCTGGGCCCCCAGTCCCTGGGGCCCTGGCACCATAGGCCTATACAATTTGCCGTCTGTCTCAAAGCATTAACGCTGCACAAAAGCCTTCTGAAACAGCATCACAGGACCTGAGCTGCAGCAGTTCCCAGCCTGTTCTGGGCATAGATGAGATCGGTGAGTGTGGAAAGAAGCTGTTTGCACCCCTGATCCCTATATGGTAGCCAGGTTCCTGGTGTAATTTAGAACAGCCTCAGGGTTGCTCTGAAGTATGCTGACTGCCTGTGGCCTCCAAGGACTCTTCCAGCATCCAAAATTGTTAGGTCATCAGGATGCCATGGCCCTGGCTCTAGCCCTGCCACACCTCTTTCCCTTTGGGGAACAGCCATCCCCTGCAGTGGGGTCTGGGAGGGGAAGTGGCATAATAACTGCTGTGGCTGCCCTATACCAACACTGCAGGACCCTTCTATTAGCCTGAAAAACTGGGTTCAGGATCTTCTTTGTGCTGGGCAGACCAGCTCAGGTCAGATGCATTGGTTTGATCCATAGACATTCTTAGATTCACAGATTCCAAGCCCAGAAGGGAACACTGTGATCAGCTAGTGTGACCTCTGCATAACACAGGCCAGAGACCTGTTCCAAAACAATTCCTGGGTGACCCCTAGTTCTTGTGCTATGAGCAGAGCTTTCAGAAAAACATCCAGTCTTGACTGAAATGTATTAGAAACATAGACTCACAGGGTTAGAAGGTCCACAAGGATCATCTAGTCTAACCTCCTGCCCAAATGCCAGATTTGTTGTGTCTAAACCTCAAAGACGGATGGCTCCAGCCTCCTTTTGAAAACCTTCAGTGAAGGGGCTTCCATGACCTCTCTAGGCATCTGTTCCATTGCCCTATTGTTCTTACAGTTAAGAAGTGTTTCCTGAGATTTAATCTAAATCTACTGTGCTGTAGTTTGACCCCATTGCCTCTTGTTCTGCCCTGTGTACAACAGAGAACAACCTTTCTCCATCTGTTGTATGGCAGCCTTTCAAATATCTGAAGACTGCTATCATGTTTCCCTTCATCTCCTCTTTTCCAGACTGAACATATCCAGTTCCTTCAGCCTTTGCTCGTATGGCTTGCATTCCATCCCTTTGATCATCTTTGTCACTCACCTCTGGATCCGTTCCAGTTTCTCCACATTCTTTCTATACACACTGGTGACCAAAACAGGACACAGTTCTCCAGGTGAGGCCTAACCAGCGCCAAAAGTACTATCAGCTCCCTTTACTTGCATGCTAAGCCTCTGCTAATGCAACCTAAAATTGCATTTGCTTTTTTTGCAACAGCATCGCATTGGTAACTCATGTTGAGGCTGTGATCCACCACAACTCCCAGATCCTTCTTAGCCCTGCTGCTGCCAAGCCAGTTATCCCCTATTTTGTATTCATGCATTTGGTTTTTCTTCCCTAAGTGTAGCACATCAGCGTCTTTACTGAATTTCATTTTGTTGTCTTTAGCCCAGTTCTCCAGTTTATCAAGATCCCTCTGAATTTTAGCTGTCCTCCAAAGTGTTGGGAACGCCCCCAGGTTTGTGTCATCTGCAAATTTGATCAGTGTGCTCTCTATTCCTACATCCTGGGCATTAATAAAGAGGTTAAACAACACCAGACCCACCACTTGAGACCTCCCTCCAGTCCAACATCATTCCACTAATAGTTATTCTTTGTTTGCAGTTGTTTAACCAATTATGTATCAACTTAATGGTAGTTCTGCAAAGCCCAGATTTCTCCAGCTGTCTTACCAGAAAACTATGTGGGACTACGTTAAAAGCCTTGCTGAAGTCCAGGTATATTACATTCTACGTGTTCCCCCTATCCATCAAACCTGTTACCCTATCAAAAAAGGAAATCAGGCTGGTTTGGCATGATTTATTCTTAGTAAACCCATGCTGGCTGCTAGTGATCACCCTTTCATCCTCCAGATATTTGCAGATGTTTTATACAGTGCTCTAGTAGCTTCCCAGGTATCGAAATCAGGCTGAATAGTCTATAGTTCCCCAGCTCCTCCTTTTCCCCCCTTTTAAAGATAGGAACTACGTTAGCCCTTCTCCAGTCTTCCAGGACCTCTTCTGTCATCTATAAGTCTGCAAAAATTATGCCCAGTGACTCTAAGATTTCTTCAGCTAATTCCTTCAGTACCCTGAGATGAATAGCATCAGGCCTCATTGATCTGAATTATAAATAAAGATATCCTATTTATTTAGGATGACCTCCTTGAAAGGTCATCAAGTCCAACCCCCTGCCTTTTACTAGCAGGACCAAGTACTGATTTTGCCTAGATCCCTAAGTAGCCCCCTCAAGGATTGAATTTACAACCCTGGGTTTAGCAGGCCAATGCTCAAACCACTGAGCTATGTTCAGCAGTCAGTTGAATTAATTCAGATTGGTCAGAATATCTCTGATGTATTCGTTACTTATTCCAATCAGTATCACTTCCCTTTTATTGTCTGTGGTAACTTCACTAGTCGTGCAGTCCAATGTTATTTTTTTTTTGAGAAGACTGAAGCAAAGTAGACATTGAGCAGCTCTGCCTTCCTATCCTCTTCCGTTACCAGCTTGTCTTCTCCATTGAGCAGCAGATCCACCTGATCTTTCTTTTTTGTCTGTGATATCTGAAGAACCCCTTCTTGTTGTCTCTAACATTCCTTGCCGGTATTTCATTCTTTGCCTTGGCTTTCCTGATTTTGTCCTACATGCTAATATTGATTTATTTATACATGGGTATACTAATGACACACATTGATTGCTCTGAAATAGAAGTCCACACACATCACCATAAACTTATGTTATATCCTTTTTGGTACCAAACTGTATGTATGACATTACTCTCAGGAAGTATCAGTTCTGCTTCATGGGCAATGTGTGCTCTCAGTTAATAGATATTTGACATTTCCCAGGATAAAAATATCTTTATTTTGGTATCTAAATAATATTTTAATAAACCTACAATTATGCCTGGGTCACCAACTCATCTAATCAAGTGCTATAAAAACGAAACTTACAGTTGGCTTAAAAGAGAGACATTTTTTTCATGAAAAATTTATTCCTAGCTTTTTTGTTTAAAAAAAAAAATCAAAAATTTTCAGCCAGTTTTAAAACCCATCTATAACCTGGCTGTGTCCAGCAAAGAAGTGCCCTTTGCAGGTAAGAAAGGTGTACACTTTGTTTTCAGTGTAGCCACAAGAAGTTGGGAGTGAGAAGGGCTAGTGCATAGAGCACTGGACTGAGATTCAGGACACCTGGATACACAAAGACAGGCAGAACACCTGGATACACAAGACAGGCAGGAGAGTACAAGGAAACAATGAGACACTATCAGTCAGCATAATTTTTTTGTAGGCATCACAGCAAAGGTCTGGTCTGAGGAAGGATGTGGAGGTGGATAAAGTGCTCATGATATAGGAATAGCCCTCCTGGGTCAGACCAAAGGTCCATCTAGCCCACTATCCTGTCTTCCAACAGTGGCCAGTGCCAGGTGTCTCAGAGAGAATGAACAGAACAGGGAATCATCAAGTGACCCGTCCCCTGTCACTCATTCCCAGCTTCTGGCAAACAGAGGCTGGGGACACCATTCCTGCCCATCCTGGCTAATAGCCATTGATGGACCTATCCTCCATGAATTGATCTAGTTCTTTTTTTTAACCCAGTTATGGTCTTGGCTATCATAAAATCTGCTGGCAAGGAGTTCCATAGGTTGACTGTGCGTTGTGTGAAGAAATACTTCCTTTTATTTGTTTTAAACCTGCTGCTTATTAATTTCATTGGGTGACCCCTAGTTCTTGTGCTATGAGAAGCAGTAAGCAACACTTCCTCATCTACTTTCTCTACACGTCAAGATTTTATAGACCTCAATCATATCTCCCCTTAACTGTCTCTTTTCCAAGCTGAAAAGTCCCAGTCTTATTAATCTCTCCTCATACGGAAGCCGCTCCATGCCCCTAATGATTTTTGTTGCCCTTTTCTGAACCTTTTCCAATTCCAATATATCTTTTTT
>NC_133776.1:57935220-57939194 GCF_003597395.2 Chelonoidis abingdonii
GATATTTAAGAGTAGGTTAGATAAATGTCTATCAGGGATGGTCTAGACAGTATTTGGTCCTGCCATGAGGGCAGGGGACTGGACTCGATGACCTCTCGACGTCCCTTCCAGTCCTAGAATCTATACAACTATGTCAGGAGGACAGTTCTGCACTCAAGCTATGCCAGGGATAGGAGAATGAAAGGCTTGGTGGTAAATGAATCTCTTACAAAGGCCTGGCCATGGTGTTTCCTACGGGTACTACAGTGCAAGCTGGTTAATCACAGGCTACCACTGCCTCTTTCACTGGGACTGAGTGAAGGAATGCCGGGAAAGAAGGCTCCTAAGATGTCTGTCTGTGTCTGATTGGAGCAAGTAGGGAGAAATGAGACTGTACTGGAGAGGAGTCCTGTTATAATTATTTGATATTTACAGAACCCAGAGCCTAGGTGCTGTAGGAATGTGATGGAGTATACCAGCCCCACACTGGTGAGGCAAGAGTTAAAGACCTACTCTGGGCCCAGAAGGCCATGCCTCCTTGCTGCTTCTAGGCATGCTCTTGCTGGAGGGAGAATTAAAGGGGAGCAACTCAGCTCAGTCTGGGTTGGCCCAGGAGAGCAATTGGGTGCAGCAGCCCCCTGCTGGGAAGCCACCAGGGCTCCATACCGCCAAGATTGAGCCTCAGACCCAAGCCACTGGAAGCCTGTCAGCCATGGAAGCTGAAGGTGACAACTTGCTTTTGTCAGCGGAGGAGGCAGCTCAGCAGGGTACACAGGAGGGACCCCAATTCCAGCCCAAGATGATAGGGTAGGAAGGGACTCAAGGAGCATGTTTAGGGGTATCAGGCCTCAGGCCCTGTATAAGGGATACTGCTTTCAAGGACCGTGGGTTGGAACCCAGTGGAGTAGGGTAGGCCCAGGTTCCTCCTACCCCCGTTCTCGCCAGTGGTGATGCTACCCCAAACTATTGCCGATAGGAAGGGCAGCCTTGGAACTCTCAGCAGGGGTGATGCTACCCCAAGCTGCAACTGCCAAGGGAACCGACCCTTGGACTCTTACTGTTAGGCGTTATGCCCCAAACTATTGCCATTAGGTGGTACTGCAGGCCAGAAGCACACAGCCAGTCTCCCAACAAGGGATTTATCCTGCCAGGTGCTGAGCATGCTGGGCCTGAGTCAGTAAAACACTGACACAGATGCATAGGTGCTGGAACTAGGATTGCGGGGGATGCTGCAGCACCCCCTGGATTGAAGTGGTTTCCATTATATCCAGGTTTTACAGTTTGGTTTAATGGCTCTCAGCACGCCTGCTATAAAAATTTTTCCAGAACCCTTGCACAGGTGTTCAGCTTTAAGGATGTGACCACTGAATTCCATGACAAGATTCATGTGCAGGGCATGGACAGAATGCTGAGCATCTGGCACAACCAAGTCCTGCCACTGCAGATAAAAAGTCAGGTTCCCTGCCCTGAAGCACTTACTGTTGACCTCTAAACCTAAGTCAGCACATGGGGTCAGCAGACAGCAGAGCAGGGATGGGGTGTGGAATACCAAGGGTTAGCAGTAAGTTCATGTGGTTACTGAGTGTGCCATGCACACAGGGTTCAGTTGAAGTTTGGCTCTGATCTGGAAGGGGATTGTTGAGAGGGCACAGTGAGTTTCCATGCTGTTGCCCTTTATGATTTCCAGATGAGATGTGCTCAGTTTCCAAGTAAAACCTGGGTTGGATTTTTAGCTACCAGTCATGCAAACTTAGGTTCGACTCTGATGACCAACCAGATCCTTCCAGGCTCCTAACTTGATTGATTTCAGAGGAAGTTAGGAGTCTAAATACACTTGAGCTTCTGGGCCTGAGAGCCAAAATAAACTCTCTTCTCACGCACTGTGATGGTTTCCCCCCACATCAGGCTGCCCCTTGGAACTGGGGTACCATTTTGCCCTCTGACCCACCAGCCTGGGCTCTCTCTCTCACTGTAGCGGGCAGTCACCCCGCTCCAGCCCTGAAAGGGTTAAAAGCCAGCCCTTGGAGAGAGCTGGGACTGAGGGACAATAAGGGTGGGCTTGAGGCAGCCAATCAGGGTCCAGCTGGGCCAGTATAAGAAGGGCTTCTGCCAGAAGGCATGGAGTCAGTCTCTCTCAGGATGTGGTTGCCTGGGAACTCAGGATATGGGAAGTAGAGCAGGGCTGGGGAAAGGCAAAAGAAGCTGGGGAACTCCAGCCTGGCAAATTCCCCAGGCTGCAGGCCTTGCCAAAGGCCAAAGCCAGTACAGGGGTTTTAGAGGGGCAACCTGGGGTTAGGCAAAGGCAGCAGGTCCAACCCCCCCTTGCCAATGATGAGTGGTCTTTACAGACTGCAGTTTGCCCCAGTGAGTGGGGGCTAGATGATGACTGGCAGTAGCCATGGAGGCAAGGTGGGTGAGAGGGTTGGGGGTTCCCCTAGGAGGAGAGACTTAATGTGTGTGGGGGGGTATTGCAATGGGCAGAACCCTAGGGTAGAATAGAACTTTAAAAGCATGAGCCTTATTTCCTACTGGTAGTTCTCTTTGGTTCACTTCTCCCAGGCAGCATGGATGAGGTGAATCATTAGAAAGGATGAGAATGAGGAGGAGTTATTGGGTGGATGGGAGTGGTATGGAAGAAGGCACTGAAACAGTGCACACAAAGGTAGGTGAGCATTAGTGATTGGGGGATGTGATAGAGACAAGGTCAGAGATTTAGGCAAGGTGGAATTAAAGTAGAGCAGTGGTCCCCAACCTTTTTTGTCTGGCAGGTGCTGGACGACGAGTCACCCTGGCCGGCGGACAAGCATCCATCGAAATGCTGCTGAGAAGCGGCAACGTCAATAGGCAAAAAACAGCAGCATTTCAGCGGTGACGCCTCTGGATGACACTGCTTGTGGGTGGCATTTTGGCAGATGCTTATCTGCCAGACAGTACACAGGTGCACATAGATGGCCTGGTGGGTGCCATGGCTCCCACAGGCACTGCATTGGGGACCACTGAAGTAGAGTGTTTGGGGTAAGGGTGAGGCGATGAAACCTGAAGAGAGGAGGTAGAGAAAGGGGGAGGGATATGAGCAGACCAAGGGAAGTATTGTTTGTATCACAGTGGGGCCTAGAGGTCCCATTGTGCTAGTTGCTATACACATAGTGAGAGACAAGTTCTTCAGGGCAGGGCATACAGTCTAAACACACCAGGGAGAAAGAGGCTCAGAAAGGGGAAATTGCTCAAGGTCACACAACAGGTGGTTGGCAGTGCTGGGAACAGAAGTCCAGCCTTCTGCATCCTAGCCCAGTGCTCCATCCACTGGACCATGCTGCTCCCTGCATACAGGCATCTTTTTAACAACACAGCTATGTGTCTGTGAGGCTATTTCTCCTTTAAGGGCTAGGAGAGGGAAGCAGGGGTGAGACCATCCCTGTCTCCTTGGGGGATTGGGGCAGCAGGTGAGATCTGCTAGACTGAGGGTCTTGGGGGATTATGCTGGGGCTTCAGCAGGTGCAGCAGTTGCAGGGGATGTGCCTGGGTGGTGTGTATGGGGGAGGATTTGGGATGGGGGCTGCTGAGCTGTGGGTCTGTGGGGGCAGGATTTAGGATGGGGCTGCTGGGCTGGGGGTGGGATTTGGGGGGATCTGCATAGGGCTGTGCCTGGGTGGTGTGGTGGAGGGGGGAGGGATTTGGAATAGGGGCTGTTGGGCTGGGGGTTGCAGGATTTGGGTAAGGGCTGCTGGATGGGGGTCTCTGGAGGCTGTGAAGGCAGGATTTGGATGAGAGCTGATGGGCTAGTGGTCTCTGGGGGGCAGGATTTGGGATGGGGGCTGTGGATCCTTGGAGAGGCAAGAGTTGGGGTGGGGGCTGCTGGGTTCGGAGTCTCTGGGAGGCGTAGAGTTTGGGGAGGGACTGGGAGTCCTGGGGGGGCTCCATAGCGGGCTGTGTTTGTGCGCTGTGGGGGGGTCAGGAGTTGGAGTGGGGGCTGCAGGCTGGGGATCCCAGGGGGC
>NC_133776.1:57939710-57959371 GCF_003597395.2 Chelonoidis abingdonii
GGCGCAGAGCAGCTCTCGGAGCGCCGGCTGCAGTGTGCTGATGCCTGCGCCGATCGCGGGGAGCCGCTGAGCCGCGGCCGAGGTAAGAGCATCCTCCCGCCCCGGGCCAGGCAGGTGCATCGGGGAGAGGCGGGAGCCCCAGCAGCTGCCGCTGGGATTCGTCACCGCTGGGCAGCAGCCTGGGCAGACCCCCGCTCCCTCGCCTTTGCAGGGAGAACAATGGAGCAGGGTCGCAGCGCCCTGCGCTGGAGCTCTGCACCCCCTGGGGCCACGGACCCTGCCCTGTCCCCTGGCTGGGCTGGACCCCCGGCGGGATTGGGGCAGTGGGGGGAGAGATAAGCCCCATGAGACCTTCCCGCCCCACCCAGGTGAAACAAACACGGTGCAAGCCCTCCGTGGGTGCGGGGAGCAGGGATGGATCAGCCGATGTTATGCCCGCTGCGGCTGGTTTCTTGCCACCCTTGGCGAGAACAGGAGTAGCCGGGGAGATGGTGGTGGGGTGGGGAGGGTATAATCCTAGGGGATTGGCGAGGCGGGAGTGGAAAACAGGCAAGGGAAGGTTGGAGATGCAGAGTGTCGGGTGTGGCAGGGGGAGAACGTTGCTTCTCCAGTAAAAAATAAATATTGCTGTTTGCTCATCAGGAATCCATGTATCTTCCCAGCATCTCCCCTGCTTCTCGGATGCTTCCCCCAGGTAGGGTGACCAGATGTCCTGATTTTATAGGGACAGTCCCGATGGTTGGGTCTTTTTCTTATATATCTATTACCCCCCACCCCAGTCCTGATTTTTCCTGTCTGGTCACCCTACCCCTAGGCTGTGTGTACCTGCCTGCCCTATCCAAAGTTCCTGTCCCTGAAGCAGGGGTTTGGGCTAATGAATTCTGCTGGGATCTGCTCCTAAATAATAGGGATGGCAGTTCCTCATGGCTCTTCTCTGCCAGCCCTTTCTCCTGATCCTCTCTCCCGTCCTGGGCAGTGCGTCAGCCCTGGGTGCTTCCTATTATTTACCACCATAGCTACATTGCTGCATGTATCACAGAGAGAAATCCAGCGAGAAGGGTTAGGAGGCAGCCATGCCTCAGTACAAACCATCACCCCACCCTGTTTGTGCCAGAGTGATGGAGAGAATGCAGAGTCATGGGGCCTGGATCCGGGGCTGCCATCCAGTGGGCAGCAGTCATGGGATCCAGGCTTCCGTAGGATCTAGCAACACCCTGTGCCTGGGTTTGATTCCACACTGGGCTCCTTGGGATAAATGGCATTTTCCAGAGAAGCAGAATGGGGCAGGGAGAGTGTAAGCAAAATGTCCGTGTCGCTGTCCAGGTCTGTCACTGGGTTTGTTGGTGACTTGTCTATTTGCCTTCCACATTCAGTTTGCCTTGGGAATGTGGTAGGGGCACTGACCAAAAGGCTTTTTGACGAATAAGCATCTTCAAGGGAAGCTGCGGATGGATGTACATGTTAGAGTCGCCCTGTATGGTGGAATGTGGAGTGTCCCAGGCAGCAGCTGCAGTGGATGCTCTCATCCGATGCACATGGGGGAAGATGTTACTTACCAGGGAGAGGTCTTCATTTATCCTTTTGCAAAAATCCCAAGGGTCTGGGCAGAGAGTTTGGCTGGGAAGCTGTGGCTGGATGTCGGCCATTTTGCAGGTTTTTGGGGCTGTGCTGCTGTCGTAGGGCTGGCAGCACGTGTGTATTTGTTGGGTGTTAGGAGAAAGAGGGAGGGTGTGTAGTGCTATTCCGCGGTTCGAGTCTGCCCTGCTACCTGAGCTGAAAAGGTCAGATGGCTCACAGTCCACGTTCTGAATGTCCTTATCCTCCTAGACAAAGGGAAGAGGGACAAACCCCAGCTGGGAGCGTGCCCTATCCTGCCAGAGTCCAGCTTCGAGAATGATCTTGCGCCTCTGGCACCCTGGGTCATTGGTGGCTGGAAACATGTGGGAGGGAATGCTTCCAGACTTGGAGGGTCAGGGTTCAGAGCATGCTGCCTGCTTTGTCACTCAAGGCCATCTTGGGAACAACATGGCTGCCTGTGGACATGGCTGAGTGCACTGAGCATGGCTAGTGCCTGGGCATGCACTGGGGAATATCTAGTGGGTCGAATTCAGGCTCCTCTCTCTTCTGCTGAGGCCAGGCACAGCTCTGCCGTTGCTGTCTGTAGCTGGGATGAAGGAGAGTCGGGAGATGCTATTCCTGCCTGTCCCACTCTGTGAATTTGGGTGTGTCTGCTCACTGGGAGCCCAACAACAACAACAACCTAGTATCTGACATTCCTACAGCACCTTCACTCCAAAGAAACCCAAATAATTCCACAGATTCGACTTTATCTACGTATTATAGGGGTAGTCGTGTTAGTCTGTATCCACAGAATCAATGAGGAGTCCAGTGGCATCTTAAAAACTAACAGTCCACCAGACTCCTAGTTTTTATTTTATCTACAGGTACCATTTAAATGCAGGCACCTGTAGCTATCAGCTTGAGCCCTGTTGGGAAACAGACTGTTCTAGCACAGTCCAGTCCTATAAGTCTAGCCTCATGGAGAGCAAATACTTGGCAGTAGTTCAGGGCTCAGATTGCAGGGGGGAGCAGCATCAGTCTTAGCAGGCTGCCCCTACAATCACAGAGCAGCTGGGTGTTTCTGCTAAAATGCACTAGACCTGAAGAAGAGCTCTGTGTAGTTCGAAAGCTTGTCCCTTCCACCAACAGAAGTTGGTTCTGTAAAAGATATCACCTACCTGCCTTGTCTGTCTCATATCCTGGGACTGATATGTCTACAACAACACTGCAAATAGGATTTAACCTGTCATTGTTAGGTTTCATTATCAACCCCAACAGAGATGGATGGACAAAATGATACACACTGGAGCTAGCGGGTCTGCTTTTCTGCAGACTTTGTAAGACAGCCCTTCAGCTCAGCCTTGTCTCCCCTGTCCCTGTTATAGCAGTGCTCCCCGGCGTCACTTCTGTGGGGGGTGGATGGGTAAATGTTTCCTGAAATGCCAGGAAAGGTCATGCTGACGCTTTTATTCTTTTGAGGGTTGGCAGTGACGTCAGTGTAATGCCATGTTAATTTGGAAAGGTTTATTTCCCAATCAGAGAGGCTGGGTACTATTTTTCAAATGCTAATAGCAGCAGTGTCAGCACAACGCACAGAGTGCTGGCTCAATTCAGTTCCCCTGGATTAGGACAGCAAATGTTTTTGGTTTTAGTGAAGAGGAGATTTAGGTAGGCAGAACGCAACCTCTAAAATGCCAAGTTTGGTTCAGATATCATGGCGCACATGCGCACACACTTTACAGTAGCACCATTCTAACACTTGTAATTAATGTCAGAAGACTTCTAATTACCCCAGCAGGTCAGGACCTCAGCCAACTACCTGGTGCCCTCTGCTGCCACTGGCTCAGATGTAGGGGTGTGTGTGTGCATGTGCGGGGGGCAGGAGGAATGTCTGCTCTTGAATCACCATTGCCACTTCCAGTGAGCCTTGAATTTTCTTTGCAGTTGCCCATCCAAGTACTGACCGTACATAGCTTGAGAAAGCTGACAAGAGCAGAGGCCCAGGTCCTGTGGCTTGGGGGACAAGTAGAAGGTAGAGAGCTGGAAACTTCAAGTACAGCTGGATATAAAGTTCTCAGTAGGCAGCTGATTGGGCACCCTCCCTTCTTATACTTAATGTTCAGCCAAAGTTGCTTGCTTGTCAGATTTCAGCCCTAATTATTTTCCTTTGTTTTTCTGGGAGTCCTTCCGCCTAGTTGCCGCCTTTGCTTCTCCCCCCCCGCCCCCGCGATCCTCACTTCACCAGGACACACAGCACCTGAAACTTTGGCAGAGCCAACTAAAGGGCCAAACATGCAGCCTTTGGCTTCACTGAGTATTGCATCCTCACACAGCCATTGTGTCCCATGAGGTTCCTGGGTGAGTAAGTACTAGCCACCATGCAGGATGGTTCTAGTGGTGGGCCCCACATACCCGTTGGTCTATGGAATTTTCAGAGTTGGGCCTACTGCATATTGAGCAAATCCCCGATGTGTCCAGTACCTGTGCCTAGAACTAGTGCTACCCTCTGTAGGCACCCACAGGGCTTGTTTTCCCATTGGCCTGCCCCATGAGCAGCCCTTCACATCCATGCGAAGGGAATAGAATGTTACCATTCTGACCTTTGCGTGGGGGTCAGTGACTGCACATGGGCTGGGCAATGGGGACTCAGACCCACAGTGACTTCCTAAACTATTGTAGATATGGTGAAGCGGGGAGCTGGTGACATCTCCCTCAAAGCCTGTCAGCCATGCATCAGCTGGGGCTGGGGCATCCAGTGACTAAATACTGGGGTCATCTTGAACCACCATCCATTTGTCCCCAGCCATAGCTGTAGAATTCCATTGGTACCAGTGTGGAATCAGATTCTGGAGAGACCTCATGTATCAATCATAACTTCTCTTGTCCAACATACACAGGAGGCCTCCTGGCAAGGCTGTTTCGAAACAAGAGGCAAAATATCATCAGGAGAGTGATATCCACCTGTACTGTCTATCTCTTGCCCCATAGACCTTGCGCTTGGTCTGCACTCTGGTGGAGCAGCTTTATGTCAGGGCTGTTTCATCCTCCATTCCAGGAGAACAAAGCCCTGCTCCTGGGCAGGGGTCTAGTCTCTCTTCTGGTGTCTGCAGTTAGTGGGCCCAGCCCAGCCCTAGGGTAGGTGGGTGTGACTCCACAACTCCAGCATCCTCCATTTTAATTCACTGAGATGGCAGCTGTCCACACTGGGTGTGAACTGGTTGCTGGGTGTAAGGAATCCTGACATGGCTTTCAGACATAACATTTCCCCGTAACCAGCAGAGGCTCCAAGGTGTTCTCTCAACTGCACGGCCAGCGCAGGCTGCGCCCCTGCTGATCCAGTTTGGATCTTCCACTGCACCAAAGAGCACTGGCACTGTCTACCCCTTTCAGCAGGGCTGTTGCCAAGTCCAGTGGCTCATGGTGAACAGTAGCCGCCTCCCGTGGCTTGGGAGCCAGTGACCCCACCATGCCCAGTGTGCGTTCCTTACACTGTCTGCCTACACAGTGACTAACTACCTGCTGGTGCGCTTGGTTTTGAAAGCCCTGAATACATTTGAATTCTCCACAGTGCTATCGTTGAGCAGATAGGTGACTGCACTCGCATACACACACAACCTTCATTGAGGAGGTGCCTCTGGACCTGGCTCCCACCCCCTTGACACCCATCTTAGCTACCCTTTTGCTGCTTAGGTGGCAATGTTTTGTTTTTCTTTATGGTCACTGTTGCTGTTGTTCATGTTTCAGCAGCATCTGCCCTGAATGAGACTAGAACAATTGCTGCCCCAGAGAACTGATAGTTTAACTAGACAAGGGAGGCAGTGGGCAGGAAAGACATGTGTAAGTGAAGTGACTTGCCCAATTCACCCAGCAGGCTATTGACCTAGCCAGGATTGGCATGTGTGCCTCCTGTCTGCCAGTCCAGTGCCCTACCCACTAGACCATGCTGCTTCTTTAGTTGCTCGCTGTATTGTGGCAGTTCCCAGAGGCTGTAGTCAGGTTCAGGGCCAGACTGTGCTAGGAGTTGTACCGACATGCAGTCCCTACCATGCAGACATGACAAGCTGGTGACTCCCTATTTATTACCCAAACCTCCCCAATCCTTCAGTCTCCCCCATCAATTTGTTTAATTATTTTGAATATTAAGATGGTGTTTTGAATTAACATCTATTCATTATATTTGCACGTTTGTTTTAAAATTAAATATTTTTTTGTTGTATGGAGTAAAACAAAAAAAGCAAACATGATAGAATAAATAATACAAAAAGGGGACTGTATGATAGACTGTGATGGGTTGGATCACAGAAACCCCTGGGGCTGCCAACCGATGTGCTAAGACTACTTCTGCCCTGGCTTTCCCTGCCAACTTGGAACTCCAGCATCCTGTCTTGTTGAGCCAGATGCTGCCAGCTTGGGTCTCCAGCACCCTATCTTGTTGAGCCAGACACGCTAGTCTGCTCCAACGCAGATCCAGGGTCTGAACCAAGTGCCCCAAAGCTGCAGACTTAACTGAAAGCAACTTAAGTAGTGTTCCTGTCTTTAACACTCAGATGCCCAGCTCCCAATGGAGTCCAAACCCCAGATAAATCCATTTTACCCTGTATAAAAGTTATATTGGGTAAACTCATAAATTGTTCACCCTCTATAACACTGATAGAGAGAGATGCACAGCTGTTTGCCCCCTCAGGTATTAATATATACTCCGTGTTAATTAATAAGTAAAAAATGCTTTTATTAAATACAGGAAGTAGGATTTAAGTGGTTCCAAGTATTAACAGACAGAACAAAGTTAATTACAAAGTGAAATGAAATAAAACACACAAGTCTGAGTCTAATACAGTAAGAAAACTGAATACAGACACAATCTTGCCCTCCATTGTGTGCCAGTAAGCTTCCTCTTACAGACTAGTCTCCTTCTAGTTTGGGTCCAGCAATTACTCACACCCCCTATAGTTACTGTCCATTGTTCCAGTTTCTTTCAAGTATCCTTGGGGGTGGAAAGGCTATCTCTTGAGCCAGCTGAAGACAAAATGGAGGGGTCTCCCAGGGGTTTAAGCAGATTTTCTCTTGTGGGTGGAGACCCCCTCCTCTCTCCTATGCAAAGTCCAATTCCAAGGTGGAGTTTTGGAGTCACATGGGCAAGTCACATGTCCATGCATGACCCAATTTTACAGGCAGCAGCTATTGTTCACATGTTATCCTGAACGTCCTCAGGTAGACTTCTTAGGTGGATTGGAGCTTTCCAAGATTCATTGTCCTTTAAGTGTTTCTTGACTGGGCGCTTAATTTGCACATTCCTTTCTCAAGAAGCTGACCAAATGCTGTACTGAGGCTACTTAGAAATCAAGCAAGTACACAGTCAATATTCATAACTTCAAATACAATGACACATGCATACAAATAGGATGAATAAATTCAGTAGGTCATAATCTTTATAGAGATATGTTACATGGCATATGTAGCATAAAACATATTCCAGTTGTGTCATATATATAAATTCTTAAGCATATTTCCATGAAGCCTTATGGGGTGCACTGTCACAAGAGACAAATTCATTGCCTCATGCAAGGCTGGCTGGTGCTTGCTCTGGGCTTTGTGTTGCAGAGAAAACCAAAGTGATGAGATGATAGAGTGTAAGACCCAGGAAGCGAAGGAGAGCTGATCCTTGGCAAATAGCAGGTCCCAGAGAATAGATGCCATCTGGAGCCAGGACATTGTCATCACAGAACAATGACATCAACCAACAGTTGTCTCTGGTGCTGCTTAATAAAGCCCAACAATGGAGCGCCCTGTACTCCTCACTCAGTCATTTGTCATGGGAACAAACCCAGAACTAAAGACAGTGGGCCAAATGCTTGACTGGTGTAAACCAGCATTGCTCCACTGGAGGTGATGGGCCTGATTCCCAGTTGGGATAAAAGAGTGTCGCTCCTCTGACTTCAGCAGAGCACAGCTGGTTTACACTAGCTGAGGAGCTGATTCCAAATGCCATCCCAGTTGTGATGCTCCCCCTTAACGCTGCTCTTTTGAGCGATGCCATGTCACGTGACCTCTGGACTAGTTTTCTGTGTCAGGATGTGGACAGGGATTTCCAGTGCTTCTGCATCAGTCGTTTGTTGCATAGGAAGCAGGGCTCTTGTGAATCAGTCAGGGTGAAATTCCCCCTGTGCCCAGGGCTAGTGGGAGGCCTTGGAACCAGTTATGGATCTCTCCAAATAGGGCTCAGCCCCAGAGGTGCATGCCCCCTGTGTGAGAGCTTTGGATTGGGGAAGCCCCAGTAAGAACAGTTCTGGCTGGAACACAAAGAGAAAGCCCTGTTAGTGAGCTCCAGAGCGCACCTCTCTCAAAGCTACTGATTTCTGGACAGCTCCAGAGAATATGCAGGAGGTAGACAAGGGCTAGATCCCCATCCTGCACTTCCCTGTCACTCTAATGCCTCCCCTAGATATACCGGTTCAGTTGGAGGCCAGTGCATGCAAAAACAAATTTCTGGGTCAAGCAATGTATTCAGAAATCTGAATATCTGATGGTGGTTTCAATGTAACACGAAGCTGAGTTGGGTTGGAGGCAGCTGTGGAAATAAAAGAGCAGGAGCAGTTGTGTCCTGCTGCTGCTGGATTGCAAGGCTGATTCCAGCTCAGCCAACTGAACAGACTGTTCAGTTCCAGAAACACCACCCCTGGAATACTGGGGAAGGGATCCCTGAATGAGGCAGCTGACGTTCTGGGTGTAGGGCTTGATCCTGTACAGTGCTGAGAGCTCTAGCCTGATCCAGTGAAACACTGAATCACGTGCTTAACTTTAAGCACATGAATAGTCCCTTGACTTCAGTGCGAGTGCTCATGTGCTTATCTTTAAGCATGTTTCCCTGGCTCAGGCAGGGTGCGTTGTATTGCAGTCTAGAGCCCCCAGTGAGGGTCAGTTTAGAAAGGATCAGGTGCATCAGAGTTAAAGTTGTTGGTTGCTTAAAGGCAGTGGCCATTGGTTTTGTGGGCTCCTGGCGGTGACAGCCTAGTGATCTCTGGTTCAAGGCTGCAGAAATTGGGCCTGTCCCTTTAATGGTCCAACCTCTCCCCGTTACTCCTGATCTCCGTTCCCCTTGCGCTGTCTGCCTCCCATCTGAAAGCGGAGAGCCCAGCGTCTGGATGGTGATAAGAGCCACTACTGTCTTCAGCACTGCACTCAGATTACTGAATTATTGATTTGGAAAACAGCACTCATTATGGGCTCATCCGCGTAGAGGCTGGGCAGGAAAGGCAGCTGGCTGGATTTTACCAACTCTCCTAAGATGAGACTCAGGCACAAAAGAGAGGAGATGAGAGATTTTCACCACTGAGTTTTTGTTTTCCCGGAGCGTGCTCTTGCCTTTTGAACAGTGTTTGCTGTGAGCGCTGTCGAGTGTAGGTCTGTTACGTCATGCAGCATTTAGGGGAATTCAGACTCTGGAACCGAGCTCCATCGGTAGCAGGGGAGGAGGAGAGATGCCTGACGGAGTTAGATGATGATGTGATTTCTTGTGGAATGGCTGCCTTCCTCAGAGGATGCAACTCAGTTATAAGGAAAGGTGCGAGCACTGTCGGGGTCAGAAAAGCTCATCTCTTTGGCATGTGAGAGTGAATTTTCCAGTTAAAGGAGTAGTGGCTGCTGACTCAGCATCTCTCTGATTCCACACACCCCCTCCCCCGCCACTCTCAATGAGTCTTATTAACTGTTGACAAAGGACAGTTGTCAGGAAGCAACGCAGGCAGCAAAGACTCTTCTACATGGGAGCAGTTGTCGCCCCATCCCAAGGGGCCAGGATGTGATCTTGCTCCCTTGTTGTGTGCCCCAGTGGGCTGAGCCATGTGGGGTTTGTGAGCAGGCAGTGCCATGGATTAAGGAAAAGCTTGTTAGTTAATCCCTCCTAAATTAACTAGATCAAGTAGGGTTAATCAGCATGCTCTGATAGGCCTGTCATTTATCTCCCAGCCATAAAATGTCCCTGTGTTGCACAGACAGGTCCCTATCTCAGGTTGCGATTGTGTCAGATCTCATGAACTAAGCAGGGTGGAGCCTTTTGTGGGCCCAGTTGGATGGGAAACCCCCGAGGAAAGCTCATGTGCTTTAGGAAGGGGCCCCTGGAATTCAGGAGGTGGCACGCTTCCCTTAGAGCCAGCACTGAACATTGCCACCAAAGGGTGCTGGGTCACTGTGCCGCTGACAGTGCCACCTTTCAGCATCGACACAGGCCCTGTGTCTGTTTCATCTATCTCTGCTCTGCCATTCTGCTATGGCCCTTCTTCGCAGGGCCAACTCCAGCTTTTTTGCCACCTCAAGAGGTGAAGAGGGAAAAAAAAAAAAGAAAAAACCTGATTGAAGTGGAGCGATTGAGCTGCCACCGGAGAGGAAGCGAGGCACTGAAGGACCCGCTGCCGAATTGCCGCCGCAGACCCAGACGTGCCGCCCCGACAACGGATGAAGTGCCACCCCTTTCTATTGGCAACCCCAGGCACCTGCGTCCTTCGGTGGTGCCTGGAGCTGGCCATGCTTCTTCGCCATGTGGCTGCATCATGGCAAGCAGATGAAAAGGGCTCTCCTCTGAACTGTAGTTGATGGGGGCTAGGGGTATCCTAAAACAGCTGCTAGTAGATGGGGAATGAGGACTGTGAGTTACAATTTTTGTTTCCCTCTCTTCACTTCTAAAAGGCATCTGTCAGTGCAAAAGACAAGGATAGCCTTGTCCGAATCCTATGTACCTGTGGTAGAAGTGGTACAGTACTTGGCTAAATGTACATTACAAACGTATGACCCTCACTGTATTAATTGAGCTGCTCAATACTTTTCTACAAAACAGATTTTTTGGCAAAAAAATTTCAGTTTTCATTTAATTTTGCAGAGTTTTGTTGAAAAAACAAACCTCCATTTAAAAGAAATATATTTTGGCCAAAATGTTTGTCTAGTTTCACCTAAATTTCCTGTGAGAAAATATGCACCAGAAGAATGCAATGAAAATTTTTGTCTTGAATGAACATTCACAATTTTTTTTTCATTTCAAAATGTCTGCTCCACAGGAAAATTTTGCTTTTGTCATTTTAAGCCAAGTTGTCTAGTCTGAACAAAAGTTCAAAATCTATATTTTAAAACAAAACACTTGCTTTTCATTGAATAAGTCTGTATTTGTCATTTCAGTATTTCTGAATCAATTTTCTTCTCGGCTTTTCATTATGTGAAAATTTTTGCTATTTTGATGTTTCATGCTGATTCAGCACAAAAACTGCAAACTGTTAGACACATCATAAACAATTGCCCAATCTATGCTCATCCTGAAGGTATGACAGCCATTCACATAGTTACCCCCTCAGCTCTGGAATGGACAAGAGACCGCAAGATTCAACTGTAGTCACAGTATTGATTTCACTGTTCCTCTACCACCATGCAGAAGAAGCAGCCCAAAAATAAATGTTGAAACATTGGGATTTCCTCTGAGAGGGGAATTCCATTTTTCAACCAGCTACAGTTTTGGTTTTTTGATGAAAACCTAAAATATTTCAGTGAAAACTTTTTTTTTTTTTTTTTTTTGAAATAAAAAAATGTTTGCAGAGAAAATAAATCATTTCCTGGCCAGCTCTAATATTAGCACAGGACAAAATCCTGATACCCTTTTTCTGTTCTTCTCCAGGCCTTACTCAGTCAAATTTTTGTTTAAAACAAATGGGAATTTTGCCTAGTGTAAGGACTGGGTAAAAACCAAGTAAGGACTGCAGGACTTGATGCATCTATTTTAAATATAAATTGAATGCAGCATGTGAATTAAAATATGAGTTTTAATATACTTAAACTATAACTTTCATTCTTTCTTGCTCTATAAGATATGAGATCAACTTTGTTTTCTGTGTCACATGTAGGATATTGTACAGACCACATGCATGATTTATATTATTCAAATAAAGGGGTGATACACAGGAAATTTGTTTGTTCCAAATCAGGAAGCATAGTGGCAATATCTGACTCACCCAGCTCTGAAGCAACTTTTCACTCTGATTTCAATCAATCTTGCAGGGCCATCCAAAATAGTTCATACAATTTTAACTATGTGCTGTTTATATCTTTTTATGGGTGTGGCCCCCCCCCAACATTTGTCGGGTTCTCCTTTCTTATAGGCCTACTCATCAGCTGTGCACTGTCCATGATCATCCCCTACAAACCAGCTTATTTCCAGTGAAAGACGCTTGGCACAATTTTTTTTTTCTGCTCTCCCACTGCACCTATATGTATCGATTCCCTGAACTACTCCAAGTTTGCAACTTGTCTTTCCTCTGAAGGTTTAACAAGACACTGCATTTGTTTTATTTTAGGGGTTTCATTTGATTATTAAATTGAGTTTGGGGAATTTAAATCATTTGTGTAAAATGCTCAGGACTGGCCCTAACATCCTGCTTTAATAAATGGACGTAGGAAAGCCTTACAAATTCATCTGCCTTGTATCCCATACTATCAGTAATAGACTAAACTATTTACATCCAGCTACACCTGTTTTAATCATAGATCTGTGACTTTGCTGTCAGGAGTTCTGGTCATTCTGCATCAGACATACAGCACTAATCAATCAACATGTCCCATCGATCAGTTGCTCCGTGCGAACAGCCTGCATTTCCCCTCCATAAGTGTCTCGGAGGTGGTATTTTTTAGGCCTAAGTGGTACTAGTGTAGAAATGACTTGTGCCTTGATTGAAGAGTGCTATTGTGGCAGTAGCATTTTTTTCTTTCCTACAGTAAGAAGAATAATAGACTCCCTAGTATCCCTTTAGTTCTTGCTTAGTGCAATACATCGCTCAGTGGAAGAAAAGACCCAGCTTTTGGCAGATACGGCAAAACAAGTTGGTTTGTTTAGCAACAAGGGGAAGACAAAATATATGGCTATCAATGTCCCAAAAGCAACCATTGGAGTAAAAGGAGCAACCCTGGAAGAAGTAAGTCATTTTACCTGTCTAGACTGGGATGAGTAATTATGGTGAAACTGTGCTAGATGTTAAGCAACAGATATCAAAAGCAGCAAACAGCTTGTATGAGCTTGAAAAGATTTGGAATAGTAGCATGATTGGCACTGACTCACAAATACAATTTTTTAACATTGGCATCGCATCTGTCCTCCTTTATGGAGCAGAGTCATGGACATCTACAAAAGAAATTTATAAGATCAATTCGTTCTAAAGTGCCTGCAGAAGATCTTTCAGAGTCCATTGGAAAGAGTTTCTTACAACATCAGACATTCTTGAGCAAATCAGCCTAAAGCATCGAATATGGCAAGAAGACGACGATGGACATATTTAGGATATGTTTTAAGGATGCCCCCAACACATTTTTCATATCAAGGGACAATACGGACACCATGTGGGAAGAGAAAAAGAGGGTGACCTAGAGGAACATTATGCAGAACACCAGATACAGACTCCAAATCCATCAACATGACACCCAGAAGCCTGAATGGACTAGCTCAAGACTGAAATACGTGGCAGAAAATGAGTACCATCTGCACCTGAGGCTGGGAGGATGAAGAGGAAGTCAGAGGAAAAGGGCTATCTGTGGTGATGACTCTAGGAGCAGTGTGATAAGGAGTTACACAACAAGCGATACATGGTGGGCAGTTAGGGTAGAGATCTTCAGTACTGATAGCACTTGACAGGGTCTGGAAATCTCCAGGCACCTTCCAAAAGGAAATGCAATAAGGGTATGATGCAAAGCCCTCTGAAGCCAATGGAAAGATGCCCGCTGACTGATCAAGCCCGAAGTGAATGTGTGCTGCCAAGTGAATGAGGGAAAGCAAAGGAAAAGGAAGTGAGTCTTCAGCGTGGTAGCAATATCCAAACAGAATCTCTTTGAGCAGGTGCTAACTGTAGAGAGATGGTGGTGGAAAACTACAACCATTCCATTCATGTAGTGTCTCAGAGAACCTGCAGCTCCCATTGAAACAGTGATAGTTATTGAGCATAATAAATTAATCCAGTATCAATAAAACAATCGAACAGTGCAGAAGACGCTTTGACTTTGGCTACCTCTAGTTTATCTTCTCCCTGTTTGGTCCCAGAGGCCGTCCAGTTTGGCTCACATGTCTCTGGGCTGTTCATAAGAGACTGATCAGACACTCATTCCACGCCCTAGGCTACTTTCTCCTCTCTGTCTGAGTTAGGCTTCCCCATGCACTCAGGAACTGTATTTGCAAATATGATTATTTTTTTGTTCTGCCATGCATGACAACTGGCAGTAGTAGCAGCACACGCAGGGGCAGTAGCAAGCACACAGAATCCAGTTGCGCTGGTGGCCTCCCGCTGCATGGCTGTGGGCTGGAACCAGCAGTGTAGCATGGCAGCACCAGTATCAGACTGGATGCTGTGTGGCTGCTGGGCATTTGGGAAAAGAGGCACCAAGCCAGCATGAGAGTGAGAATTCCAAGCCTCGAGAGAGCACTAGGATTTGACCTCCAGGATCAGACACACCCATTGTGCAGGAGCCGAGGGTTCTGGCTGGAGGTTCCTAATCCAATGTGCACCAGATTGTGGGAGCATTCAGAGAGGTAAGCTTGCTGAATGAAGTGAAAAGCAAAAACAGCATGGCCAGAGTTCTCCTTACCATCGTGAGACCAACAGCAGTGATCAGAGACACTTCTGCCCTTCACAGCACTGGCAGCTACAGGAGTTCTCGGGAATCCAGAAGAGGTAATGGGAAGTGTAGGAGCAGATATAACAGCCACCAGTGGCTGGACAGAGCTGGCAAAGAATGGGAGAAAACTGAGCCATAGCCACTTTCAGCCGAGAGGATCTGTTGCCCATGCACTTTGCTGAGCCCTTCCAGTCTTATTCTATATCTGTAGCTCCTTCTGGTCTCAAATCGCGCAGCACAGGCCTTCCATTAGCAGTGCAGTTTAATAATGCTGCTTTTCCCCCTTCCGTCGGTTTGAAAACCTACTAGGCTTAGTGGCATTACAGTGTGTCTTCTGTGTGCATTGTACCTGTGGGCCATCAGCTCCAGCATCTGTGCTGATCCTTTGCAGCCGCCAAGCAACAGCAGCACTGTCCAGGAATTGTAGCTCAGACGGTGACAGGAGAGAGCCATAAATCTGGCGTGTGCTGCTGTGGTACATAGGCCTGTGCCTGTCTGCTCCTTGCTGCTGCTGCCATTCCCTCTGCACTTTTAGGAGAGCTCTGCATGCAGCTAGCTAGTGTAAGCGGGGGAATGGTCCCATTATTGTGAGGAACTTTCCTGGCTTCTGCACTACTCCGGTGAAGTGGGCTAGCGAAAGGATCTGAGTCCTCGCTCCCACTTCCTTTACCCAGAGACCTCCCTGCCCTTGAGGACTCCCCTTCCACACTCTTGTCTGACAGAGTCCTTGTAACCCCAACAAGGCTGGGCCCAGGATTCCTGGGGGGGCTCAACCCCCAACCCTGCTGTGGTCACCCAGGAGAGGGGCTAAGGTGTCCCCACTCTGGGGTACCCTCTTTGCACTGTGCACCTCCCTGACCCACTGATCACATCATACAATTTAAAGCAAATACAAGTTATTTCATTAACAATTAATTTTAAAAAAAGAATAAGGAAAAATGGGAAAGGTTAAAGGAAAACACATCACCCTGCTCTGTGGCACAGAACATTACAAACAGTCTCTCTGGAATGTAAGGGCACTTCACAGTCTGTTCCTTGTAGGTTCCAAGCTCCTTCTCAGGCCCTGTCTGTGCTGCAGAGACGCTGTGGGTCGGACACTTGCTCTGGCGGTGGCCACACACTCTCAGGCTCTGGGTGGCAGGACCCTTCTCCCCAGCGTCACCCCCGCCCTGTCAGGGTTATGATCCCCCACCAAGTCTGGCCTGGAGGGCCTCTTGGCTGAGGCGCCTCCCTGTGCTGGACCCACTGCCCAGGGTCCCCCCTCGCTCTCCCCAGCTGCTCACTGCACCCAGCTCCGGACTGCTCCAGCCCCAGCTCCAGCTCCACTCTGCCTCAGTATGGCTGCTGCTGCTGCTCTGCCTTCAGCTCCCTGGGCTGCTTCTCTTGTCTCTCTGGCTCCAGTTGCTACAGCTCTGTTCCCAAAGCAGATCTGCTCTGCGGGCTGCTTCTGTGACTCTGCTCTCAGCTCTCACCTTTCTTCCTGGGCTGCTTGTCTGGCCCCTCTGGCTCTGGTTGCTGCAGCTCTCCTCCCAGGGCAGGTCTGCTCTCTCTGGGCTGTGCTCTGGCTTTTTGGGCTGCAGCTCTGCTCCCAGCAGCTTAGCTCGGCCCCACTCCATCTGACTCAGACAATTCCAGCTCACCCGGAGGAGGGGACCCATCTGGCATCCTGTCTCCTTGATTAGCCTGCCCTCCTTGTCAATCAGGCTGATCTGGAGCATTGGCCTCTCCACATTGTTCCTGGAGACTATCAGTCTCAGGCTCCTGATTTCCCATCGACCCCTCCCTTTTTAGTGCTGGAGCTAGCAACCAAACACCCCCACTGAATGTTAGTAAGGAGGCAACAGTCCCCTTACACTAGTAACACAGAGATAATCTCTTGCTTTCTTTTTCCTCCCCCTTCTGGGCCAAAACGTAAGCGAATGAATGTCCCAGAGAAAACCGCTCCTTCAGCTGGAGAGGAGGGTTAGTATATAATGTGTCATTAATGTCAAGGGGAGAGCCAGGTGAGGTTAAACATAAACCCAAATGTTAGCAAGTAAGGAAATGCACAGCCATTGCCATCCAAAGCACCTTAATTCTGACCCCAAGCTGTCACCGGCTCTCTGCCTCTTTTCTGTATTCCTTTCCTGCTGCCTTCCACAGCTGTGTTTGTTTTGGATCAAGGTCAGGGCAGGATTAAGGTATATACACTGTGGGCCCATGAAGGCCTCGGGTCCTCTGCATGATCCCAAACACCTTTTCCTGCAGACTTGCTCCAATGCTCATGGCTTTTTACGGACTGCCTGTCAATTTGCTGATGGCCGATAATCCTGGCCCGGTGGACTCTTCAGCAGTTGCATAATTCCCAACTGATATTTGGAAATATTGGCTCCCTGAACCTGTGTACCCAGGAGAAGTTGCCCCCTCCCTAGTTTAAACAGAAGTACACATCTCTGTCCTGTCCTAGACCTCACCTTTAATGAATGATATGGGAATATTGTTACCAACGTTGAATACAAGACCATACAAGCTACAGAGCTGTTGGCTCCTGCTCTCACTACTGCAGTTTCTCTTCAAGGTGAAGGCATTTTGGCTGGAATGGAAATTTCTACTTTTACCATATATGGCTCCATTAACTGTCAGTTTTAGAAATCATTGTGTATGGCTTAACTTTGGATGTGGGCTTTTGGGTCTTTTTGGGGGAGTAGGTGAGGATGAGGGACTTGTTTTTGTTTGGTTTGGATCAAACAAAGGATTCTGAGATATGATGTCACAAAAGAATAATATAGGTGACTTAATAGTTTGGTCTCAGCTGAAGAGAGAAGGGTGGAGATGTAGCTATAAAACACCTCTCTGATCTCATGATCTGATTCAACTCCTGGTCTAGCTTAGAGCAGCCTAGGGGTTGCACTAAGTTACCCTGGCTGGAATGGTTCCCTGGGGACTGTTCCGCTGGCTGAGGATTGTTGGAACACAAGGCACTCTGGCTACGTCGCTTCCTACCTTATGTCAGGGTGGGGGTGGATGGCTGGCTTTGTACCATCAAAGGGAATCCCAGCTGCCCTGGTAGAGCAGCTTTCTGCCAGCTTTGTCCTGCAGGGATCTGGCCTATTGTTTGAGCTTCAACTTGGAATGTCACTGCTTTGGTGTCTGTGTTCCAACCCTAACGTTGTCGGCAGGGGTAGAGATGCAGTTGTTTTGTACAGTATTTATTATTCATAAACCTGTAGTGGAAAACTCTAAGTGAAATAGATGGGGAAGGATGTTCAGTGGTCACAGCATTAGCCTGGGCTTTTGAAGACCCAGGCTCCATTATCTGCTCTCACAGGCTTCGTCTCTGTCACTTAGGCTTGAAATCAATGGGAGTTAGGTGAGTAAACACCTTCAAGGAGCTGGGACTTCACCTCCCTGTGCCTTAGTTCCCCACCTGCCCAATGGGGGTCACAGCAAGGCATCCCCTCTCAGGGGTGTTCCCTTGATAGACACAATCGTCATAACTAGTGATAATCAATACTTGGGAAGGGATGTTAACCATTGTATTTCAGGCCATAAAGCAAGGTGACATGATTAGAGACCAGGATGAGACCTATGTTGGAGGCAGATTATCCCACATCTGCTATTGTGGGGATCTTACACTTCCCTCTGAAGCAGCTGGTGCTGGCCCATATTCGGAGATGGGATACTGGGCTACAGGGCTGGCTTTAGGAAGTGTGGGGCCCAATTCGAATAGTTTTAGCGGGGCTCCAGCAGCGATGACTTAATGTAAAAAAAAACAAACACACACCTGGGGCTTGTACTCACCGGGTGGTGCTCTGAGTTTTCGGTGGCACTTCGGCGATGGGGTCCTTTGCTCACTCCAGGTCTTCGGCGGCACTGAAGGACCCGCTGCTGAAGTGTCGCTGAGAACCCAGAGCGAGTGAAGGACCTACCATTGAAGACCTGAAGCACCGCCAGGTGAGTAAAAATTAAAAAGGTGCCTCTAGCCAAGGAAGGGATTCTCACTGGGCGCAGGGCCCTCTTAGACGCAGGGCCCGATTCGGGGGAATTGGTGGAGTAGGCCTGAAGCCGGACCTGCTGGGCTAGATGGACTTTGGATCTGATCTTGTCTGTGTTTCTTCATAAAGAGGAAGATAAATCTGTTAAAGATGGTGAGGTGCTCCTATGTCAGGGAAATGGAGGCCATCTACATACTAAAACAGATTCTTAACTCGCTCACCTGGGCTGGTTAAGCTTTGAACTGTGTAAATCCTTATTCAGTATCTTATTCGCTGTGGACCATCACATTGCAGGGTGTATAAAAAGCAGAGATGAACAGCGGTCACTGAGCACCACTGCAAGCTCATTTTTCAGATGTGAATAGGCCTTTTTTGTAAACAGAGGCACCAGCTAACCAGACAAAAGGTCTGTGGTATTTGATTTTTAAAATGGATTTTTGAGTTACATGAGCGGAGGGAGGGAGAAGAGCTTGTAGCTATTGTCAAGTGCCACATGGAATTGTTTAACTTTTAAAGAAATGATGAATTGCCCCTGAGTTTGGCCAGCTCTCCGCTCAGAATAGAACTGGGCTAAACGATCACATCTCCATATTTGTAGGCTCAAGCAGATGGTTTTGGTGAGAATTTACTGATATGATCCAGGAATAAATTTTGTCATTTGGCACATGAACAGTGCTTTTGGCGTGGAATAGAATTTTATTTTTTCCATCAAAGAAATCAGTAAAACGGCTGAGACTGAGACGTGTTTGAAAATGTGATTGTGCTCTCCAGGGCCCCTGTTCACAAAGGTACTTGAGCGTGTGCAGAACATTGTCGCACACTTGTGCTTAGCTGCTTTCCTAAATTGGGGCCTAGATTTGTCAGCAATGAGACTATTTTGTGTTGTTTCAATCCAAAAATAATTTGTACTTTTCCAAATAAAGCTGTATCATTATAATGCAAACACAATGTGAAAACAGGCACCGTGTCTCTAAAGGATAGCACCTTCATTAGACAGTGTTCTGTAACATGGGCATGCAGCTAGCCCATCAAAAATTTCCATTATAATTTTTGTTTTAGCAAAATGTTTTTTTTGATGTGTGTGAAAGATTTTCATTTGGGTCTCAATTTTCCTATGACACTTTCTGGATTCCCCCCCAAACTTTTTCAACAAATTTCATCTCCCTTCCCCCATAAAACAAATATTTTTAAAGAGACTAGACTATGGTTTAGAAATATGTTTGGCAGTCTCTGATGCTGTAAGTGCTCATCCACTCTGCCTAGTACTATTGATTAAACAAATGGAGCACTTTGCATTTGTCTTTATTAAACAGGATGAAGTTTAATAAAGACAAATGCAAAGTGCTCCACTTAGGAAGGAACAATCAGTTTCACACGTACAGAATGGGAAGACACTGTCTAGGAAGGAGTATGGCAGAAAGGGATCTAGGGGTTATAGTGGACCACAAGCTAAATAAGAGTCAACAGTATGATGCTGTTGCAAAAAAAGCAAAT
>NC_133776.1:57960230-58013318 GCF_003597395.2 Chelonoidis abingdonii
CCCCCCCCCCCCACTCACGTTCTGGTGCTTCTTTGGGGGCCCCCAAATTGGCTGGGGCCCTTTAACTCAGCACTGTACCTGAGGGATAGAATGGGAGGAACCGCTGGCGTGAACTGGCAGATCTGGGTGGGGGCTAGCACGAGGATAGCAGGAGTGACTTGGCTGAGCTGGAATGGGGGGAAGCTTGCACAGCACTGCTCACAGCATCCCAGACTTTGTGGGGTAGGCTCTCTGCTGCCGTGTGTGGTCAGTTACACCACTACCAGATTGGAATACCTGGCAGTAAGTGACTGCGGAGGACAGTGGAGACTCAGGCCATGTGTCTCAGTATTTGATAGTCACCTAAATCCCCAGTACAAATATATCTTTCCTGCAGCACTGGTACATTTTGTTTCTTGATAAAGGTTGCTCTCCGACTGGGAGGGCCCTAGGGGGATGTCTACAGTGCTTGTAAACCAGGGGCTGTGAGACTTGCACTTCTGGACTTAGTATTTCTAAGCCTGTGTTTGAGTGTCAACATTGCATTGTCAGCCTGGGTTTCTGGTTGCTGGACCTGGATCTCATACTACACTACACGGCCCTTCTGACTAGGGGCTGCGACTTGAGTTGCAGAATGACAGGGCTTGGACCTGAGTCACGGTGGGACTCCAGCTCAGACCCACTCTCTAGGTGGGGCCTAGGACTTGGGCCCTGAGTGCTTGCTGACGTGAGTCAGAAAGATTCATGTGTGGATAGTATTGGGGATTGGGCTCATGCCAGATCTGAGCCTGGCTTTACAATGCAGTGTAGAGATACCTTAGGAGGCTGCAACATAATCTCAACCCATTCCCAGGAGTAACAGCTGCAGGATCAATCTGCAGGGTTCTTGATTATTGTTTCTGAAACTGTTTCTGTCGTAAAATTACTGTCATTTATGCAAGAGTAGTGCCAGGGGCCCCACTGTGCCAGGCACTGTATGTACATAAGAATGGCCATACTGGGTCAGACCAGTGATCCATCTAGTCTTCCGACAGTGGCTGGTGCCAGGTGTTTCAGAGGGAATTAACAGAATAGGGCAATTTGAGTGATTCATCCCCTGTCATCCAGTCCCAGTTTCTGGCAATCAGAGGCTAGGGACACCCAGAGAATGAGACTGTGTCCCTAACCATCTTGGCTAATGAGTTCAAGGATAGTATGTGCGTCAATGATTATCTAATTCCTTTTTGAACCCAGTTCTAGTTTTGACCTTCACAGCATCCTCTGGCAATGAGTTCCACAGGTTGACTGTGCACTCGGTGAAGAAGTACTTCCTTTTGTTTTAAACCTGATGCCTATTAATTTCATTGGGTGAGCTCTGGTTCTTGTGTTATGTGAAGGGGTAAATAACACTTTCTTATTCACTTTCTCATACCATTCATAATTTTATAGACCTATCATATCCTCCCTTAGTTGTCTCTTTACTAAACTGAACAGTTCATGCCTTTTTAATCTCTCCTCATATGGAAACTGTTCCATACCTCTAGTCATTTTTGTTGCCCTTCTCTGCACTTTTTCCAGTTCTAATATATCTCTTTTGAGATGGGGCACCCAGAACCGCATGTGATATTCAAGGGGCAGCCGTAGCATGGATTTATACAGTGGCATTATGGTATTTTCTGCCTTATCTATCCCTGTTCTAATGATTCCCAACATTCTGTTAGCTTTTTTTGACAGCCACTACACATTGAGTGGATGTTTTCAGGGAACTATCCACAATGACTCCAAGGTCCCTTTCTTGAGTAGTAACAGCTAATTTAGACCTCATCTTTTTATATGTATAGGTGGGATTATGTTTTCCAATGTACATTACTTAGCATTTATCAACATTGAGTTTCATCTGCCATTTTGTTGCCCAGTCACCAGAGTGGATAAAAAGCAAAGTTTTTTTAAAAAAAAATCACATCAAAATCTGTTCTTTTTATTTAAATAGTTTTTTTTTAAAAAGCCATTTTATAAAAAAAATCCAATCTAAAGATACATTATAGCTCAAAGATATTTTATCATAGAATAGGGATTATAAAGTATAAGACAGTATATTCATGTAACGTTTAAGAAAAGTTTTTGTAAATGAGTTCCAATAGTTCATGGATTAGGGTCCCAATCTTATGAGGTTCCAAGGGCTTCTGTATAGATTATTTAGGTTAATCTTTCTATCTACCCAATAGGACTCCTCTTCTAGACTGAGCACTACTATCAGAGATGCTTAGTTTTGCAGTTCACAAACCATGGATTTGTCTCCAGAGATAACATGATTGTTAACAGCAAAAATGTTTTTAAATAAATATCTTGAGGAGAGAAAAAAGACCTCACTCCTATTAGCCCTCTGCAAATTGGTGTACAGAATCAATCCCTTACCTCTCTCTAAAAGTGCAAAGTTTCAGAAGGTTTATGAGTAGTTCAACATCTTTATTAATGATCTGGATGATGGGATGGATTGCACCCTCAGCAAGTCTGCAGATGACACATGGCTGGGGGGAGAAAGGTTGATATGCTGGAGGGTAGGGATAGGGTCCAGAGTGACCTAGACAAATTGGATGATTGGGCCAAAAGAAATCTGATGAGGTTCAACAAGGACAAGTGCAGAGTCCTGCACTTAGGAAGAAATCCCATGTACTGCTACAGGGTGGGGACTGGTTACTGGGCCAAGCAGCCGTTCGCAGAAAGCGACCTGGGGATTACAGTGGATTGAGAAGCTGGATATGAGTCAGCGTGTGCCCTTGTTGCAAGAAGGCAACGGCATAAATGGACTGTAATTCGTTAGGGGCCACTTGCCAGCATATCCAGGGACTGCTCATTTCCCCCCTATTTTGGCACTAGTAGGCCACATGGAGTATTGCATCCAATTTGGGCCTCCCAATACAGAATTGGAGAGAGTCCCAGTGAAGGGCATTGAAAATGATCATTGGTCTGAGCCTTGACTTACAAAGGAGAGGGCTGAGGGAACTAGGCTTGTTTAGTCTGCAGAAGGAAGAGTGGAGGGGGAATTTGATAGCAGCCTTCACTACTTGAAGGGGGGGTTCCAAGAGATGGAGCTCAGCTGTTCTCAGTGGAGGCAGTGGACGAACAGGAACCAATGTCCTCAAGTGCAGTTGGGGAGGTCTATGTTGGATTTAGAAAATATTTCACTAGAGGTGGTGAGCACTGGAATGGGTTACCTGGGAGGGTGGGTGGATCTCTTTCTTAGAGGTTTTTATCAGCTTGACCAAAGCCCTGGTTGGGATGATTTAGTTGGATGCCCTGCTGTTGAGCAGGGATTGACAGATGACCTCTGAGGTCCCTCCAACCCTAATCTTCTATGTTATTGGGGGGCAGAACAGATTTAGACATGGAGAAGTTGGAGATATGTAGGAAGGGAGGGACAGGCAGTAGAACAAAAATTGAAATTGTTTGGCAGCATATTCAGAGCATTGAGGTCTTTGAGTTAGCTCATTGATTTGAAGATCCTACCATACCATCCGTCCACTTAGTAAGGAAAGCCTATAATGGCAGCCAGGCCTAGGGAGCCCAGTTTGGGATAAGAACCGTTCAATGAATATATGTTTGCTGGATGGTTTTAAAGAAGTCAACCAGTGAACTGAGGGAAGTCACTTAACCGGAATTCAAAGACTGTTGAAGTGATTTAATCTCACTTTAACAGCAGTAGCTTCTTCTGCAGGTGTAGAAGGAATCTTTCCTTCCTTTGGACTATTCATGTTCCCAATTAAGGAATCTTCTGGGACCTGAAAAAGCAGAAAGGCGTTTTTTTCTTCCAGGATTATGGTTAAACAGGAAAAGGAGTGAGATGACTGAGTTAGCTGCACAAGCCAATATTTTAATTTCTCATGTTGAGCTGCTGGTACAGTTGATTTTTTTTTTTTTTTTAAAAAAGATCATTTTAACTAGTTTAGTTAAAAACAGTTGTAGTCAAACCTGATTTAAACTTTAATAGATTCAAAAATTCATATTACTTGTATTGTTTATAATATGTTGCTGTTGAAGAAAAAATTCCATAATACATAACATTGTAAGTTAAATTAGAATTTAACTGTCTGGTGATATGGTCTCTTCCCTCAATACAGCATGGCAAGAAAAACCTCCATTATATTAATGATTCACTGTTGAATGGAATGGTTCGCTTCCAATGGACTTCATAAATATCTTGCTCAATTACTTTGGTAAATGAAAACCAAACATCATTTATTTTCTGATATAGCTGTAAAACTAATCTGAAAAGTTTTAAATAACTCACTCAAAAAATGTATAGTGTGTGTACTTTCTAAAAATGAAACCTACAATCCATCTCTAGTTGTGAAGAATAGTATTAGGTTTAACAACAACAGAATGCAACTTTTATTGTAGACATCCATAGTGACTAATAAAGAATCAGTTGATTTAAATCAATCCACTGTACCCTGTACACAGTTTTGCAGGATCCCTTAACTTGTCATCGTTGGGACATAACTATCTTGTTTAATTTTGTATCATCTACAACTTGTCTCCTCACTTTTTAACCCATTTTCCAGATATTTATTCTATGTTGAACAGCCTGGTCCCAGCAAGATTCTTGAGGATAACAGGCTGCAGGGCCCCACTTGGTCCTGCCTCTCCTATGCCAAAAACCATCAGAGACCCTCAGGTTACCAATCACCAGTGCGTCCTATCACCTTCTCACCCATACAGCTTGGGGTTTTTTCGCCTTGAGGACTGCTTGGCTCTGTATCAGACAGTTAAGTATGTTTCACGCCCACTTCTTTTATTGGGCCTGTATATTGCCCAGGCCTATCAGGCTGGCAGCTGTTTCCCCTTTGCCCAATGAGCACAGTTTCCTAGCCAGCTCCAATTTACCTCCCTTAATCAGAGCTGTTGAGACAGGGGCTGGCTCAGGTGTTCCTGGTCCCCAGCGCTCTGCCACAGAACCCGCTATCACCTATCTGCACTGTGAAAGTGACCATTTATTTCGTACCCTTTGTTTCCTATCTTTTAACCAGTGACTGAGCCATGAGAGGACCATCCCTCTTTGTGAGGACCTTGTCAAAATATTTCTGAAAGTGCAGTACACTGTATCCCTTGTGCCCACAGTTTGGCGACCCTTTCAATATTAATAATAGTGAGAGGACAGGTCCGTGTTCGCAATAAAAGAGCTGGATCTAGTCGGTTGGGGAAACTTTTGGCTCCGAGGGCTCATGTCGGGTTTTTACTGTTATGGAGGCCAGGTAGGGAAGACTGTGTCTCCCAAACAGCCTGCCCCTCCCCCATCTGCCCCCTGCCTACTTCCTGCCCGCCTGATGCCCCCCCTCAGAAACCTCTGACCCATCTAACTCCCCTGCTTCTTGCCCTGAAGTCTTCTCTCGGGCTTCTCGGACCCCTTGCCCCTAACCGCCCCCCCGGAATCACCCCTCTATACACCCCCCCGTCCCGTCCCCTGACTGCCCGACCCGCTCCCTGATGCCCCCCAGAACCCTGCCCTTATCCAACCTCCTTGCTCTCTGCCCCTTACCCATGCCACTAGAGCAGCAGGGAGCTCACAGCCCGCGCCCAGCCAGAGCCAGCCGCTTGCTGTGCGCCCGGCAGGAGCTTGCAGCCCTGCATCCAGCACTGTGCTTGGCGAAGCTGAGGCTGCTGGGAGGGGAAACCAGCAGGGAGGGCCGAGCTAGCCCTCCCTGGCTGGGGCTCCAGGGCCAGGCAGGATGGTCCCCAGGCACTCATTTGGTCTAGACAGAACAAAAGGTGGTAAGAAAAGACGATTTCTCCCAGTCAGTCCAGCAGACTAGGCTCCTCAGGCCTTCCCATGCTAGGCCCTGTCCACTAGCCAAATGTCTATTCGGATCAGGCAAATGACTATAAAAGGTTCATGTTGTGTTCCATGTGTATGTAGTTTTACAGCTTGAATGTGTGGTCTTCAGCAAAGAAGGTTTGTTTAGCTGAGAGCTGAAACTGGCCTCTGAAAATCAAACATACCTTCTGCTTCCAATCCAGTGAGAGCAGAGATCGGAAGCAAATCAGTTGGTTGACTTTGTGATCATTGCCAGGAGCAGACAATTACAGCTCAATTTTCTTAGCTTGACTTGCTGGACCCGCCTACTGACACAGTTTTGATAGTAAGATCCAGTTGTGGCTGAATGAAAAAGGGCCAAAATATTGATACCAGATGTCAGTGTATCGTGCACTTTTGCTGGCCTAGCTGAATATAGGCAGCACTCACAATGGGTGTTGCTCTTTCACCAAGCCGTGTGCAGCACTGTGCTGCTCCTTGTGCTGAATAGCACAATTTATGCAGACCAGCATGCCAGCAGCATCTCATTCAAACAGCGGAGCTCGTTTGACAGTGTCACTTCTGCATTCACTGGGCGTTGTAAAAACACACCAAACCCACAGAGGATTTTATCAAACCTGATTTTAAAAAACTTTAACTAGATTCAAAAATTCATATACTTGTATTGTTATAATATGGTTTGCTGTTGAAGAAAAAAATCCATAATACATAACATTGTTTTAGTTAAATAAGAATTTAACTGTCTGGTGATGGTCTCTTCCTAATACAGCATGGCAAGAAAAACCTCCATATATTAATGATTAACCTGTTGAACTGGAGATGGTTCGCTTCCCAATGACTTCATAAATATCTGCTTCAATTACCTTTGGTAAATGAAATAACCAAACAATCATTTATTTTCTGATATAGCTGTAAAACTAATCTGAAAAGTTTTAGAAATAACTCACTCAAAAAAATGTATAGTGTGTACTTTCTAAAAATGAAACCTACATCCATCTCTGAGTTGTGAAGAATATGTATTAAGGTTATAACAACCAACAAGAATGCACTTTTATGTAGAAATCCATAGTGACTAATAAAGTAAATCAGTTTGATTTAAATCAAATCCACTGTACCTGTCACCCAGTTTTGCAGGATCCCTTTAACTTGTCAGTCAGCTTGGGACATAACTATCTTGTATAATTTTGTATCATCTACAAACATTGTCTCCTCACTTTTTACCCCATTTTCCAGATTATTTATTCATATGTTGAACAGCCCTGGTCCCAGCACAGATTCTTGAGGACTGTAACAGGCATAGCAGGGCCCACCTTGGTCCTGCCTCTACTCTGATCCAAAAACCACTCAGAGACCCTCAGGTTCACCAATCACCAGTGCAGTCCTATCACCTTCTCACCCTATACAGCTTGGGGTTTTCAGCCTTGAGGACTGCTTGGCTACTGTATCCAGACAGGAAGTATGTTTCACCCCCACTTCTTTTATCTGGGCCTGTATATTGCCCCAGGCTAATCAGGCTGGCAGCTGTTTCCCCTTTGCCAATGAGGCACAGGTTTCTCTAGCCAGCTCCAATTTACCTCCCTTAATCAGAGCTGTTGAGACAGAGGGCTGGCTCAGGTGTTCCTGCCCAGCGCTCTGCCACAGGGAACCCTGCTATCTACCTATCTGCACTGTGAAAAGTGACCATTTATTCGTACCCTTTGTTTCATATCTTTTAACCAGTGACTGATCCATGAGAGGACCATCCCTCCTTTGGTGAGGGACCTTGTCAAAATATTTCTGAAAGTGCAGGTACACTGTATCCCTTGTGCCCACATGTTGGCTGACCCCTTCAAAGAATTCTAATAGTGAGAGACAGTCCGTGTCATAAAGAGCTTGGCATCTAGATCGGTGTGGGGAAACTTTTTGGCCCGAGGGCCATGTCGGGGTTGTGATACTGTATGGAGGGCCAGGTAGGGAAGACTGTGTCTCCCCAAACAGCCTGCCCCTGCCCCCATCTGCCCCCTCCTACTTCCTGCCCCCTGATTGCCCCCCCTCAGAACCTCTGACCCATCTAACTCCCCTGCTTCTTGTCCCTGACAGTCTTCTCTCGGGCTCTCGGGACCCCCTGCCCCTTAACCGCCAGGACCCCATCCCCTATCCAACCCCACCCGCTCCCCGTCCCCTGACTGCCCCGACCCCGCTCCCTGACTGCCCCCCAGAACCCCTGCCCCTTATCCAACCTCCTGCTCTCTGCCCCCTTACCATGCCACTCAGAGCAGCAGGAGCTCACAGCCCCGCCGCCCAGCCAGAGCCAGCCACGCTGCTGTGCTGCCCGGCAGGAGCTTGCAGCCCTGCCATCCAGAGCACTGGTGGCTTGGCGAGCTGAGGCTGCTGGGGAGGGGGAACAGCAGGGGAGGGGCCGGGAGCTAGCCTCCCTGGCTGGGAGCTCCAGGGCCAGGCAGGATGGTCCCGCAGGCCACTCTGGTCTAGACAGACAAAAGGTGGTAAAGAAAAGAGATGTTCTCACAGTCAGTCAGCAGCTAGGCTCCTCAGGCCTGCCATGCTAGGCCCTGTCCACTAAGCCAAATGATCTGATTAGGATCAGGCAAATGACTATAAAAAGGTCATGTTTGTGTTCCATGTGTATTGCTAGTTTCTACAGTTGAATGTGCTGAGTTTCAGCAAAGCAAGGTTTGTTTAGCTGAGAGCTGAAACTGGCCTCTGAAAATCAAACATACCATTTCTGCTTCCAAAATCAGTGAGAGCAGAGATTCTGGAAGCAAAACTCAGTTGGTGACTTTGTTGATCATGCAGGAGGCAGAACAAATTACAGCTCAATTTTTCTTAGCTTTGACTTTGCTGGACCCAGCCTACTGACAACAGTTTTGATAGTAAGAATCCAGTTGTGGGCTGAAATAGAAAAGGGGCCAAAATATTGAATACCAAGATGTCAGTGTATCTGGCACTTTGCTGAGCCTAGCTGAAATATAGGCATGCACTCACAATGGGTGCTTGCTCTTTCACCAGCAGTGTGCAGCACTGTGCTGCCTCCTTGTGCCTGAATGCACAATTTAATGCAAAGACCAGCATGCCAGCAGCATCTCCATTCAAGACAGCGGGAGCTCGTTTGACAAGTGTGCACTTCTGCATTCACTGGGCTTGTAAAAAACAAACCAAACCCACAGAGGATTTGGAGAGGGAAAAGGTGTTGAGAATAAGCCATACACTAAACCATAAAATCTGGGTGCAGTTTCTCTACAGAATTTACACCCATTTATATAACATGCCCCCTGCTGGAAAACTGGGATGATTCAGTCCTTTTCACAATAGCTGAATGAGTGTCAAATAATAGTGTTCCCTGAGAAGGGGGGAAGGGAGAGCTCAGTGGTTTGAGCATTGGCCTGCTAAACCCAGCGTTGTGAGTTCAATCCTTGAGGAGGCCATTTAGGGATCTGGGGCAAAAATCAGTACTTGGTCCTGCTAGTGAAGGTAGGGGGTTGGACTAAATGACCTTTCAAGGTCTCTTCTAGGAGATAGGATATCTCCATTAATTTAGGTTTGGGGGGGAGGGATAGCTCAGTGGTTTGAACACTAGCCTGCTAAACCCAGGGTTGTGAATTCAATCCTTGAGGGGGCCATTTAGGGATCTGGGGCAAAAATCTGGCTGGGGATTGGCCCTGCTTTGAGCAGGGGGTTGGACTAGATGACCTCCCAAGGTCCCTTCCAACCCTGATATTCTAAGGGCCATAATTTTTCCCATCTAATCAAAACAAATTCATTCCTTTCCCCTCCTCCTTTGCCCAGCTACCCTTCTCCCACCCCCACTTTGCCAGGGTGTGACAGGGAGGTGCTCATCACACCATATGAAGGACAGGGTTCTGTTTGTGGATTGCCTTTGTGTTCTGTCACATCTCTGCTGCCTGGGGTTAGCCAGAGCTGAGGTCCTGAGGGGCCATGTAAGGAGAAGCAGCATCTGAGGCATCGCTCTGACCTCACACTAGTTTTGCTCTGTTGCCTATGAGATTTCACCAGGTGTGGGAGGAGCCTCAGGATCTGGAGAAGGCTCTGCAGGGTAGCATGCTTTCTGGGCTTGATTCTTCTCTCGCTTACCCTAGTGCAAGCCAGGAGTTGTTCCATTGAAATCATTGGCGTTAACATAGGGTAAAGAGTCTGCGGGGTGAGGGAGCAGGGGTCCTCTGTCTGTGGAGCAGCATAGAAAGGGGTCCAGGAGGCTGGAAGTATAGCATATCTGCAGGAAAGCACTCTCTGTCCTTGCCTCAATGTGTGCTCTACAGAGCATGGCTCTCTGGGAGGTGAGAATGGGCAGTTATTGCTGGCTCATGGAAAAGCTGTAGATGGCCTTGTCTTCACTAAGACAATTAACTCGAGTTAAGAACACTCCTGTCCTTCCTAGTGGAGACACGGTCTGGGTGTGTGTGCAGCCTCCTCCCAGGGGGGCCCTGATCTCAGCAGGGGCCTCTAGGTGCTACTCTGATGATGACTAATAAATCAGACTAGGAAGGGGCATGCAGCAGTGAGCTGCTGCCAGGAGGATGGGGTTGCAGGTCCCTGCCTGCCTGATGTTTTCACGGCTCCCCTTGCTCTGAGCCCGGCAAGCCCGGTGCTAACGGGCTGTTCTGGTCATGGCCCAGGGAAGTCGAGGCTAAGGTGTACTCTCTGGCTGCTTGGAAAGCTTTAGCCTCATGCTTGTCACTGGGTCTCAGCCCTGAGAGCGTGGAAATGGTGAGCCTCCCATGTCAGATGAGAGCTCAACGGGTGCTGCTGCAAGGGAGCCCCAGTCTCAGGGACACTTCAACAGTTTCCCTACAGCAGCATCCTGCAGAGCTTAGAGACTTTTCTTAACATGCCTTTCTGGGTCCTTCCAGGGCATTTCTTGTGTTGCCAGGAGTGCAACCCCTGCTGGAAAGAGCGACGTTAAGGCCAGCAAGATGGCGGGAGCATCTGTGAAGGTGGCGGTGCGAGTGCGTCCGTTCAACTCCCGTGAGATGAGCCGGGATTCCAAGTGCATCATCCAGATGACAGGAAGCACCACCAGTGAGTAACAGCCCTGGCCCTGCGCACAAATGCCATTGGGGGCTAGGAAGAAGGCAGGCTACACCCAGATCTGCATTCATTTCCACTGGGCTGGCTGCTGCTAATGGCAAAATAGCCACTTGAGGTTCTACCGGTGCTTGGGAGGGGCCCTCTTTCTCCTGCTGCCACCAGTATTGCTAGCCCTCAAGAATCATGAGTCTGAAAATCATGGGAGTTTTTTTTTTAAATCACACATTTTGGGTTATTTTTCTTTGCCTTCTGGCTTTCGTGCCTCTCAAATGCACATGGGTCATGTTTTCAGGGTGTTTTCAGCACCCGTGAGGGCCAGAAGGCTTCTTTCTTGTCCCAATAAAAGCTGAGATTCTTGGGTGATCACAAGCATCCAGGAGTTGGGGCTTTAAAAAAAGCCTCAAATATAAGGAGCCTGGTGATGAAATCTGAACTTCACACTCCAGATATAGAGGCTGTTTGTTTGCTATGTTGTACGGTGTGGCATCAGTTATGGCTGTGAAATACCAGCACTGGTGAAGGAGCAGAGAATTGTGTTCTGGTAGCAATTTATATCATCTTTGCTCTTGCTGAACGCAGATGTAACCTCACTTCTGCAGGCGCAAGGCGGTGGAGACTTGGACTCATAGTGTGGCGCTAATGTTGGATAAACTGTCTTCTTGCCACTACAGGGGTTTTATCCTGTCGCCCATCACTGTAGTATCTCAGCATCTTCCATGTAAAAGAGATACCAATAGTGAAATCCCCAGTGGACTCCATGGAGCCTCTGGCTCTCCTCACTTTTTGGGGTATAAACTCTGCTTGGGGGATGTTTTGGTTGGCTGGTTACTGCTGGTTTGTATTGTTAGATGGGGAAGTCGATGTTGTGTCATTCTTGTGACAGTGGAAGGGCTCTTCCTTCACAGCAGTCCACTCCATGGGGGGCAGCATGGCCTAGCATCTAGAGCACTAGACTGGGACTCCGAAGAGCTGGGCTCTGTTCCCATCTCTACCACTGCCCTCCTGAGTGACTGTGGGCAGGTCACTTTATCTCCCATTGCCTTTGTTTCCTCCTCTGTAAAATGGAGATAATGGTGCTGCCCTCCTTTGGAAAGTACTTGGAAATCTACAGATGGGCAGTGCTAGGTATTCTCTTCTTCTAGTCAGGGCATCTGTAAGGCATTGTTGAACTACCACCATAGGGAGAGCCTAAGGATTCGCTCTCCCATTTGATTCCTTTGCTTGTAGCACATTATGAAACGGGCCGTCATGGGTTGCTGTTGACCATATGTAATTTCTCATTTCAGTCTCCCTCGTGCAGTTACCCCCCTTTGGTAACTAGACCATAGTGCAGCGTTACTATAAAATACTACAGACATCTAGCATAGGACACCACCCTGACGTTTGATTCCTAATGGCCATATACCTACCAGCACTTTCAGCAGGAGGTTCTGACTCTGGCCCTTTGGCTGAGGGCTTTTCGGAGATCACCCCTATTCTCCTTTGGGGGACTCAGAGTATTTTCCTGCACAGAAATTGTCAGGCCTCTCCCCCTCCCAGTTCAGAGAGCTGTTCTGGCTCAACCAAAGCCTCACACCATCTCATGTAAGCTGCCACATCACCATGTTCCCTCCACTGCAGAGCTGGACAATGCAGGTGACTATACTGGATCATCTGGCTGTAATGTTGTCACATATATATGGGCATCAACTTTACTGGGCTGTCTGGGATATGGTGTATCTGCTACTTTTTCCCATTCATGGAAGCACTCTGGTGGTGGCTGCTGCCTTATGGTCATTTGGCCATTGCCACCAGTGCCACCTGGAGTGGATGTTTGACAAATCAAAGGAGTATTTCCTGATGGTGCAGAGTCAAATCATGCCCCTCCCACCATCCCTGCATCTCTGGAGGGTGCTTATGGCTGTATTGCACTGCTGGATGCTCGTAGTTGGCGCAGCAGTCCATACAGTCCTCTCTACGACAAGGCTGTGTGATGTTCTGGACAGTCAACTAGTGTAGTGGTTTTCAAACTTTTTTCCTTTTCACCCAGTTAAAGAAAATTGTTGATGTCTGTGACCCAACATAATTATATCTTTTGACTGGAGTTTTAATAAAATTCTAATATTGCAGTACATTCCAGCTTAACCCACTTTACATAATTAACACTAGACACTAGCCTTAGTAAGCCTATGATAAGGAGTGTGGGAGGTGGCCCAGAGTAGGGCAGAAGGTGGGGTGCGGGGGGAGGTCTGCAGGGTGGGGCCGAGGATGAAGGGTTCAGGATGCGGGGTGGGGGGGCCTCTGGGCTGGTGCAGAGGTTGGGGCTGGGGGTGCAGGCTCTGGGGTGGGACCAGGAATGAGGAGTTTGAAGTGCAACCAGACTGCCCCAGGGGTGGCGCCAGAGGACTCCCCGCAGCCCTCTTCCCACTGGCAGCAGCTAGCTCTGGGGGAAAGGATCCCTGGCTCCCTCTCTCCCTCTGCATGGAGCTCAGGAGGAAGGGTCCCTCTCTCCCACTGGTAGCACAGACTCCGGGGGAAGGGGCCCTCTCCTCACCTGCACAGAGCTCAGGGGGAAAGGCCTCTCTTTCCCGGAGCTCTGGGGGAAGGGCCTCTCTCCCACCGGCGAGCTCCGGGGCTGGGAGTGTGCTCAGTATTGGCTTGCGTTCAAATGTATCATGGTTGTGGTAATAAAGCAGAGTCACTCAGGTCCATTTGCTCACCCATGGCTGGGACCTGAGAAGACTCTTAACAGCAAAGCCATTTGAAATGGGGTGGAGGCTTTCAGAAGTGAGGCTCTATGGTTATTGAGTACCATGATCTTTAGCAGACTTCCAAATATGAGATTTACAAACATAGGAATTGATCTCTAAACACTGTATTCTTGGCAGAATTATGAGAGAGATCCTTGACATATCTCCATTGGCTTCAGTGGAATGATGTCCATGTACACCAGCTGAAGACCTGGCCCATCAGTGGTTCTCAGAGGTGGCCTATGGGCCGACTCCGTGGGCTCTGGGGCTGGAGCACCCATGCAAAAAAAAGTGGTTATTCAGCACCTATCGGCAAGCCCTGCTGATCAGCTCCTCTCCCTCTTTCCCAGCGCCTCCCCCCCGCCCAGCTGTTCGGTGGTGGGTTGGAGGCTCTGGGGGTGGGGAGGGGAAGGAGCAGGGGTAGGAAGAGGTGGGGCGGGGGCATGAAGAGGCAGGGTGGAGGTGGGGAAAAGGTAGAGTGGGGGTGGGGCTTGGGATGGATCTGGGGGTTGAGCACTGCCCCTCCACCCTCCCAGGGAAATAAGAAAGTCAGTGCCTTTGTCCTTTGCTGAGAAAAAGGGGGGAAATAGAATGCATGATAGGTAGGGGGAAGTAATCAAACAGCCAGACTAGCTGCAGTAAAGCTGTTTGTTTCCATATTATCTCCTCTGTGCTCTCCTAATATATTTTTGTGTTTGTAAGTAAATATAATGGCAACCCTGGCCAGGTCATCTGCGGGGTCTGGTTGAACTAAAGGAGCAGGTGAGGGAGCTCAAGGGCAGTAGCAGACTCATAGACCTCTGTAGATGGCCCAGCCACCAGCAGGGGGACAAAGAGCCCTGCCGCGTTAGCATGAGTACACGGATGCTGCAGGGAAAGGCCAGAGTGGGAGAAATGGTCACTCCGAAGGTCACGATTGAGAACTGTTATGATTCCCCCACATCAGGAGAGTCCTTTATTATGGAAAGCACCTCCCCTCCTTGGTCCCCTCAAATGCAGATTAGTTAACCTTCTGGTCGTGCTGCAAGTCCCAGCTCTTCTCCTGAGCACTGGAGGAGCGACATCTGTTGGAACTCTGCATTTGGTCTTAAGGAGGCTAGGTACTGAGTACAGGCAGTTTACTACCTGTTGGAATAGGTCAGGTGGGAGATTGTTAGTATGAATTATTGTTATGGTGGGGGGGCATAGCCCAGGGTGGGGGGTTGTGACTCTGATCTAGAATTGGGTGGAAAATTTTGACAAAAACTGAAAATTTGGAGGAAGCCTTCCTCTACCCCCAATGTGATTCTACCACAGCTTTGCCCATCAACCCACAATGACATAGCTGCAGTGTTAAGTCCTGGCCTCTTGGAACCAGCTTGCATTGCTGAACAGTACATTACCTAGCTGGGCTGGAGATCCCCTCTGCTTGAGCCTGACATGCTTTGTCGATAGCAAATGTAATAATGGTAACTTTGGCCCAGATCCTCAGAGGCATGAAGGTGCCTAACTCCCACTGACTATATCTAAATACCTTTGAGGACATAGGCCTCCATCCTTGGGGTTCTGGAGTGTTACCCAAAGTGCAACAGAGTTGAATGTGATGCAGCAGGCGTGTTAGAGAGCTTTTCAAACCGGGCATGAGGCACCTACACTCGTATCTGCCAAAGGGAAGGGACAGAGTTCACATGACTCCCGAGAATGTGACTCAGGCTCTTCCAGCTTTGGAGAGCAGTGTCTCTGCAACGTTGCCCTGGTGTTATCTGGCCCGGTGATCTGCTACGTCACTCCAATCCTGGACTCTGGGAGCCAGCCTTACCCTGCTCTGCTGTGAGAACCCCCACTCCTGGACTGTTCACACAAGCCTCTGGCATGTAAGCTGCTCCCAGCTACGTGAATGAGCACTTTTGGCCAGCCGCTGCTTGGATTGTGCAGCCGAATGACACTAGCCAATATCTTTGATCCCAGACACAACCCTAGGAACCTCCATCTTGCAGTATCCAGTTATGCCTGCTGGACTCTGCAAGCTTATATGAATTCGTCAATTTAACAAAGAAATTGACATTTACCAGGCTTGTTATCCCAAGGGGAGTCTCTGACAGGCTTCAAACCAAACACATTGCTTCAGGTAGAGTAAACAAACAGACTTATTAACCACACAGACAGATTTTAAGTGATTATAAGTCAAAGCACAACTAGTCAGATTTCGTCAAATGAAATAAAAGCAAAACGCATTCTAAGCTGATCTTAACACTTTCAGTGCCCTTACAAACTTAGATGCTTCTCACCACAGGCTGGCTGGTTGCCCTTCAGCCAGTCTCTCCCCTTTGATCAGCGCTTTAGTTGCTTGGTGGTGGTGTCTGTAGATGGAGGTGGAAGAGAGAGAGTATGGCTAACGTCTCTCCCTTTTATCATGTTCTTTCTTCCCTCTTGGCTTTGCCCCCCCCCCCCCGAGTCAGGTGAGCATTACCGCATCGTAATCCCAAACTGACCAAGGGAAGGGAGGTGACTCACTTGAGAGTCCAACAGATCCTTTGTTACTGCCTAGGCCAGTGTCCTTTGTTCCTCTGAGGCTGGGCTGGGTTTGTCCCATACATGCCCTGATGAGGTGTGAACTGCCTCTCTGATCCTGGAGAGTTTTGCCTGGGCTTGTTTTAAGTCATGAGGACACATTTTCAGCCTCATAACTATATACATGAAATTATAACCTATAACATTACTGTGACAACAATGCGCAGTACATCATGAGCCTTCCGGAGACACCTGACGTGACAAACTTTGCATTGGCTACCACACAAGCATATTATAAGGATGAACATCGGGGTGCAAGGTGTTCCCCCGAAGTAAAGAGCATCACAGTCTCCCAGAAGTAGGCTGTCTGCTGACACGGTCTCTTTAAAAAGTGCTGAGGAAAGACCCAGCCAAAAGGGACTGTCCTTCCCAGCATTCTGTACAGCTCTCCATGTAACTTCTGTAGAATCGGATACAAATGGCCATATGAGGGAGTGGTTAAAATAGACTCCTTCCTTCCTTTCTGGATGAAACATTCTACATCACAAGCTTTGGGTCTGGGTGGATGCAGAAGTGACTAGCTCACGCTGAGAGCACTAGTCTTGCTGCCGTGACAACATAGAGCTTTTGTTGTGAGGTGAATGTCTCAGGAAGTCTGGTGGGCAGATTGGTCCAGATGATGTTGACGAGGTCGCCTGCCTTCTGGAATGGGCCCCAGAGAGCTCCAGGAACTCCTCTCTCTTACACAAGGGGGGCTAGGGTGCACCAGTTCCATCAGCACATCCTGAACCCACCTCCTGGTGGGTCAGGTGCCATGCCTGCCCTACCAAGCTCAGCCTGAGTCATGGGGGTCAGGCAGAACTTCAGTTTTGCTGTGTTAGCTGGGAGGCAGGGGTTTGCAATCCATGAATGGGGTGTAGGCTCCCAAAGCACTGTGTATCCAGTTCCTTGTGTCTGTGCCCTTGAATCCTTTCACATGCCCACCCAGCCCTCCACTCTGCCAATGATGTGTGCCTGGAGGATCTCTTCTTTCCCTTCTCACACGTCTGTGCTTCCAGGCATGGAACCATTTCCCCAGAGCCTTTCCCATGCAATCGCCTCCTCCCTGCAAACACCTCCCTCTGCTATGTGGCTTGTAAGTGAGTTGATTACAGACCCATCATGATGAGCACATGCCTCACTGAGTGTCCGTATAGTCATATTATTGCAACCCCTTACCTACCTCAATTCCTTCTGCTCTTCTTGTTTACCATGTTCACTTGTGTCATCTCTGACTTTAGCTCAGAAGTTGCTCAGAGCAGGTCTTTATATCCTATAAAGTGAATCGCACATTTTTGGGTGCTGCTTATTATTCTAGTACTACGGTAGCACCTAGCAATCTCAATTGAGCCCCATTGCACTAGGTGCAGTACAGAAAGGTAACAAAGAAGGTAGCCCTGTCCCAGAGAGCTCTCAGTCTATACATCCAACAGATGGATGGAGACAGAAGCGGGAGGTAACAATGAAACAGAGAGAATGTAGCAGAAAAACAGAAATCCCAGCTGGCCCCTCGCCTGACCCCAATGCCAGATGAGGGTGACTTATAGGCATCATGAAAGAGGCAGGTTTTATAGTGTGAATGATTTGATACCAGTTGGGTATTTTGTGATGGAAGGAGGTCAGAAAACCCCTTTAGATGTGAATCTTCTAGAGAGGGGATCAAACCCAATGGAGACAGGCCAGTAACAGGAAATCCCTATATTTCCTGCCTGTCCCGACATGCCACGGGAATTAATTCCATCCGGTGTGTTATAGTCCAGCATTTGCCACACTGTTGCGCCAGTGTAGCCTCTTGTCCTACCACTCTCGCCCTGTCCTGGAAGGAGAATGGAATGTAGGACTGTGGGTGGCCCTTTTAAAGAGGTCAGGCCCAGCTCCAGCTGTGACACACATTCAGTCCCATCCCCAGTGATGAGAAGCAGCAAGGTCATGTGACTTGTAGGTCATGTGACTTAACTAAGCCTTTTAGGGGAAGAGAAGAGCAGAGGAGCTCTCCCCTGAGGAATTTGTCCTCTCCAGGCTGGGGAGAAGGAGGAGGACTTCTGGAAGGATATGCTGAGAGCTTCTGCTCCATAAAACAGCAGGAAGACAGACCAGACCCTCAGTGAGGGGTTTTTGTGGCTGTTTGGACTGGACTGGTGTACCTCAGAAAGGTTTTCGTTAAACGACTCAGCTGGATGGCCAGGTCACAGGAGCAGCCAAACCAGGCTGAGAAGCCCTGAGAAAGGGAAACAGAGGCAGAGCACCACAGAGCCACCACAGACCATGAAGGGCTATTGGGATGCAGACACATGGCTACCAGGCCCCCTATCTTTCATCTTGTGCTTACACACACATTTCTCTGGCCCGTGGGGTCCCATGCCTGTCCCTAGAAGTGCTGGCTGGATCCTTCAGCAGCACGGAATAGGTGGCAGCTCTGCATCAGTAGAGAGAGCTGGTTCTCCCCGAAGGATTCTAGCCTTCCTGGCCAGGCTGAAGCTGACCCTGCAGGCAGCTGCAGGGTGAGAGCTCCTTGTCTCTGGTCAGTGGTGCTGTGTGGGAGCTTTCCTGACAAGAGAAGCAGTGAAGCCAAAGCCCTGCTGACAGGGAGGCTTTTATCATCCACAAAACAAAGCAGCCATTGAAACCCGAATAGCAAATGAGTGGCTAATCCCCTCAGCTAGGCATGAGAGCTGTTTATTTTCAGCCTCCCATCAGACCTGTTGGGTAGGCCAGCGTGGCAGCTGTAGTGCGCAGGGCAGTGAGGGCTTCTCTAGCATTTGGGCAGGGAGGGAGAGAGAGGAGGCCTAGTGTGGAAGGAATGATGTACGTGCAGGGAGGTCTTGGGCCTCATTAGCCTCTCAGTCACACCAGTTCTGTCCTGGTGGGACTCCACTGGGGAGTGCTTGAAGGATTGTTAGAGGGCTTGCCCATGGTTGCTCCCTGTGTGCGCTGTCTATGGATGTACAGAATCAGCTCTGTTGCTGCACTGGCTGCAGGACCATCTGCTCTGTGGTGACATGCATCTGACGAAGTGGGTAATCACCCATGAAAGCTCATGCTCCAAAATGTCTGTTAGTCTATAAGGTGCCACAGGGATTCTCTGCTGCTTTTACAGATCCAGACTAAGACAGCTACCCCTCTGATATGTGGTGCACTTGTTCGTTTCACTGTAGCTCTGTCAGGAGATGGTAATAGCAGAGGATTTCTAGAGGGATGCTCCCCCAGTGTCCTTGAAGGTTGAGCTAACTGCATTCATGTGCCTCTCTGCACTGGCCTCACATGCATGCTTGCCGCCTCTGTTGGCAGAGAGGCAATTCAGTAGGCATGTTGCATTTCTCCATCAAAGTGGCTGTTTCATAGCTATTTTCAGTCTGTGTGCTTTTGTCGGTTTTGCCAGCACATTAGCGGAATCAGTAGAACCCCCATTGGCCAGCGCAATGCTCTGAAGCCTATCAAGTCCCATCTCTTTGAGTTTCTGCTTTAGATAATGAGGTAATGGGCTTGCTGGCCAATGTCACGTTCCATCCCATCCCAGATATTTTCAGGAAGGGTATAGACTTGTTGTTTGGGCTTGTGTGTGAGATAAGAATTCTATTGGCAATGGAATGATATATTATTGTAGCTGAAGTCAATCCTGAAGGAGCCTGGATCAGGGCTGCCCTGACAGTTTGCACATGTAGGATTTTTGAGAGAATATTGAACAAGATGCAGGCAGTCTGATCTCTCCCCTGATTTAGTTGCCCAAGAGACCTCGGTCTTTGCTTCATGGTCAGCAGGTGGAAGCAGAGCGAATGCCCTCTGTCCTAGCTTGAGGCACAGGTGCTGTTTTACCAACTCGACATGCGAGACACCAGGTCAGTGATCTGATGGTTTATATTGTTGTGTTGCAGTTGCCCTTCCTTGCTAAGTCAGCTCGGCATCTTGGGGCCCCCTGTTGTTGCAGGGAAAAGGTGCCTTGTCCCTCTCCATTGCCCATTCCCAACTTTTCTGGGAACCAGCCCCCCTTTGCCAAATATGTGTGTCCAAATCCTACAACAGAGTTTTCAGATATTTTCCTTTTTCTTTCATGCATGTTCTCCATCCTTCTTCCAAGAGTCTGTCCTACAAAGACCGTTTCCTCTTTCTCCAGTGGGCCAGGAGCCCAGGTGTGTACAGTGCCACCCTTTCCCCAAATACTGTCAAACGGAAGACTTCTCCTCTGGGTGTGAATGGGCGGCTCTGCCTGGAGAATACTCCTTGCTGCAGTAATCAAATAAGGTTTGCTGTAGGGCAGCTTCCTCTCTCAAAACCCCAAGGGGCCAGCTGCCTGCAGCTGGTATTAAAATTCCTGCAGATGAAAAGCAATAATTTCTTGGGGCGGGGAAGATTTCCATTTGGAGGACTGATCACAGCCTGGCATTACAATTCACTAAATGTCCTGGGAAATGTTTATCTTGTGCGTAATTGGTTAAGTACTACTGAGTGCAGCAAGATGGAGAGAGAGGTGGGATGGGAGGAAAGGAGAGAGACATTCTCTGTAATCAGTCTTCACCAAATTTCCAGCTTGCAGCTCTGCCCACTTGGCTTCCACTTCAGCAGCTTGGCTGCCCAACATCACTTCTTTGTTTGTCTTGAATTCTCCTCCCTCGCTCTGCTGCTTCCCTCCCTCTGCGCTTCTGCTGACTCTGTCCTTTCCATTGTTTCTGGGAGGTGCTCTGTCCCTACCGCTCAATGGCCCCCATCAACTTTCTGAGCAGCTCTGAATCGCACTAACCCTGTGTTCCCACTTTGAAGAACAGAACAGCAGCTGATCTCTCCCTTCCTAGCTTCCCCCATGTATAACACGTGATACACAAGCTTTGAGAGGAAAAAATAACTGCTTGCTTTCCAAAAGTACATTAACATTTTCTCTCCAGACGTGGGTCTCATTGAGAGCGAGTGCACTGCTGAATTGAAAGCCGGGGAATCCACCACATTGTTCCCTTCTTCTTCGAGAGATGTCCCTGTGGGTGCTCCACTACAGGTGGGTGCTCCACTCCAGGTGTCGGTGCACCCCTAAGCCTTTGATCGGCGATTTCTGCAGCAGTGCTCGTACTGGCCACGCATGCACAAACCCCCCCCCCCCCCCCCCCCCGCCCCGGCTCTGAGTATACCTCTTAGTGAGCGTGCACGGCCGGTTCCCTCAGTTCCTTCTCTACTGTCCCCGGCTTGAGATGGAGCTCAGCAGACTCTTTAAAGAATTTCTTTCCTCATCTTAAAATAACTTTCTAGTTAGCTAGTTTCTTGTTAGTTAATTGTTAGTTAGTGTTACTTACCTTTTTTTTTTTTTACTGTTTAAAAAAAACTTCTCTCAGCCGCAGCTGCTTCCGACATACCTGGCTCCACAGGCTTTAAGTGCTGCTCGTCCTGTAAGGAACCTATTCGTCTTTTGGATGGACACTCGCAATGCATAAAATCCTTGGGGGAGACCCATATCCCCCCAAAATGTGCCAACTGTACTAAACTAAGCTCCAGAGCGAGAAAAGAAGGCAGCTTAAACTGAAACTCATACTACTTCAAAAATCCTTAGGGTCAGCCTCAGACCCTGGCGCGGATTCTGCCTCCGCTCACCGCCACAGCCCCTCCGCTTCAAAAAGGCAGAAGAAAACGGCAAAAAGAATGCACCTTCTGTCAAACTCAAAGGAAACCCTCAGACACAAACCTTCTCCAGTCAGATCTACTATTTCTTTACCTGTGCTCCCCCGCTTGAGTACTTTCGACGAGCCGGGCTCCTCCGGCACCACACCAAACCTGCCTCGGCTGCGGTGGCAGCGCAAAGCTCCAGTGCTGAGGCTTCAGGCTTCCAGTTGCCTGCCTCGCTCATGGCATCCATCGGCACCGCGACGAACGCGGTGCCAACATACCAGGACCTCCCTGAGGCACGGCAGCCTGCTATTAATAGTGTGGCACCAGTTCCTGCACTGGGATTCACAGCGCTGTCTGGCACTGAGCCAAGACTCAGAACACCGGTGCAGACCCGGGTTCCCTCGCACCAGTTCTGTCATCTTCAGCCTTCACCTTCAGCTGCCTCAGCGCTGCAGTTTACCCAGTCAAGCGATCTCTTAGTGTCACCTATGCTGCAGTCACCCTTGTTTAAGGACTGCTTCTTCTCTATGAATGATTCAGGGTCTGAACAGCCTTCCTCCGGTGAGGAGGAACCTGGAACACAGGGTGATTTTTCAATGTATACAGACTCCCATCCTCAGACCCCTGTCACCTGTGGGCACAGGAAAATTACCTCAGCCTATCCTCGAGATCCTGCTTCTGGTGTGTGAACCCCTGGATGGCACCACCTATGCCCTTTCCACCACCATGGCAGTATTGGGCCGCATGGGCATCTTTTCCTCGGCAGCACACCCACTACTCCACTTTCGACGAGCACCACCAGACGAACATCCAAATGATATGACACACTTGGCAGCGCCCTCCCACTTGCAGGATCAATCAACTCCTGCTCCTGACCCAGTAGCGACTGAAGTAATGCCTGAAGAAGGTTTACTTCCTTCCCCTCAAACATCTTCAGACGATTTTTTGAAATTCCGGGACCTTTTTAAAAGAGTTGCCAGCGAGCTTAGAATCCATTTAGAGGAAGTCCCTGACCAACAACATGAGTTAACAGACATCCTACAACTCTCTTCTTTGTCCAGAGTGGCATTACCAATCAGCACAGCCCTTCTGGAACCCACTAAGTCCATCTGGCAGGCTCCAGCCACAAGCCAGGCTACCTGCAAACAAGTGGACCATAAATACTTCATTCCCTCTAAGGGCTCCAAATTCCTTTTCTCACATCCTGCGCCAAACTCCCTGGTAGTGAACGCAGCCAATCAAAGGAACAAACAACAATATTTCCGCTCCGCCCCAGCCAACAAGGAAAGCAAACGCTTGGACCTCCTTGGTCGCATAGTGTATGCCTCTTCAACCTTACAATTTTGAATTGCCAATTATACTGCAGTTCTTGCAAAGTATGACCACAGAAACGATAACAAGTCCATGGACTTTATTGAAGACATTCCAGAACAAAAGAAACAGCAATTCACAGCTTTAGTTTCCGAGGGCCAAATCATATCACGCACAGCTCTTCAAGCAGCTCTGGATGCAGCCAATACTGCAGCAAGATCCATCGCTACTGCAGTGGTCATGCACCGAGGTTCATGGCTCTCCTCTTCCTCTTTTCCTTGCGAGGTTCAAAGTACCATAGAAGATCTTCCTTTCAGTGGTGATAAACTCTTTGCTTCCACCACAAATGATGTGCTTCACTCAATGAAGGATTCAAGGGCAACCCTCCGGTTTTTAGGAATCCAAACCCCTACGACCAGAAGGTGACAGTACAGATATCAACCTTACCACCATCCATGCTACCCCGCATATACACAACATTTCAATAGATCTCAGGAACAACAACAGCAACACCAATGCCAGAGATCCAGATATCAGCATTGTTGCCCCAATTCTTCCGGGGCGCCTCAACTTCCTGCAGCTAATAAGCAGATTTGAACCTTTGGTCTAGGGTCTTGAAAACATCGTTTCGACTTCAGCGTATGCACTGCCTACAACTATCTTTGGACACCGCCTAAGGCCATTTTTTCACCAAAATTACCACCGACAAGTGGGTTCTAGAGGTCGTCACAACTGAGTATTCTATTCCCTTCCTCTTCTTACCTCCCACCCACCACCCTCCCTGTCCCTCTTCAGGGACCCCTCTCATGAGCTACCCCTCCGGCAAGAAGTGCAACATCTCCTTCAACTGGGGGCTATAGAACTCGTACCCGAATGCCCAAGGGGAAAGGGTTCTACTCCCATTATTTCTTAACAGAAAAGAAAACTGGAGGATGGCAACCGATCCTCGACCTCAGGCGGCTCAACAAATTTATCAAAAAGCAGAAGTTCAGGATGGTTTCTCTCACCACCATAATTTCAGCACTGGAGCAGGGCGATTGGTTTTCAGCCCTCGACCTACAAGATGCCTATTTTCACGTCACTATCCATCCGGCCCACAGATGTTTCCTTCGTTTTATCCTCGGCTCAATGCACTTCCAATACAGAGTTCTACCCTTCGACCTTTCCACTATCCCCTGAGTTTTCTCCAAGCTTCTAGCGGTAGTCACTGCCTACCTCAGGAAAAAAGGGGTCATAATATTCCCTTACCTCGACTATTGCCTTCTCAAGGCCTCCACATTCGACGAAGCTCTCCACTTCACACAACTCACCATCGATTGCTTCCTGTCTCTGGGCCTGCAAATAAACAGAAACAAATCCACATTACATCCTACCCAACACCTGGAGTTTATAGGAGCGGACCTCAACTCCAGAACGGGGCTGGCATCTCTTCCATCTGACCGATTCAATACCATAAAACTGCTGGCTACAAAACTTTGCAACAGCCCCCAGGTCACCTCCCGAGACTGCCTCCAACTACTGGACACATGGCCTCATGCACCTTCGTGGTCCAAAATGCACGTCACTACATGAGGTGCTTCCAAGCTTGGCTGGCCACGGTTTACAAACCAAACGTGCACTCACTAAACAAACCTCTGGCCATACCCTTCCGACTCAAAGACTCTCTCCTATGGTGGACAGTCCCCTCCAATCTCTGCTCTGGAGTCCCCTCCTCCAACTCCAACTCTGATAATGGCTACCAACACATCTCTCACAGGCTGGGGTGCCCACATCTCTCACCAAACAGTCCACGGGCTATGGTCTGCCTCAGACTGCGAGCCATACGAAATGCCTGCCGCCACTTCCTGCCGCTAATCAAGAATCACCATGTGCGCATAATGACAGACAACATTGCCTGCATGTTCTACGTAAACAGGCAAGGAGGGGCTCGCTCCCACTCCCTCTGCTCAGAGGCCATAAAACTCTGGAAATGATGCCTTGCGAACCACATCTGCATATCAGCTGCCTGTCTCCCCGGGGTGATGAATACCACTGCAGACGAGTTAAGCAGATGTTTTCCCTGGGAGCATGACTGGGAGATAGATGAGGGAATCATTTACAACATATTTCGTACTTGAGGTCACCCAACCATAGATCTTTTTGCAACTGCGAAAAACACGAAATGCTCCAATTTTTGCTCCAGAGTGGGACTGGGCAAACACTCCCTCGGAGATGCATTCATGATCCCATGGCACCGGGACTTACTCTATGCATTTCTCCCAATACCACTTCTCAACAGGGTCCTCATAAAGATACGAACGGAACTTGCCAGGGTGATCTTGATTGCACCTTCATAGCCGAGACAACCGTGGTTCCCTTTCCTCACCAGAATGTCAATTCGACCACTGATCTCCCTGCCTCTCATCTCAAACCTTTTATGGCAGCAAGACGGCCGGCTTCTTCACCCCAATCTCTCCATGCTTCATCTCAAAGCCTGGTACCTGCATGGTTCTCCCAAACGAATTAGCTTGCTCCGACCAAGTTCAAAGAGTGCTCCTACACAGCAGAACACAATCTACCCGTACCACCTATCTCCGAAAGTGGAAGTGATTCACAGAATGGTGTTCAACTAAACAACTTTCTCCTACATCCGCACCCCTCCCCCGCATACTCGACTACTTATTGGACATTAAGCAAGCCGGCTTTTCTTTCAGCTCCATCCAAGTCCACTTAGCTGCCCTCACAATCTTTCACGATGCAATCGACAGTACCTCGGTCTTTGCTCATCCCATCACCAAGCGTTTCTTTAAGGGACTCCAAACCCTATACTCAGACATTAAGCCACCTTCCCCTCTGTGGGATCTTCACTTAGTATTGTCCTGTCTAACTCAACAACCTTTTGAGTCCTTAGCCACCTGCTCCCTATTACACCTCTCGATGAAAACAGCTTTTTTGGTGGCGATTACCTCCGCCAGACGGGCAGGAGAAATAGCGGCCCTCATGGCAGATCCACCGTATACGCTCTTCTTCAAGGACAAAGTTACTCTACGCCTACACCCAAAATTCCTTCCAAAAGTTCATGCCTCATTCCACATTAATGAGCCAATACGTCTACCAACTTTCTTCCTGAAACCACATGCAAATTCTTTCGAAGCCACAATGCACATGCTGGATGTGCGCAGGGCCTTGTCCTTCTATTTGGACAGAACCAAACCCTTCAGAAACTCTTCTAGACTTTTTGTCTCCATTGTGGAGCGCTCCAAAGGCATGCCTATCTCTACCCAGAGACTTTCAAACTGGATCTCCGATTGCATATGACTCTGCTATCGGATAAAAAATGTTACACCTCCAGCATCCATCAGAACCCATTCCACTAGATCTGTATCTACTTCTGTAGCCTTCTTATGTAAAGTGCCATTGACTGATATTTGTAAAGCAGCCATTTGGTCCTCCAAACACACATTTGTTAAACACTATGCCCTTACTCAGGGCCCTCTCTCTGACACACGATTAGGAAAAGCAGTATTATCTACTGCATTCCTACCAGATCTGAAGTCCCTACCTCCTTGAGATATACTGCTTCTAAGTCACCTGGAGTGGAGCACCCACAGGGACATCTCTCTCTCGAAGAGGAGGTTACTCACTTTGTGCAGTAACTGACGTTCGTCGAGATGAGTGTCCCTGTGGGTGTTCCACTACCCACCCTCCTCCCCTCTGCTTCGGAGTTGGAGTAGCCTCCGTTGTAGAGAAGGTACTGAGGGAACCGGCCGCGCATGCTCACTAAGAGGTATACTCAGAGTGGGGGGGCAGGCTCTGTGCATACGTGGCCAGTACAAGTACTGCTGCAGAAATCTCCGATCAAAGGCGCAGGGCGCACTGACACCTGGAGTGGAGCACACACCTGGAGTGGAGCACCCACAGGGACACTCATCTCAAAGAATGTCAGTTACTGCACAAGGTGAGTAACCTCCTCTTCGCGTCTTCCCTCAGGGTTATTTGCCCTATACGGGCAGAGAGTTCTCTCAAACTGCCTGTCACCGTGCCTCAGTGCATTACAGCTGAGGAGGCCAAATTTAGGACAAATTGCTGAGAAATAGGGTAGACTCACCCCAAACTGGTGGTTATTCTGTTATTAGATTATACTGAGCCGATAACAAAATGAATTTCTGTCTCATCACATTGGTTAATAGGTAGTCGAAGATGCAGTCTCCTTAGGCATCCCAGCCCTTGGCTCATCACTCAGACACTGGAGTCTGTGATGAGTGGTTACTGAAAACCAACTTAATCAAATATAGGGCCCTTCTAATCCCAAGGGATCAGCCACGTAGCCGGGTCAATATATAACTCAGATCCTACCCAATAATCACACTGATGCCAGTCCTTTAGTAACTAAAAACTGAAGTTGTGATAACAAAAGAGAAGAAGAGTTAATAATGGTTAATAGATCATATACATACAAATAATTGCAAAGTCCCTAGATCAGGTTTGTAGCAGTGATGGTGTAGATTGCTGTCTTGTGAAGTCTTTCTGGTAACTTCCAGAAGATTGGAAGATCTAGTCCATAATTCAAAATGCTCCTTTTAATTGTAAATCCACAATCCAGAGAATCAGGGCAGGAAAGAGGCAAAATGGAGATCTCTCAGGGGTCTTTTATATATACACTGCCACGTGCCTGGAAATTTACTATCTCAAACATAGCCCACAGCCCAGATGCCTGGAAAATTACTGGCCCAAGTTCAGGGTCACATGAGCACATCACACGTCTTTACATGCTTTGATATCTTGCAGAGGTCGCCATTGCCCATATTCTTTCTGAAGTGTCCGCAGGAAAGGCTTACTGTGGATAAGCTTCTTCTGTGGCCCATTGTTACAGTGAAGTGTCCTTAATGGTCCATCAGCACATAACTGTCTGGCTCTAACGTAAATTCTGTTCGGTGGGTGCAATACATATATAAGGTGCCAGAGCAGAGCCAATATTTATAACTTCAGATACAAAGATTATACATTCATCTAAATAGGATAATCCTATTTGACAGGTTGTAATTTTTCCACTGACACCTTACATGACATACTTTATACAAGATTTGTTGTAATATCATTGATGTAAGTGGTCATATTCAGTCATGCAGCATCACACTGCTGTTTCCGCTAATCTTTAATCCAGTCGGAGCGAGACCACCATCCCAGGCCACCAAAGAAGCCAGACTGAGCCATGGTTTTCCCCTTGCTAATATGTTTTCCCAGATCACTTCCAGCCATGAGCGGTGGGTATAATAGGCCTGGGAAGCCACTGCTGTGGGACGCTGGGCTGGGGCTAGCCCAGAGCTCCATGGGTGAGGGGGGGTGGCTTGGGGTTCCGGCCGTGGGGGGCAGAACCTCATGCAGAAGGACAGGGCTGCGGGCTAGCCTCCCTGAAGGGGGGTTCCCCCCACCACCCATGCTCTCAGCTTGTATCTGCTGCCTGCCTGTGCTGCAGGTGTCCCTAGCACAACCCTTCCTTCGCTCCAAGGGGAAAATGTTTGTGACAAGCTTTAGTTTGGTTTTAATTGTTTTTTGTCAAAATGCAAATCTTTGAAATATCAGATTATTTTCTTTTTCTCCCTTTTCTGCCCCTTCATTACTTTACCAAGCTCCATCTTTCAACTACTGAGTTTGTTTGCCCCCACCCGGGAAGCAGTGCCAGAACCTCAGCACTCTGATGTTTAGGAGCTGCCTTCTGATTTCCAGCCTATGTTTATTCATGGTCCATTGTGCTCCCTGGAACCATTGTTCGACTGCTGGCATCCTCTGAGGCACCTTCTGTGCTGCATTGTGGCTACTCATTCACCCCATGGCCACCTTTGGTTTTGCTGAGTGCTACATCATGACCTCTGTTTTTTATGTGTGTGACATTTGTCCTGACCGCTCCCCAGGTCTGTGCATTTTCACTACCTTTGCCGCAGACCCTCTGTGTTCGCTACATTTGTGCATAACTCCCACTGACTTCAGTGGGGCCAGGATTTCACTCTAGATCTTTATTTGTTGGTTGCTTGAAGCATGGGGAGGCTTTGCTATGCCATGCACTCCCTTCTTCTTAGTCACTGATGTTAGCTGGGCTTTAGCCATTTTACACTTTCTCATTATGTCAGTTGTTCATCAGAGTCAAGTGTAGCACTCTGATTTATCAGCTTTCTGCAGACTGTGGATGCATTAGTCCCAAATAGTGGTGTCCTAAATCATTTCATCCCTGTTGGCAAATGCATGGCAGTTCGCACTCTGTCACAAACTTTCCTGTCCGTTCATTTGTGATCATTCAAAGGCCAGAAAATGCAAAAGTGAAAGTTACCATGGCAACTGGAACATATCCATTTCAGAAGGCACCCAGCTACTGTCATGCTGAAGGTATAGAAGAACTTGGATAAACTAAACAGGGTTGATGGGACTATGGGATGTTTTGCATTGCTAAGCACAGTGAGTTAAATTGAACTTTAGTATACAGAAGGCCCAGTTCTGCCTTCAGATATGCATGTGCAGTACCTGTCACTGGTATCTGAGGGCAGAATTAGGCCCTACATTGAATGTGCAATGTGGGCAAGTTTCGATGGTTACGAAGACTGAACAATTTGTATTTCCTGGCCAGAAATAAGTTGAGCTGTGCAGATTTACAGCAGCTGAAAATCAAGCTCCTTGACGTGGGAGAGCTTAAACCTGTAACCTTAACATTGCATTGACTCCAGCTTTGATGTGTGAGGTATGTATCCCTTGAGAAGCCTAGTGAAGTCACCCAGGCTGCAGTGACTTCACCAGGCCTGAAATACCCAGACTGAATGTTAGACCTTCCAAATGAACACACAGGTGTTGTGGGTTTATATCTTGAATTTCACCAAGGATACACATTTTAGCTGTTCCTTAGACTAACTCCACTTATTACTCCTGGGGGAATTCTATGCCACTGTGTGTGTAGACACACAATTCATGTCCACTGCAGATTTTTTTTCTTCCCTGCAGAAAAATGACTTTTGGACAGGGAAGCAAAGAGAAACTGCAAGAGTGGTCATACACCCCTCCCCAGCAGCACAGACATGTTGTTTGGGTGCCCGAAGCAGCCGGCAGAGAAGTAAATCACTGGGAGGGTGAGGCTGTGGATGCACAGGCTGGTGACTGCTACCCTGTGCTGAGTTCAGCTGCTAGTCCCAGCTGGGCTGGGTTTGGAGAAGGAGGATGGGATGACTTCTTCCCCTGCAAAGGTGGCTGAGGCTGGATCAGACCCACCCTCGGAAACCTCCCCTAGTTGCAGGAAGCTGCACCCCCCTCACTTCCTGCCCCCATTGAGCCTCAACTGCAGGGGGAGAGGTCACTGGGTGGGGAACTGCTCCCCTGTCTACCCAACCCACGTGCATCTGGACCTACCCCACACCCAGATCCCTCCACCAAGCCTCAGCCCCTGAATCTGGAGCCCCCTTGCACCCCCTCCTGCTGAGCCCCCCTGCACCTGGACTCACGCCTCGGCCATGTCCCACCTCCTCTGCTTTCAGAACCCCACTGAGTCCCTCCTTCCTGCATCTGGTTCCCCAGTCCTACACCTAGATGACACCCTGATGAGCACCCTCCCCTGCACCTGGAGCACCCCAATGAGCCGCAACCAGCTCCACCTGGACCTCCACCCCGCTAAGTCCCAGTCCTTCAGCATCTGGACCCTCCCCCCGAGCCCTCGCACCCAGCCCCCCCAACCCCAGCCCCTAGAACCTGCTGAGCCCCAACCACCTTCATATGGACTCCGCTGCACAGTCCCATTCCTTCTGCACCTGGAACCCTCCCAACAAGCCCCTGTGCATCCAGATCTCCCCCACACCTGGACCCCCCCCCCACCAAGCTGCCTGCACCCAGATTGCCTCAGAAAGAACCCTCTCACCCCACAACCTGGATCCCCGCCAATAACCGCCCCCGCCCCCACACACACACTTGATCCTGCAAGGCTGAAACTTGCTTGCCCACACCTGGATTGGAGGCCAGGACTGGGCGTCGCGTTCAAGACTGTCCTCCGTTTACTATGTTGGTGCACCTGATGGAGGGCAGGGCCCTGGGGTGTTTCTGGGCAGGCCTGGCCTTGGGCTGTGTCAGGGTCAGATGCAGCCTTACTGCTGAGTCTGTGTTCTGGGTGGGGAGAAGGGAAGGGCTTGCAGGGTGATCTCATAGACTTTGGGTCAGAAGGGACCAAATATGATCAATCTAGTCTGACCTCCTGCCAAGCAGGCCAACAGAATCCTAACACATGGCCACTTCGTTATGACAAACTCCTGAAGCCTATGTCTGAGGTTACTGAATCAGTCAATGTGGTGGTTTGAAAGACCTCAAGCTGCAGTAGAATCCCACCAGCAAGTGAACGCCATAGCCCCACGCTGCAAGGAAGGCGAAAAACTCCAGGACATCTGCCAATGGCTGCCCCGGAGGAAAGATTTCTCCCAAACCAATAGTGGTCGACAGCTAAAACCCTGAGCATGTGGGCAAGACTTACCAGCCAGCCACTCAGGAAAGATTTTCTGCAGTTAGACTCAGATTCCCACCCATGCTGACATCCCATGCACGACCACTGGGCATACATGTACCTGCTGATAATCAAAGATCAGTTGCCAAAATTAAAGCATCCCATCATACCATGCCCTTCCATAAACTTATCAAGCTAGTCTTAAAGCCAGATATGTCCTTTTGCTCCCACTACTCCCCTTGGAAGGCTGTTCCAGAACTTCACTCCTCTAATGGTTAGAAACCTTCATCTAATTTCAAGTCTAAACTTCCTAGTGTCCAGTTTATACCCATTTGTTCTTGTGTCTACATTGGTACTAAGCTTAAATAATTCCTCTCCCTCCCTAATATCTACCCCTCTGATATATTTATAAAGAGCAAGCATATCCCCCCTCAACCTTCTTTTGGTTAGGCTAAACAAGCCAAGCTCTTTGAGTCTCCTTTCATAAGACAGGTTTTCCATTCCTCGGATCATCCTAGTAGCCCGTCTCCGAACCTCGTACAGCCAGTGGTCTGTGCTCTCCATTGCCGTGCTGGAGCCTCCACATTTATTTATTGGGAAATAAAATACAGTAGAACCTCAGAGTTATAAACTGGCCAGTCAACCGCATACCTCATTTGGAACCGGAATTATGCAATCAGGCAGCAGAAGAGACCAAAAAAAAGAAAAAAATGCAAATACAGTACTGTGTTAAACGTACGCTAAAAATAAAGAGAAAGCAGCATTTTTCTTCTGCATAGTAAAGTTTCAAGGCTGTATTAAGTCAATGTTCAGTTGTAAAGTTTTGAAAGAACAACCATGGCGTTTTTGTTCAGTTACGAACAACGTCCAAACTCTGAGGTTTTACTTTATGCAGAATTCTAAAGTATCGTGCACAGAATTTTTATTTTTTTGGCGCAGAATTCCCTCAGGAGTAAATTCATGAGCAGCTTGTGGCTTGATTGATATATGACGTGTAGTTGTTATGGAGATATTACTTCTGACCCCTTTTTGCCACGAGAGCAGCTGCTTGTTTATTAATTAACACCAAATCCATCCACAGTGTATGAGAGGCTGACTGAGTAATGCTGCCTATCAACACGCCCCGACCTGTACACACTGGTGTATGGAAAAGCGTGCAACATCCATGTCCTCGCCCCCAACCTCTTGTTCTCTTTACCATTTGGGGGGAAAATGGGCATTAAATAAATTCAGAGCTTGTTTTTTAATTACTACACTAATATATTCCTGCCAGCAAGTGAATTTCGACCCTTATTCAGCAGAGTCTTAAAGCACACTTGGAGCAAACGCCATCCGTTTCAGCAAAGCCCTTAAGTAGGTATTTAATTTCAAGTCCCACTGGGACTACTCAACTGCTTAACACTAAGCACATGCCAAGTGCTGTTCTGAGCGAGGCTCCTAGTGCAGACCAGTGGCAATGGGAAGGTAAGGAGAAGGGCAGACACCAGTGGAGGCTTGCTCGGGTGCCACCTGCATCTTGTGTGCTGGGCTCCCAGTATCCTGTCTGTCTGCATCACAGCTCAGAGGCACAGGGAGCCTCTGACCTCCATCTGGATTTGACTGGCCGGCTTGAGGACTCACATGGAGGCCTTGGGGAGGAAGGGCAGGGTGGCAGCGTATTCCAGGTCACTTGGGAGGCAGTCTTTGAGGTGAATGTCAGCCTGCTGTCAGTTTCACTGGCTATTCTGCAGGGGGTTTCAGAAGCCAGGACAAACGACCAGTTTTTGCAAAGCCACCAGAGATACTGGGACATTGCAGCTTTCAGGGACATACTGTCACCCTAAACCTGGGGGACCCTCAGCCCAAGACCATCCCGAAATAATATTTAGAAGGGGTTTTGAGCATCTGAAAGATCCCCCTCCCCTAAAAACTCAAGGAAGCAGGTTTCACCGACATTGTACTGCCTCTTTTCATGGCAAGGCAGGGAAGCAGAGGGGCCAGAAATACTGCATTCTGACTTCCTTTCTGCAGAGCCCCTGTGGGGACTGATCTCTGAAGAAGGACTGGAAGGGGTGCCACCAAAGGGAAGGGGGTGCTCCTCCCCCTCTGGTCTCTATTGCTTGCTCACTGGTCTGGCTGGAAAAGAGCCCAGCAGGAGTTTGTGCTGGGCATCATCTGCATGCAGCACAGAATTGTTGGTAATTAGTAGCTGCATGCATCAAATCTGCTATCTCCCGCTGCTTAAATCAGTGAAAGCTGGCGGCTCTTATGGCAGCACAGCTGAGACTCTTGGATGACATTTCTGGGGACATCGTAAATTGGAGGGTTATTTCTAACTCTGTGCTCCCCTCTTGTGAATCCTGCAGGCTCATCTATTTCCATAGCTCTGTCTCCATGGATATCCTCTCTCTCTGCCGCTTTTAGACTGTGTATGCCACTGGTGCTAGTTTTCAGAGTAGCAGCCGTGTTAGTCTGTATCCGCAAAAAGAACAAGAGTACTTGTGGCACCATAGAGACTATCAAATTTATTTCAGCATAAGCTTTCGTGAGCTGCGGCTTGTCATAAACAGATAGCTAAGGGTTAATGTTCCTTTCACCTGTAAAGGGTTAACAAAGGGAACCAAACACCTGACCAAAGGACCAATCAGGAAACCGGATTTTTAAGGAGGGAGGGGAATGTGTGTGTGTGTCCCCTTTGTGTGGTCTTTGCTGGTTTCTCAGCTATGAGAGGGGTTTTTCTCCTTCAGAGGCAATTTGGCGTTGCCCAGTTGCAGTTAAGTAAGGTATAAGACAATAGGCTTTTATTGCTTTTTGGTATTTACATGGTGTGTAGTTGCCTGGAATGTTTAATTGTCCTCTTGTTGAATAAGGCTGTTTATATTATTTTCTTTTTAAAGCAATTGATCCTGTATTATTGTCCACCTTTGATACAGAGAACATTTTAGTCTGTTTTTCTTTCTTTTTATATAAAGCTTCCTTTTTACGACCTGTTGATATTCTCTGGTAGGCTAGGAATGAAGGGAAATTCTCTTGTGTTAGATTTAGGAGGGGAATCTGTGTACTCAGGGGGGGGGAAAGAAGGAGGAGAAGGTAGAATTGCCTCTCCGTTGTAATCAAGAGTTAAGTAGCAGTCATCTCTCAAATACCCAACGGAGGGGAAGCCTGGAGAAGTAAGAGAAGAACAAGGGGAGGGGGGTTATTCCCTTTGTGGTAAACTCAGGGCCTCTGAGTCTTGGGTCCCCAGGAAGGTGTTTGGAGACCAGAGAGGGAGCCAAGCCCTGGAAAAAAACCTTGGCTGGTGGCAGCGATATCAGATCTAAGCTGGTAATTAAGCTTAGAGGGTTCATGCTAGCTTCTCAGTATATGAACGCTAAGGTTCAAATCTGAGTAGGAAGCTACGACACGGCTCACTTCTTTGGATGCATAGAATGGAACAAACAGACAGGAGATATTTATACATACAGAGAACATTAAAAGGTGGAAGTATGCATACCAACAGGAAGAATCTAATCATTTGAGATGAGCTATCATCAGCAGGAGAAAAAAAACTTTTGAAGTGATAATTAAGATGACCCATAGAAGTTGTGAGGAGAACTTAACATAGGGAAATGATTCAATTAGTGTAATGACCCAACCATTCCCAGTCTCTGTTTAGGCCTGAGTAGCTCACCAAAGCTCATGCTGAAATAAATTTGTTAGTCTCTAAGGTGCCACAAGTACTCCTGTTCTTTTTACTGGTGCTAGTGGATCTGTGACTCCCACTGGTAAAGCTGATGAAGTTGGTAAGCCCAGGGTGAATCCTGGCTCAGGCAGCAAGGAGGTTAAAGGAGTCATATGAAACTCTGGCCTGGGGATTCAGTCCGTTGCTGCTTTAGGGACAGAATGGCTAGAGAGATGGCAGACTTCAGAGAAGGGTCATTCATAGACATGGGCAATAGGGACTTGATCCAAAGCCATTGGAGTCACTGGGAGCCTTTCCGTTGACTTAACTGAACTTTTTCCTCATCCCACTGGATATTGCAGTTCATAGTACATAGGTTTCACCGTTGAAACCTGGGCCAGTCTCCTCTGCTGGAGTCTTCAGAGTGTCCTTGTTGCTTGCAGCATTGGTGGGGGAAGGAGAAAAGGCCAAGCATGGGGCCACTGTTTACTTGAAGAACACAAGTCCAGGCATGTCTGGTGGGCATTGCTGAGTCCCAAGGTGAAGCAATATCCAGGTGTCTCCTGTGAGTGAGTCATTGAATTGTAATGCCTCTGCTGGACAATGGCTGGTGATGTCTGTTCACCACCCACCTGGGTGTTGGTTACCTCCAGGGTGGATAAAAATCAACGATTTAAAAAAAACAACAACAAAAAACAGATTTTTTTTTAAATTTAAATCAGAATTTTTGATAAAAATGCTTTTTGGGGAAAAAACCTATCTAAAGATACATTATAACTCAAAGATAATTTTTCATGGAATAGGAATTATAAATTCTAATTCTATAGTATGAGACAATATATTCATGTAACGTTTACGAAGAGTTTTGTAAATGAGTTCCAATAGTTCATGGATTAGGGACCCAATCTTATGTGGTTCCAGGGACTTCTGTATAGATTATTTAGGTTAATCTTTCTATCTACCCAATGGGATTCAGTGCTTAGTCTAAAACAGTGGTTCTTAACCTTTACTGCAGCCCGCACCCCTTTGGTTCTCAAAAATAGGTTCTCGCACCCCTTATCAAAAATCATTGAAGTAGATCAGTTCTTTAAACCTAGATATATCATAACTATAGAATGAAAGAGCTAAAATTATATATTTATTTTAATTTCACCATAAAATTTAACACAGAATCGTAAAAAAATGTGTAATGTTAATAAATACATAGGTTTGATTAAACAAAGTAGTTGTACTTATGTGCCTGTGCTTAATTTGTGTTTTTGACAATTTACACCTTCTAAAAAAATCTGGGATGTCTTGCACCCCTAGAATGGACAACTTGCACCCCAGGTTAAGAACCACCGATCTAGAAGATATCATCAGAGATGCTTAGTTTTGCAGTTCTCAGACTGTGGATTTGTGTATCCAGAGATAACATTTTTGCTTGTTAACAGCAAAAATGTTTTTAAATAAATAAATAATATGTAGAGTTGAGAAATAACAGACCTCAACCCTATTATCACTCTGCAAATTTGTGTACATGGAGACAATCCCTTACCTCTCTCTTAAAGTGCAAAGTTTCAAAAAGTTCAATGAATAGAAGATTGTTTGGGAGGAACAGATCTGGACAAGGAGAAGTCTGGAGATAAATGTGAGAAGGGACGGACAGGCAGTAGAAACAAAGTGAAACTGTTTGAGCAGCATATTCCAGAAGTCTTGAGGTCTTTCTGAGTGTAGCCTTCATTGATTTGATATCTACCATACCATTCTCTCACTAGAAGGGAAAACCTATAATGGCAGGAGGCCGTAAAAGAGACCCAGTTTGGGAATATTTTAATTAAGTTCCTCTTCCTGTGGGTAAGATAGGCATGCGTGCAAAATACAAACAGTGCAACAAAGAAATGCATAGCTTGGCTTCCCGAATGAAACAACATCACAAGAAGTGCTCCTTCTCAGGAGGAAGCTGCATTGAAGATGATGAAAGCAACATGTCTGAACATGCAGGATCTTCAGGTTGGTCAACTTTTTTATTTATACTTCTTTCTCAAGGACTACCTGTCTTCTTCCTTATGGACTATTCTTGAATTCTCATGTTTGAGAAAAAAATATAGTTGTTACTCTATGATACTATCATTTTAGATGCAGTTGTGATAAAAAATAAATAGCTGAAATAGGCAGATCTTCCTTTTACAATTTCACCTTTGAAGTAGTACTGTCAGTGAATGCAGTGAGTAATACTAAATGAGCAGTATGGTAATAATAATTAAATAACTACATTGACTTATTTTGTTTAGGAGAATCCATCCTCAACATACAGGATTCTGAAGATTATCCACCCTCAGGATCACCACCATTTTCTATAGTTTCAGAGTTATCTGCCAATGACAGTGTTTCAGTCACTTCATGTATGTCACACAGCCACAGTATATCACCTGTAGAAAAAAGAAAAAAAATCTCTATCATCCAGAAACAACCACAGATAAGTTTGTGATAAGAACCAGCAGATTACGAAAAGAGATAATTGATGAAAAACTTGCCCGGTTTGTTTATGCAACAAACTTTCCTTTCCGTATGATTGAGAACCTATGCTTCATTAACATGGTTCAGTCATTAAGACTAGGATACAGTCCACTCAACAAAGCAGATGTCACAGGCAAATTGCTGGATAAAGTGTATGAAAGAGAAATTGAGCAGTGTGCAAAAGGTCTAGAGGGTGAAATTGTTAACCCGAGCGTTGATGGGTAGAGCAGTGTCCGCAATGATCCTATTGTATGTGCTTGTGTGACAAAAGAAGAAGGGAATGTCTTTCTTACAGAAACAATTGATACATCAGGAAATGCACAGACAGCAGAATACTTACAAGAAGTAGCAGTAAAAGCTATCACAGACTGGGAAAAAAAATTAAAATTAAAATGTCTAATATGCAGGTTGGTCACAAATGTATCCAAGATGAGAAGAAGTTTAGAAGAGAATGAAGAGAGGGTCAAGCTAATAACATACGGTTGCAGTGCTGATTTGATGCACTTCCTCGCCAAAGAGTGCAGTATTCCAGAAATAAAGGCTAATGTTGTTGAAATTGCAAAATACTTCCGTAACAACCAGCTTCTCTGAAAAAAGTGTGAGAAACCAAGCTAACTCTCCCACAAGACGTGCAATGGAACTCAGTAGTGGACTGTTCTGAGCACTAAATCAAGAACTGGCCTAATCTGATGACAGTTTGTCAACAAAATCGTGAAAAAAATAGATGGCACTGTCACAGCTAAAGTTCTCAACATTGGTCTTAAGAGAAATGTTGAAAACATGCAGAGTACCCTGAAGCCTATTTCTGTAGCCTTGAACAAAATGCAGGGAAATAGCTGTTTTATTGCTGATGCTGTTGAAATTGGAAGGAATTGAATGAGATATCTTAAAAAGAGAAATATGCAATGATAGAGTTAAATTACAAGCCTTAAAAAATGAATGGGACAAGCACTATCTCCAGCTCGTTTTCTTGCAAATATTCTCAATGCGTGGTACCAGGGTCAAACATTAACTGCTGAAAAAGAGGAGTTGGCTATGACGTGGACATCCAGCAATCATCCCTCCATAATGCCAACTATAATATATTTCAGAGCTAAGGGTGAACCATTCAAGAAATAGATGTTTGCTGATGATATTTTAAAGAAAGTCACACCAGTGAACTGATGGAAGTCAGTTTAGCACTTGGATTCAGAGACTGTTGAAGTGATAATCTCACTTGCAACAGCAGTAGCTTCTTCTGCCAGTGTAGAAGGAATATTTTCTTCCTTTGGACTAATTCATCACAAATTGAGAAATCGTTTGGGACTTGAAAAAGCAAGAAAGCTTGTTTTTCTTTTCCAGATTATGAGCAAACAGGAAAATGAAGGTGAAGACGACTGAGTTAGCTACAGAAGCTAATATTTTAAGTTTCTCATGTTGAGGTGGCTGACATAATTGGTTTAATTTTTGTGGGTTTTTTAAAATTTCATTTAACTATTTTAGTTAAAAACAATTTAAATAAAAACAAACCTGATTTTAAAAAAAACTTGAATGTTTAAATTCAAAAATTCATATGCTTGTTTTGTTAAAATATTATGTTTGCTGTTGAAGAAAAAAAATCCAGAACAAATAAGGTTGATTTTAGTTAAATAAAACAATTTAAATGTCTGTCTGGTGATGATCCTCTCCCAGTACAGCATGGCAAGAAAAACCTCCAAATATTGATTAACCTGTTGAATTGGAAATATTTATGAAGTCATTGGGAGGTGGATTGGAATATCAAGCGGAGTGCCCCACGGGTCTGTCCTGGGGCTGGTTTTGTTCAACATCTTGAACAATGATCTGGATGATAGAATGGATTGCACCCTCAGCAAGTTTGCAGATGACGCTAAGCTGCGGGGAGAGGTAGGTATGCTGGAGGGTAGGGATAGGGTCCAGTGTGAACTAAACAAATTGGAGGATTGGTCTAAAGAAATCTGATGAGGTTGACCAAGGACAAGTGCAGAGTCCTGCACTTAGGATGGAAGAATCCCAGGCACTGCTACAGGCTGGGGACGGACTAGCTAAGTGGCAGTTGTGCAGAAAAGGACCTGGGGATTACAGTGGACGAGAAACTGGATATGAGTCAACAGTATGCCCTTGTTGCCAAGAAGGCTAACAGCTTGTTGGGCTGCATTAGTAGGAACGTTGCCAGCAGATCGAGGGAAGTGATTATTTCCCTCTTCTGGGCACTGGTGAGGCCACATCTGGAGTCCAGTTTTGCATCCAGTTTTGGGCCCCTCACTACAGAAAGGATGTGGACAAATTGGCGAGAGTCCAGCAGAGGGCAACGAAAATGATTAGGGAGCTGGGGCACATGACTTATGAGGAGCGGCTGAGGGAACTGGGCTTATTTAATCTGCAGAAGAGAAGAGTGAAGGGGGATTTGATAGCAGCCTTCAATTATCTGAAGGGGTGGGTTCCAAAGAGGATGGAGCTAGGCTTTTCCTGGTGGTGGCAGGTAATAGAACAAGAAGCAATGGTCTCAAATTGCAGTGGGTTAGGTCTAGGTTGGATATTAGGAAAAACTATTTCATTAGGAGGGTTGTGAAGCACTGGAATGGGTTAATATAGAAAGTGGTGGAATCTCCATCTTTAGAGGGTTTTAGGGTCCAGCTTGACAAAGCCCTGGCTGGGATGATTTAGTTGGTGTTGGTCCTGCTTTGAGCAGGAGGTTGGACCAGATGGCCTCCTGAGGTCTCTTCCAGCCCTAATTTTCTGTGATTCTAACACCTGGATAAGTAATAGTAGGCACTGCCAGCTTGTAGACATCAGGCTTGATTTACAAAGGAGCCTAAGCTAGTTAGGTGTGCAGATCCATGAGAATTGGCCACCTAACTCTCTGTGGAAATCTTCTTTGAAAATCCCAGACTAAAGTCTGATCCTGGAAGCACTCAACATGCAGAACCCCTGCTTGGTGTCAGATACACATCCCAGAACAGGGCTTGAAATGACACTTGCCTTGGTTAACGTGTGAAGTCAGTGGGAGTCCTGGCACTGAGTGCTTCTCCAGATCAGACCAATTGTGTGCTATGTGATTTCACTCCTACAGACCAGGCCTGAGGTGAGGCACAAGATCCAGGGTGTGCTGCTAGCTGCCTGGCTTCCGTGTGCAGGGGACATGGCCATCCAAACTGAAGAGCTTGTGTTCTAAATGCAGGGCACTTTGGAATGATCTCTGTGATTATTGGAGCCCAAGGGGGATGGCGAGTGGGTGAAGGACAGATACACTGTTGGCTTTAGCCAGTGGGTTTTCAGTGTGGTGTCACCATTGAACTGGTTTGCCATGGGCCAGGTTGTTGCTGAAGCTCAAAAACTGGGTGCCCTGCCTGGTTCAGCCTCTCTTGGTAGCCCCTAGGGGAGACTGAGAGACAGCGTGGACTAAACTGCCAGCAGGGCATCCCCTCTGGATCAGACACCAACAGCACCACTGCCCAGGGCTCTGGCTGAAGCCGAAGCTGGGCTGACTGAGGGAGGAGCAATTTTAAGACCCCCCGGCATAACCACTAAGTCATTCTGTGGCTTGGGTATCCACCTGGATTCCTCTTTGCTTCTGGGTACCCTAACAGCCCCAGTGGCAAAATCCAGCCTACCCTAGCTGCAGCTGGCAGGAAGACTTCTGCTTCCTCCTCCTGCCAGATGCAGAACTGGCCTTGGTGATCCATGCAGTCACCCCCTCTGAGCCTGGTCTGAGCCTGGCGACTGGGGTCCTCCATACCTAGGTGTGCAACCGCTGACCTCAGAATAACTGCAGCTGGTTGACAACACAGCTGAGTGTGTGGTCAGTGATGCAGGCTTTGTTCCTGGGCTCTACCACACTCTCTCTTGAGAGCCCTCCATGGCCCTGGGCTAAGTGGCTCAAGGGATTAACCCACTCTGTGTAATGATGACTCTTCATGACAGCCTCGCTCTGCCCAGCCAATAGGCCTGCCAGCCTTCAGAGGGAAACCCCATGTGCACACACAGCAGGCCTTGCTCGGGGGCAGGCCAGGAATCTCCATGTGGCTACGAAGCTCGCTTCCCAAAGATATCAGGGTGGCCACAGACCACACTGACTTTGGAGCGATCTGTAACACGCACTTTTTCAACCAGCATTCCCATCTTTCTACCCCTTTGGGGGGTGGCAGATTTTTGCTTAAAATTTTTTTTTATATAAATACCCTTGCTTATTGCAGGCAAAACAGAGGAAGTACCACCATATTTTTGGTGTTTGTTCTATAAGCAGGCCAGGTTTTAATGGCTTCTATCTTTATTAGTTAGGTAATTTGCATGAACACAAATGCTTTCTGGCTTGCTTTTGGATTCAAAGCCATTAGCAGCTCAGAGACTCTGTCTTAAAAGGGACACAATCAACTTTCACCAGAGTTCTGATTACTTTTAACTTTCGCTTTTAAACCACACGGTGATTTTAAAAACTAAAACACAACCTTTTGCGGCTTCCCTTTGGAGCCCTTATAGGGTTTTAATTAAGTGTAATGGTAAGTTTGCATTTTTTTTTAATAATATACACTGCATGTATACTGGGGAGAATGCACATTCCTTTTTCATTGCTTTATTTTTACATAGCTGTATATAGATCACATCCCCTTTATACATTTTGGGCAGTTAAATTCCAATAGAACCCCCTTATGTTCTTTTAGCAAATCTGAGTAATAAATTGTCCATAGTCAAATGATTTCCATTAGAGAGCTTTTTTGCCTGGATTATTTACAGACATTCCTTTGGAAAAGGGCCCATTTTCCTTCAGAATAGCTGTAAAGAAACCAAGAATTCTCTTTTTTTTCTAACACTTTTACAGCATTTAACTGCTTCATTCCCTCCAACCTCTGCAGAGTTAACTTTTCACTCTCTTTCCTTAAATCACTTGCTTATCTTCCAAAATGACACCTTAATCAATTTAGATTTTACCATTCCAAGTACTATTTCAGGGATTTAAATTCCCCATATCTGCACTTACTCCTTTCCTTACTCCTGCCACTATGCCCTCAAGGCTTCCAACCTGTTTTCCAGTTTCTTTATTTGTTGTCCTTCTGCTTATCTGGGCCCAAACCTGTTTTTCTCATTGAACCGTCCCTTTCCATGGGCACAGGCTTGTTCCACTACCAATTTAGCAAGGAAGGTGGGCTCCTTAACTAGCCCCCCTCCCTCCTGGTCCCTTTCCTCTTCATAATCACCCCATGGGGTGCTGTCCTCAAAGTTGGGAGTGCCGTACATATGACCTTCTCCTTCACCCACTGGTGCAACAAGGTTCCACCCAAAATTGAGGATCCTCACAAGGGTCACCTGAATCATTCCCTGTGAGGCTTGCCACCTGGACCAAACGCACGGCCAATGGACATTTTAATTGTTCAATTTCCTTTTCATGGCAAGTACACTGCCTTTGCGGCGTATGCTGAGCACAAACTGGTACTTGCTTAGCCAGTGCTTCCAAACGGGTGCTGGAAGTCCTGTCTCAAGGCTTGCAATTTGTCCTGGGCATAGACTTGGGTTGCAGCCTGGTTAGTAATCTGTGCTTTCAGTTGCTCAGTTTCCACCAGCTGTCGGGTACACACCTTTTCCCCAACTCCTCTTTCTGTCCCGACAACATTTGATACCACATGGCTGCTGGAGTTCATATTACTCCCACAGAGGCCCCTAGGTTTTTACCCTTTTGCTTTTTTTACACAGAATCCCAGGGATTGTATCCCACCTTTGTGAGAGCCTTCTCCAGTCGTGAGAGGTCTTCACTCCCCTTTGAAAGAGGCAGCAGGGTTCTGTCCCTCTTTGTTGCCTTCCCCCATGGCTCAGGCATCAGGTCCACCTGCCTCCTGTGACACCAGCGGGCTGGGTGGCCAGACTATCGTGTCCGCGCTCCATAATGCCTGTGTGTCCAGCCTTGAACCCATCGTTGATGCCATTGCCCATGACTGCGCGACTCCTGAATCCGCAGCTGTACCCTTCTGTTTCCTGAACATGTTATCACAATCTGGGGCTTATCCGGGACTTATAATGTTCACGCCCCCTGGGCCAGAGGGAGAAACGCTAAGCCTCCCTCTGTATTACTCGGTCCAGTACCACCAAGAGTCCATACACCAAAAACCCTTTCCAGGCAGAGTGAGACACCCTATGTTCTCCTCTTCAACTCACCATGCTATGGCTTAGGGTGTATGCACCGAGGATTATATGCATGGAGCGAGACTCATTGAGTCCTCCTCCCATTATCCGGGACTTCTACAACTCGGAGATATACCCACCTGCACCCTACCCCTGCCAACTGGGATGGAGAGAGGAATGCCAAACCTCTCTCCAGTTCTCAGACCTACTAAGGCTGAGAGTGGGGAAACCTTTAATCATAAAATCCTCAACATGTAATACTAACAAGTGCCGGACAGAGCAAACATGAAATACCAAGGGCAAAGCAGTTGGTGCGCTCCGCAGGGCCTCCCGCTCTACAAATCTCCACCAAAACTGTGACAGATTTATGTTACCAATCTGCTCGAGGTGTAAGGTGATCAGGCTGAGGCCGCAGGATCTTTGGGGGAGATGACGGAATACACCAAGTGTCTTAAGTTTTAAAGCTTTATCAATAAAATAATAAAATAACAGTGGTGAGTGTTGGGACTGTTACCACTCACTCAAAGGAAGCAAGAAAGCGTTAGTACCCCAGCCCTAACCCATTTCATACTCACACACGCACGACAAGAGGCTGGCCAAGCCTGGGTGTACGTAAGAAGAATAGGGAGAGGGGTGGATGGGAGTTCTTGTCCCGTGCACGGGTTGTCCAGGGTCCACTGTGATCTATGACTTGCTTTGGCTCTTGGGAGAGTTTTTACGTCCTGGGTTATTTGGGGGTGTTTTTGTTTAGGGCCCTCTGTTCGTGGTGCTCTTTGTACCGGTCCATACTGGCTCGCTGTGGTCTCCTCGGCTTTCCCAAAACACAGCAGCTTCAGAGACTTTGTTTTTCCCCCGGTTGGCCTTCGCCATCTCATTCGCTCTTACTGTTCTCACTGCAATCTCTGCAGCCATGCCCAACTTAGTTCTCCTCTTCTCACGGCTGGGCAGCTGCAGATTTCTCATCAAGTCCATGACCTTGGACCGAGGTCAGCGTCTTATCTTCAGACGGAGCTAGCTGAAGTGTCTAGTTAACCCGTTCTCTGGTCTCTTCCTCCCTCCCCCTTTGGCCTTTTGCAATCTGTAAAGGAATCTTCCATTTTACACTCACACACCTTTGACTCTCCCCCGAAATGCCTTGCAATGCTTGCAACCGTGTTAGCAACATACAATGCTAATTTGCCTCCCCATGGGACCCCCTGAGGGAGGGAGTCCTTGGGCCCGTGACACCCCTATGGTTGCTGGGGCTGGGACGCCCTGCTAGGCCTGCTGGTTGCATCGAAGTGATGTGCCAGAGTGATCATAGCACCGGCGACACACACAATGGGTAAGGCAGGTTACTGGGTTGTAGGAAGCCAGAACCTGGCAGAATGGCTGAGAAGGCAATGAGTCATGGCTGCTGCATGGTGTGTAGGGAAGGGTGGCTGGCTTACATAGAGGGTAGTATGTGATTTACTGTCCCCGGCAGATGGTTGACTCAGCAGAGCTGGCTCTATGGCTGTCCCTGGTAACAGATGCATTCCTCGACCCTGCCTTTTGTATCTGTTAATGATGTTTGACAGCTTGGGGGTCACAGCAGCTGATGGCAAAGGGTTAAAGGTGGGCTCCTATCCTCTGACTCTAGGCTCTGAGGAGCCCAGATCACACCCGTGTCCTTTAGACTTCTCTGTGCTGCTGGGACCATAGTGCTCTGCCCACCCACCCAGAAGTGCCGGGGTTGTTTTCTTGCTCCATTGGCTGGCAGGGGCATGGGGCAGGGAGGAGGGAGTGCTCTGCAGCAGCATGCCCAGCACCAGTGGTGCAGCTGATGTTTGCATTGCTCTGCAGCCCCAGCTCCGGCCGGCTCACAAGCAGTGGTTATGGACTCTGGAGGCAGTTCTAGTCAGCCAGGTGGCTGCTGTGATCTGCAGGCCTTTGTGCAGTATGAGATGAATGAGGGGTTCTGGGCATATTTGGAGGGCCCCAGGCTACATGGGCTTTTCATGGCATTTCTCAGCTGCATGTTGGAGATTCACAGCAGGAGGCAGTGTTTGGATTTCCATGCATCTGCAGCCCGGTATATGCCAGCACTTCCCCGTCCAACTGGCAGGGGTGTGGACAACTTGCACAGGAATTGCATCAGACTGCTTACGGAGGTCTGGCTCTAGCCAGTCCCCACCCCCTCCCATCAGCCACAGCTTCAGGGAACTATCCCATACCTGCTGGAGCTGCAGATACCACCATTACCTAAGTGACGCCATTACCAATTAATAAACCTTGTCCTGAGCAGGACTCCTGGTTGAAATGATGCCCCATTATTTGATTATATACGATTACCCCATTATTTCTGTACTATCAGAATAAATCCCTGCTCCCCCCCTCCCAGTCCTATTGCACTTGAAACAAACTAGCCCGCCAAGAACACCCAGGCTTTTTCTCCTTGCGACTAAGCAGCCTCCCCGCCTCCCTGCTGAGTGCTTACCTCGGCAAAGAGGTAAGCCTGAAGATAGTCTAGTCAGATGAAGACTGGACTATTTGCCTGCCTTTCCCCTGCATCTCACTCCTTGCTAGTAGGGACCATCTGTAGGGGAAAAGGTGGTCCAGTTTCCATGCCTGTTCAGTCCCTGGCCTCTCTGCTAAGAGTGCCAAAAAGGGATTTGGTGGTGGTTTTGTCATGTGGACACTGAGAACTGCACTGAGACCATCAATGTGTGGGCGAGGGATAGCTTAGTGGTTTGAGCATTGGCCTGCTAAACCCAGGGTTGTGAGTTCAATCCTTGAGGGGGTGATTTGGGGCAAAAATCTGTCTGGGGATTTGTCCTGTTTTGAGCAGGGGGTTGGACTAGATGGCCTCTTGAGGACCCTTCCAACCCTGATATTCTATGATTCTACCTCCTTTAACGACACCCAGCCATCAGATGGCAGTAGCAGCCTTCCAGTGCTGGTTTAAGCCAGTGATTTAGAGGCAAGCAAGCTCCATCTCCATGACCTGCTGTGCTGTCATGGTGTCTGTTATGGCAGGTGTCTCCAGAAAGGTTTGATTGCTAATGAGGGTGGCCAAATGCTGACAGCTCATCTACAGTGTGTTTGTATCTATCTGTTTCTTTCTAGCCATCGTTAACCCAAAGCAGCCCAAAGAGACGCCCAAAAGCTTCAGCTTTGACTTTTCCTATTGGTCTCACACTACGGTAAGTGGAAACCTGCTGTTCCAGGTGGATTTTCCTGCCCTGAGGCCCTTTTGCAATGGGAAGTTTGTTAAGAAGCTGGGGTTAGATGGGATGGAGTGATCCAAAGGTTTTGATATAAGGACTAGACAGGTTGCCAGCTGTGAAAGAGGGGGCAGTCTTCTTGACCATTGTACTTTAGGATTCACCTCCTTAGAGATGACTTAGCTGATCTGGTCCCAAATCAACCACTGAGTGGTGCACCAGAGCTGGTCACCCTTCCCACTTCCAGCCACTGTGAAAGAACCCAAGTCGTGGGTTTGCAAACAGGTCCGAGAGCGGCGACACAAGCCCTTTCATTATGGCTAGATGGGAGCAGGTTCCCAGAACTATAGGTAGCAGCAGCATCCTGATATTGTTTTCTGTTGTGACTCAGGTCACAGGGTAGAAAAGGTCAAGAACTGCTGATCGAAGCTAAAAAACAATCTGTGGTAATCCCATGACAGTGTAGCCCAGCCGCACAGCTGGGGCCAAGGGAATGCAGGGAAAAGTCCTGTGCCATGAATGCATTCACTAAATAATTGTTCTTCGGCTGTGTTTGTGCCCTTTGTGCACTTGCTTTCCACAGTCATTTTAGCCAAAGAGTTCACTGGCTGGGGTATTCAGTGAAACATGAATAGTGGCTGGAAGCTCATTTTTTACTGGCTGTCTATGAGCATTGCTTCCAGGAAACTGGCATCTATTCATTCTATTCCTCCACTCAGAAAGCAGAAACACGGGGACCAATCACAGCATGAAGTAGGAATATAGGTGACCAATCACAGCTTGAATTTTCATTACTTGCTACAAAATGCTCCCAAACAAGCTACAGGTTGAAAGTAATTCATGTGAAGTGTTTCAGTAATTTCACATTACAGACCAGCCTGAGACACAGTAACAGTCTGCTCCCAGACCATTCACACACAACTAGCCATGAAATCTGACTAGCTGTTGTGAATTCTTTGCCCAGCTGTGTTCCTGGCTCCTTACTTGGTCCCCTGTGCTCAGTGGGCACTAAAGAGCCTCAAATGTGTTAGCTACAAGGCTGGAAGGAGTGGTCTTGGGTTGTACTGGAGGTAGAAACCACATAGCATTTCTGAGAAAGCATTTTACCAGGACACATCAGCAGGAGCCAAGTTCCTTATTTAACAATCTATTTCAGTTTCAGTCATCTAACTCAGAAAAGGCATAGGTACCAGTGCAATCCAACCCAACACAGCTAGGCTGCAGCAAGCCAACAGCTTCCCTCAGCAGTGCAATTTCCATCTCTCCCTCCAGCCCTAAACCCCCAAATACAAATCTTACCCCTTCCTAAATGCCTGCCTGTCACAGAGCGCATCACTCACCGCCAGACTGGCGCCTCCCCCTGGTCACTCTAGGGATTAGCTGAAGGCCAACACTCTTGTCTGCCTTCTGCACCCTGTCACTCCTTCTCCACAGTCCACCTGCAACTCCTTTTCCTCTGCTATCACTGCATTTCCTTGGGCCACTTCTCCATGGCCATGGACCTTCCTAGCCTCAGCAGCCTGTCCAGAGTTCCTTCTCTTCTCCCTGGGTTCCTACCTGCACTGCTCTGTCCATGATGCTGTCTGGTTGCAGCCTACTCCAGATACAGTCCTCCCTCCTCAAGTTCCAGGCAGCTACTGAGCCCTGCTCCGCCCTGAGGCTCTTTGCTGGGACCTGATTGGCTGTTCCTCACAGCCCCTTTCCCGTTGGCTGCTTTTCACACAGCCTCCCTAGGGGTCTATTAACCTCTTACTGGCCAGTGTGGGGTGGATGCCCCCTCACACTGCCCAAAAGGATGGGGCTTTGCACTGTGCCTAGGCTCTGAGAGCCAGAGAGGTCTGAATGGCAAAGTCCAGGGATTCTTGTGGAGAATGCCCTGCTGGCAGCTCTCTCTCTGATGTAGCCCAGAGCTGGGCAGCTTTTTAGATCCTCAGACAGGTGTGTCACAATTATAGTGAGGCGGAGTCTTGTCCAACAATTCCCCAAGTGCATCAGAGCAGCCCTCGTCCCCATTCACATTATCTGTACCTTGATCAGGAAGCCAAGAGCTCTCAGTGTCAGCATTGGAGTGCCACAAGGGACTGGTGCTGAGAGGTTTTCCTTGGTGGCCCTACACCATGGAAGTAAAGGATCTCCTCCCCAGTTGGTGAACCATTGCCAGGGATGCCCCAGTGTGCGTCTGGTCTTGATACACGAGTGACTCAGCAACAGTAGTGTGAGAAAATAATGCAGGCTCTGATACTCCTCTGAGTTGAACTAGGGTGGAATAGGAGTAACTTTGCTCCATTGAGATGAATGGAATTGCACCCAGATAAACCAGTGCAAATGAGAGAAGAATGAGGGCCAGATGTTTCCCATTTTTCTTGTTTTCTCTCCTTCCACTTTCTCTTTCACACCTTCCCTCCTTTCTGACCTCAGTCTCTGGTTTCTCCTCCCTGCAGCCTGAAGACATAAATTATGCATCTCAGAAGCAGGTGTACCAGGACATCGGAGAGGAAATGTTGCAGCATGCCTTCGAGGGCTATAACGTCTGTATCTTTGCCTATGGGCAGACAGGGGCTGGCAAATCCTACACCATGATGGGGAGACAGGAGAAGGATCAGCAAGGCATCATCCCACAGGTAACAGAGACTATCACCACCTGGGGGAGAGCACGCTGCTGGTGTGAACAAAGAATACTCATAGCCGGGTTGTGGGGGGGGGCGGGGGGGAGAAGCGCGTGAAGGAGAAGGAGGCTGCTGGGGACTGGAGGGTAGGGCAGATGAATAGTTCCCATGTGGGTGAAAGGCTGTCACCCCCTGCATGTGGGGCATTGATAGTTGCTGCGTGCCAGTGAGGAGACAGGGAGCAGTTATCTGCTGGGGGAGATCAGGGTGATGGCAGCAAGGACTAAGTAGTCAACAGGGCTGTGGCACCAGCGAGCACAGGAGCTACCAACCAAATGGGAAATTGACACAGAACTGGCTGCCTTAACTTGACAAAGGGCAGGGCTGGGAGGAAGAATGGCTACTGGTCTCCTGGATTCTCTCTCAATCAGGGCTGCTGGAAAGTTACAGTTGGGAGGGGATGTGAAGCGAGGAGCCCAGGATGGGAAGCAATGCAGAGGGTACGAGCTGCTTGGAGGCCACAAAGCATCTGAGGAGTCGCCTGAAAAGGGTCAGGGCAGAGCAAGGGAGATCCCAGACCTGCCATGAACAGAAAGGGGGCAGTAAAAGCATCAGTCAGGGCCGGCTTTAGGCCAATCCTACCGATTCCCCGGAATCAGGCCCCACACCTAAGAAGGCCCCGCCCCTTAGGCGCCTTTTTAATTTTTTGTACATACCTGGCGGTGGTCTGGGTCTTCGGTGGCACTTCGGCGGCGGGGGGTCCTTCACTCGCTCTGGGTCTTCGGGGGCATTTCGGCAGCAGGGGGTCCAGAGCGAGTGAAGGACCCCTCACCGCCGAAGTGCTGCTGAACACCCGTGCCACCACCAGGTATTCGAATCGGGCCTTGCAGTTCCTAAAGCCAGCCCTGGCATTATCCACAGAACCTAGAGGTGAGGTAGGAGGAGGCTCTAAGCAGAGATGCCTGAGTGGCTGGGAAACCTTTGGGCTGAATGACTAAGTCATACTGTGTCCTCATATACATCTCTCCAGTCCTGCAAGAGCCAGTGACTGTTAGCGAGTGCAGGCTTTGGCCGGGCTAATCCCTGCTCTGACTCCACGCAAGGTGGGAGATCTACCAGGCATTAACCTGGCCACAAAGGTCTGATTCATCCCTGAGCTGAAGCAGTTGAAATCCACAGTCCTGGCAGTGCCTTTGACTGTGCCACTTACTCTACCTGTCGCTCAAAGTCACTCAGAACAGGGTGTGCGTGAGCACAGAGAACAGGCTCCCCTTCTACCTGCCTGCCTTTCTGCGGCTCCCATTTCTGGGGTACAAGGAAGAATCCTTGTTTCCCTGGCGCCATCCCCCCAGTGACTTTGGCTGCATTATGGGAGATGTGAGCAGCCATGTCTCCTTCTCTTCTTGTCTGCTGCAGCTGTGCGAGGACCTCTTCTCCCGAATCAACGACGCCACGAATGACAACATGTCCTATTCTGTAGAGGTACGGGGCCCTTCCCGCTGACAGCGGGGCTGTTGTGCTGGGGAGAGCATCTATTGAGGAGACAGGGACGATATGTTAAGGTGGGCCGTTGCTAGCACCACTGCATGGGCCTGTCCTGCTCCTTCCCTGAGTCAGTTACCTTGCGTATCAACCAAAGAGTAGCTCCCATGGAATACTACCTGCAGCTCCAGGCTCAGGCCCTTGAGGAAGCCTGCCTTCCTTGCTCTGTCCCTCCCACGCCCTAGTACCCTTGCACAGAGACCTGCTCCCATCTGGGTTCAGGGAGGGGTGTAATGAGCTACAGCTGTTCTCATGGGTCAGCAGTCATTGGCCTGCTGCCCTCGGGTTCCAGCACCTGCCATCAGGATGGGACAGTGGGAGAGTTCTGCTGTGATCTGGTTCCAGGCCCATGCCTGGATCTGACATCGCTGTCGAGATACATACCCTCACCCAGGCCTGGCTTGCCTTCCCTCGCATCCCTTTAACTACATGGGGTTGAAGTCAACATTAGCTTGGTGACACTTTGACTGATTTAAAAGTGCCTTATATCAGTTCAGCTTAATTCAGTAACAAACCTATTTAGAATCCAGTTTAGCTAACTAAGCAACTCTGGTATGTAGACAAAGTCACTCGCTCTTCCATAGCCCCTTGTCCAGACTGGCAGATGAGGTGTGCAGGGCCTCAGCAGGGCCAGTGGAAAGCTGGCTGCATGCTGGGCAGGGTTTGCCAATGGCCCTTATGCCAGACTCTGCCCTCATTCGCGCTAACACAGCCATTGAAATCAATGGATCACTGCCTGGGAGGGGGCAGCTCCTAGAGCAAGCCACTGGGTGTGTCAGGATGGGTGACAACTGGATATGTGTCCTGTGTGATGTGGGAGTCCCTCCCCCCATTGTCAAACAAGGACCTTGTGCACTCTGTCCCCTAGGTGAGCTACATGGAGATATATTGTGAGCGTGTGCGGGACCTGCTGAATCCCAAGAATAAGGGGAACCTGAGGGTGAGGGAGCACCCCCTCCTGGGTCCCTATGTAGAGGACCTCTCCAAGCTGGCCGTCACTTCCTACAATGACATCCAGGACCTGATGGACTCTGGGAATAAAGCCAGGTGAGAGGGGGGCACAGTCTTGGTTGCCTTTTCTTCCCTTCCCATCCTAGTGCTGTCAGGAGAATCCCCTGCTTTACATCACTCAGCGCGTGCCCCACATCTTAGGCCCCTGTCTTCTGGCTGGGAGGGCCTCAGAAATCACTCGGCTTCTTTCCTGAGATGGCTCGGTGGGCTGCTGGTGACAGCCCTGTTGTGCTCAATGAGCACAAAGCAGACAGGATCAGAGAGAGCAGCCACACTGCAGCACCCACTCACCAACCCAGGTGTGTTTTCCTCTTGTCTCCTGAGTGATGTCCACTAGCCTCATATTGCCCTGTGATGGAGCCAATCCTGAGTCTTGTCCCCAGGGAGCTGTGGAGGTGGGACAGGGTGTGTGGGACCTGGCGCAGAGCCCACTGAATTCAATGGGGAGACCCTCATTGACTGCAGTGGGTTTTGTATGAGCTCCTTAGAGGCGGAAGTGTTCAAACCAGAGCTGGGCATTAAGAAGTGGTCCAGCGTGAGCTCCACTGGCTTAGCTCTTCTCAGTCCTGCCTTGCAGAGTCACTGAGCTCTGCCTGACGTCACCAGCTCTGCACTCTGAGCAAGTGCTGCTAGTGGCTGCCAAGCTGCAGGATTCCATGCCTCCCTGCCCTCTTCCCTCCACAGGACGGTCGCTGCCACAAACATGAATGAAACCAGCAGCCGATCGCACGCTGTCTTCAACATCATCTTCACCCAGAAACGGCATGATGCAGAAACCGACATCACCACCGAGAAGGTGAGCACAAAGGGGGTGTTTCTTTAGTAGGGCTGGGCAGCACTTTCCCAGTTCCTGTGCTCTGGCTGGTGGAGAGAGGGTGTGACTCATAGACTTTAAGGTCAGAAGGAATCATTAGGATCATCTAGTCTGACCTCCTGCACAATGCAGGCCACAGAATCTCACCCACCCACTCCTGTAACAAATCCCTAACCTATGTCTGAGTTATTGAAGTCCTCAAATTATGGTTTGAAGACCTCAAGCTGCAGAGAATCCTCCAGCAAGTGATCCGTGCCCCATGCTGCAGA
>NC_133776.1:58015975-58074632 GCF_003597395.2 Chelonoidis abingdonii
TGTGATTTTTGCCCAGACAGACTCTTTCTTATCCATTCCATCACTTCTTATTTCTTTACAGTTAACCTCATCATTGATATACAGTGCTACTCCCCCACCTTTGCCTTTATTTCTGTCTTTCCTAAACAGCACATAGCCTTCAATACCTGTACTGCAGTCATGACTACTATTCCACCACGTTTCTGTTATCCCTATAATATCTGGTTTCACTTCCTGCACCAGTAGCTCTAGTTCCTCCATTTTGTTACCGAGGCTCCTCGCATTAGTGTACAAACATCTTAATTTTTGCTGTTTGGCTTCACTGACAGTGACAGTTGGGCTAAAGGGGCTGAGATAAGAGGTAGAAAAATAATAAGAATCGTTGTTAGGAGGTGAGATGGAGAAGGCTATTGGAGAGCTTTGCAAGCCTTGCGTGCCATACCCCAACTCTGTGTCCCCTTCCTGCACTCCCAGACACGCTCCCCACAGTCCCGTTGGGTCCTTTAGTCCTGCACTGGGCAGGGCTTTTAGCACATTGGGGCCCATCTGAGCCTTGCTACATGTTGTAGTGGCAGTAACAGCAGGCAGCTTTCCCCGCAAAAGCCTAGTGTACGCCCCACCCTGGGTCAGTGCCAGGGGCGACCGACCCAGCTTGAGCCACTTATCTGACTTCTCAAACAAACGGAGACTTGGAGCCCAACCACCCTGCAGTTTTGTTTGTTGACCAGCTCCTGATTTTGCCAGTCTCTGTTTGAATGGGCAGAGTTGGAAACCTGCTCTCCAGATAAAACAGGACTGGACCCAAACTGCTATTAGTGCAAAAATAAAGCTCTCCCCGGTGGAGACCATCAGGGCATATGTTGAACCAATCCCTTGCTCTGGTGCCCGGGGTGCTGTGCTGCAGGCAGGATTGTCTTTTGGTGAGGTCCTGACTACTTATGGCCACTAAGCACCCCAAGTCACTCTTTGCAAGAGTAGGCGTGTTAGCTGTCGTGTGAAGTGTCCAGGCCCTATTCCAGTTTGGATAATCACATTCTTCCTCCCTCAAATCCACCTCCCCACCCCTAACAGTTTCAGTTGAACCAAGTATTTACTTCTCCTCCAAATTGCTGTGCAGCATGACTGCATACTGTTAAACAGCTGTTGCATTTCACACCAGAGGTGGTTGCATTTCAGTGGTGAATTGTGATTCCTGTTTGCACCATTTGTATAGCAATGTGTCAAGTGCTTGGGGACACTTCTGGATAGGTGCAAGTCATAGCTGTGCCCTCAATGGCAGGCATCCCTCTTTGCTTGTAGGTCAGCAAAGTCAGCCTGGTCGACCTGGCTGGGAGTGAACGGGCCGATTCTACTGGGGCCAAGGGCACGAGGCTAAAGGTAAGAGAAAAGCATGAGTCAGAAGCTGCACTCAGTGCTGGGTGATTTTTGAGGTGCTGTTGGTGCACCCCAACCACGGAGAGGTATGCTCATTTCTTTGGTGAATTCTCAGACAGCTGGAGTGCCAGTAACAACTCCCTGATCTGCCACTAAACCCACTACAACCACTGCTCCCCACTGGTTTTCTCTGGGAGACCAGCCACATGCCATATTTTTTCTCTCCCCAAGGGGGCCCTGGCAGGGAGGGAGCTGGCTGTTAGCCATGTTTGCTATCATCTGTGGATCTGAGCCTGGCTATTGTGCTGAGCTGCAGACACCCACATGCCTTTAAGCTGATTTGTGTGTCAGGACCCTCTCTATCAGTTGACTTTTGGAGGCTAGATTTTCTGTCTTCCTTCAACAGGAGGGAGCGAACATCAACAAGTCTCTGACCACACTGGGGAAGGTCATCTCTGCGCTGGCTGAAATGGTAGGTCGGCCAAGGAGGTCTGTCCACAGGTGGGGCTGATTACATAGAACCACACTGTGCAACTCTGAAGCACTGACTCACAGGTTGTCTCATTGACATTTATGGACCCATTGACATGAATCAGTGCTCACCCCATGAGTTAGGGCTGCACACACTAGGCCCCAGTGATGCCGTTGGATGAGCAGCCCCTGTAATCCCTTGTGCTGTGACTATGAAATATCCTCTGAGGCAAACGTTCAGGGAACGAGCCAACAAAGGCACTTTTGATGCAAACAACCCTCTCTTCCCATGGCTCAAGGACATCAACCCCTGAACTCACTCCCTCTTGCACACACCCTTGCTGGCATAGAATGGCAGGTATTCCTGATGGACTCTGGTAGCAGTTGTTGCCTGGCAGACTCCCCCAGTCTGGAGCGGGGGAATCTTTAGAATGATCCATGTTGGGACTGGCTAGAGTGTTGGTTGTATGTGCCTGGTGGGGCGGGGCAGTTGGAGGTGGGAAGGGTGAGCTGGGATCTTCTGGGAATAGAGATTGAGGATCGTTGATGGATATATATTAACAGATATGTTTTTAAGAGGAGCTAGAGCCATTAGGCAGCCGGGCAGGACGGGAAATGGAGCCAGGATCATGAGCGTCTCTCACCGCTTTATTCGCTTTGTGGGTATGGGAATCCCTTTCTCTGCCCTTGACTTTGATTTTTCTCAGTATATGCTTGCTGGGAGAGGGGTTGTTTCCCTTTGTGTTTAGGGTGCTATGGCAATCTAAATAATAACTCCCGTCACAAGTCCTGTGCCACAGCCTAGCTGATGAAACTCCTGCACTTCCTCTTAGCAGAGGGGTGAGCAGGGTGGGAGGAGCCTTTGTGTGGGTTCCCCCCACCACGCTCACCCCTCCATTGGGAGCTGCACTGCAGTGCCCATGCTCAGAGCCTGCTCTCTTTGGAGAGCTCTTCATCTCAGAGAGGTAGAAGCTTCTCCTGGGTGGTGGAAGGGAAGTTGCAGTTACCCACAGCCCCTTGTCCCGACTGAAGCAAACTGTCATCCTCTTTGGCCTCTCTGTGTCTCACATGCTCATGTGATGGTAAACAATGTCTCTGGTTTCCTTTCAGGATTCGGGGCCCAATAAGGTATGTGCTTTGAGGGTTCTGTTCCTTGGCTTGGGTGATCAAACATGGGCAGGGGTGTTGTGGATGGAAAGGGGGAGATTACTGAGATGCAGCCCAGGACCATGCTATTGCGTGGATTTTTAAACTGAGTGCTCCATTGTTCTCAGCTCTGCTCTGAAATTCAGGTACAGTTTGACCTCCAGTGAGGTTCTGTGCTGCAAACCTTTGGCTCCACTGACTGGTGACCTACAGCAGAAGCAGTGCACCAAAGAGCTGGGCAACAGCAAGGCCAGTCAAAATGGTACCTATTCACTGCCCACAGAGCGTCTTTTAACCTTGGGTCCCTTCAGCTCCCTGCGTTTGAGATTAGTATCTCAGTGGAGTAGCTGTGGTGGAAAGGAGAGCCAGGCTGGCTTTTGCTAGTCTGAGTCAGCTGGAAATGGAGGGAGGGGCTAGGCAAATTAGGCTTAGCATAGTGTTTCTCAGGTGTATTGGCATCTCCTGGGGCTGTGCTGTCATTGTTGCAAGATCAGCCTAGAGCTGGAAGTCACCTGGAGACTGTTGATTCTTCTGTGTAAAATCTTTTGGGGGGATGAAGGGGAGAGTTCACTGGCCTAGGCACTGGTGTGTAACTGGGCTGGATGGAAGTAAGGGACTGACAAACTGGTTCTGCTGCAATAAGAATCAAACCAAACCCAAACCAAACGCCTCTACTGAGGTCTGAAAATATTCAGTTCACTTCCCCCCTGTCTGTTATAGTCATCTCTGCCTTTCCTGCACTTCTGTCTCTCTCAGGTGCTGGTATGGCCCCTGTTACCATGGAAGCTAGCGCCTCACAGCACCTATGTGAGGTCGGGCATACCGAGGCCAAGTGACTTGCCAAGGTGTCACAAGGAATCTGGGGCAGAGCAGGGACTTGGACCCAAGTCCTTGGCTAGTGTCCTATCCATTGGACATCACATCCTGGCTGTGGAGGATGTGGGGTGAAAGTGGGAGGCAGAGTTGTTCTTTATGTGTTTCTGGTCCACTCGAAAGCAGAAAATCTCCATAGACAGACTCTTCTTGCAGGATTGCTAGGTGTAGATAATTTGGTCAGCATACAGTCTTTGGGTTCTTATCGAACCTCTGAACTGTAGGTGGTTTGCTCTGGGCTGGGGAAGCTCAAAAGTGTGCCTTTGGCCAGATGTGGCTGGAAGTCACTAGGCAAATGACCCTGGTTGATACCGACTGAGAATCTACTACCTTTGAAGAGAACGAGGTGTCTCATCTCTCTCCTATGCTCTCTTCCTCCAGAACAAAAAGAAGAAAAAGACAGACTTCATCCCGTACCGGGACTCCGTGCTGACCTGGCTTCTCCGGGAAAACCTGGGTGAGGGAAGGAGTCTGGTTCACTTAGTTTGCCCTGGTTCTGGCCTTAATTCACTGAATTTCCAGGCAACAGACCTCCTGAGGTCCCAGTCTCCTGAACTTCTGTAGTCTCCTTGCTTTAACTCCTCCTCCTCCCTCTGCCCTCTGGCTGTCAGGGACCCTCCCAACTCATTCAAAGCACGGATGTTCCTGTGCTGGAATTCTATGTGACCATGTGAGCTGGGGGCTGTGGGATGGGGATATTGTTTGGTATGTGTGCTCTGTGGGCAGAATGACAGGGATGCTCTGGCAGGAAGGGGAAAGCAGAGAGAAGGGGGGTTACAAAGAGAGCCCAGGAACAGATCCACTTCATGGAGCCAACGGTTTTTTTCACTGGCAGGTGGTAACTCCAGGACTGCTATGGTTGCTGCTCTCAGCCCTGCTGATATCAACTACGATGAGACCCTCAGTACTTTAAGGTAGGCCTTTGTGACAACAGTTCATCCCCACGTCCCCTGCACAGGGGCTGGGGAACATGGAGTGTGACATCTGAAGTCACAGCCTTAGACATTCCCCTCCTGTTGCCTTAACTGTTCCTTCATTCCACTACTGTCCCATAGCCCCTCACTGATACAGAGCTCCCCTCTGGGCAGTGCTTATCACTGCTCTGTGTCAATGTCAAAGCAGCAGATGAGGGTCCCTAACCATTTGTTCTGTCCGTAGTGTTACAGAGCACTCTCCTCCATCTCCAGCCACTGGCCTTCCTAGTCTCTCTCCCAGCTTGGCACTAGACTACACTGTGACGCTCTCCCTTGTGTTGCTGGATTTGTTCTGTCCCCCCCGCCACCTGTTACTGTAGATGGGAGTAGAATGGGGAGCCTCATGGCCGGAAAGCTACAGCTCTGAGGGAGCCTTTGACTGTCTGAGATGTGCTAACCAGGGCTCTGCCAGAAGCCATGCTTTATGTTGTTATATGCAAATAGACCCCAGGTCTCCTGAATGCCAGTCCGATACACTAGCCCCTGGCCCATGCTGTCTCAGACCTGAGTGAGTGCGATAGGAAGTCTGGTGATTGGCCATGTGTCCCATTTCTGCAGGTATGCTGACCGTGCCAAACAGATCAGATGCAATGCTGTCATTAATGAGGATCCTAACAATAAGCTGATCAGGGAGCTGAAGGATGAGGTGGCTCGTCTGAGAGATCTGCTCTACTCCCAGGGTCTTGGGGACATCATTGACAGTACGTACCTCTCTGGGCTCTTGACTGAGACCGGGATTTGCTTAGGAGAAGCAAGATAGAGCTCTCTAAATCTCAGTTTACTGGGGTAGGACAGGCTCAACCATCCTCATCCCCACCATGTTGTTCAATGGCATTACATCACCAAGACATCTCTATTCCCTGACCTGTTGCCCCTTGTAGTTCTTCTCCCTGACACTGTATCTCTGGCACAGCCTGCTGGGAAAGTCCCCTGTGACATCAGGGAGATGCATGCGATCACCACAAGCCTGGGGACTCTAGCCTATGCCCCTCATGCTGACCATGAACCCTAGTCTCCAGCCCCAGGGTGGCTCCAGGGGGACAGGCTCATCCTCTGTGCTATCAGTCCCAGGACTCCTGTCCCAACAAAGAGCCAGTCTCAGTGTGGTGAGCACTCCCTGTGTTGCCCCCAGGGAGATGTCCCCAGGCTGGGTCAATGTACGGCCTTTTTTCTCAACCTGAGGGGCATGCTTCTCTGTTCCTTAGTCCTATAAAGATGAACCTGTTCTTGTTCTGTTTTCTTTGTCTTTCTTCCCACTCCCTCTCTTCTCTTTCTCTTAGCTAACACTGCTCCAGGACAACCTAAATGTGTGTATTTCCCATTGTGGGTGTTCTATGTGCTTCACTGCTTCTCCAAGACTCGGCTGTAGCAAAGGAACATACATACAGCATGGCAAAGGAGTCCAATAGCCTATAAGCAAGGGCCCAGCTATGGGAAGCTTGTGTGCTCTCACAGCTGTGCTGTGGAGGTGTTAAGATGGTCATCTGCTCCTCCCCAGCAGTGCCCTGCTACAGTGCTCAGCTTGAGAGCTTCCAGGACTTTGCTGCGGCCAAGGGATGCACAGATCACTTAGAGGCTTGGTGGGCAACTGCTTGCATTGGCATAGTCACCTCTTTGCACAGGGAGCTCCCTTTCCTCATTAGAAGGCTTATCCTTGGCCCTCCTGTGAGGCTATATGCTTGATGGTTCTCCCAGATCCACAAGCAAGGGGACCTCCACAGCGCCATCTGTGGTGAGGGAGAAAGGGGGTGGGGATTGACATGGCAAGGGCTGGGAAGGCCATGCACCAGTCTCCATCAAACTCTGTGTCAGCTCTGCACAAGAGGTGGTGCAGCCCCAAGCCAATGGTCCTGGGTGCTGAGCTGAGGAAGCCATACTGAGGCTAGCCAGCTTCTCAGTCAGTGCCTTGTCTGGGCTTTGAGCCAATGTACTGGAGGGCCAGGGGTTAGCTGAAGAATTTGCCTACATTGTGCTCTCCTCCAAAACATGCGAGATGGAATTGATTTTCAAAGTGAACTTCCTGGGCCTCTTTTCTCCATGCTGTAGCTATGGTTTCTGCTTCTGTGCTGTTGCTGCTTCTGCTGGGCTTAGGACTAGTACCGATTCCAGTACTGGTTCTGCTGGCAATACTCTAACTATGGGCACTAAGTTATCTGCTTCCTACCACTGATATAAAATCACAGGTGTTCCCAGTGACCCAGCAGTGATCCTGCTGCTGGTTGTACTTGGACCAGCAGGGCTACTGAACATGTGCTCCTAGACTTGACAAAGCGAACTGACTTTTGCTGGCAGGCTGGGAGGCCCTGCAGTCTGTGCCTTGTCTGCCAAAGAGCTGTGAACAGTCCGGTTGATATCCCTTGTCAGTGGCATAGCTAGAATCCATGTCAGTTTGGCAGAGAAACAGCCTACAATTACCCTGCTATGGTCCCAGACAAACTAACAGCTGATGGGAGCCTAGTGCAGGTAGAATGATCTCAGCCCATTGACTCTTGGGTCCTTTGGTCCATTGGGAACATACTTATGAGTCAGATTTCCTTTCCTTGTGAGAAGCCGGCCTGGATTTCTGGTCTCAGTTCATAGAAGATTAGGGTTGGACCTCAGGAGGTCATCTAGTCCAACCCCTGCTCAAAGCAGGACCAACTCCAACTAAATCATCCCAGCTAGAGCTTTGTGAAGCCTGACCTTAAAAACCTCTAAGGATGGAGATTCCACCACTTCCCTAGGTAACCCATTCCAGTGCTTCACCACCCTCCTAGTGAAATAGTTTTTCTTAATATCCAACCTAGACCTCCTCCACTGCAACTTGAGACCATTGCTCCTTGTTCTGTCATCTGCCACCACTGAGAACAGCCTAGCTCCATTCTCTTTGGAACCCCCCTTCAGATAGTTGAAGGCTGCTATCAAATCCCCCCTCACTCTTCTCTTCTGCAAACTAAATATACCCAGTTCCCTCAACCTCTCCTCATAAGTCATGTGCCTCAGCCCCCTATTCATTTTCTGTGCCCTCCGCTGGACTCTCTCCAATTTGTCCACATCATTTCTCTAATGGGGGCCCCAAAACTGGATGCAGTACTCCAGATGTGGCCTCATCAGTGCTGAATAGAGGGGAATAATCACTTCCCTCGATCTGCTGGCAATGCTCCTTCTAATGCAGCCCAATATACCATTGACCTTCTTGTCAACAAGGGCACACTGTTGACTCATATCCATCTTCTCATCCACTATAATCCACAGGTCCTTTTCTGCAAAACTGCTGCTTAGCCAGTCAGTTCCCAGCCTGTAGCAGTGCCTGGGATTCTTCCATCCTAAGTGCAAGACTCTGCACTCGTCCTTGTTGAACCTCATCAGATTATTCTGGCCCAATTCTGCAACTTGTCTAGGTCATTCTGAATACTATCCCTACCCTCCAGTGTATCTACCTCTCCCCACAGTTCAGTGTCATCTGCAAACTTGCTGAGGATGCAATCCATCTCATTATCCAGGTCATTAATGAAGATGTTGAACACAACAGGCACCAGGACTGACCCCTGGGACACTCCACTTTATACTGGCTACCAACTAGACATTGAACTGTTGATTGCTACCCATTGAGCCCGACATCTAGCCAGCTTTCTATCCATGTTACAGTCCAGTCATCCAATCCATACTTTAACTTGCTGGCATGAATACTGTGGGAGAGCATATCAAAAGTTTTGTTAAACTCAAGGTATATCACATCCACCATTTTCCCAATATCCACAGAGCCAGTTATCTCATCATAGAAGGCAGTCAGGTTGGTCAGGCATGACTTGCCCTTGGTGAATTCATGCTGATCACCTTCCTCTCCAAATGCTTCAAAATGGATTCCTTGAGGGCCTGCTGCACGATTTTTCCAGGGGCTGAGGTAAGGCTGATCGGTCTATAGTTCCCCAGATCCTCCTTCTTCCCTCTTTTTAAAGATGGGCATTATATTTGCTTTTTGCAGTTGTCTGGGACTCCCCCAATCACCATGAATTTTCAAAGATAACGGCCAATGGCTCTGCAATCACATCAGCCAGTTCCCTCAGCATTAGATCTGTCCCCATGGACTTGTGCTTTTCTAAATAGTCCTTAACCTGTTCTTTCACTACTAAGGGCTGCTCACCTCCTCCCCATACTGTGCTGCCCAGTGCAGCAGTCTGGAAGCTGACCTTCTCTGTGAAGACCAGGCCAAAAAAGCATTGAGTACTTCAGCTTTTTTCACATCATCTGTCACTAGGTTGCCTCCCCCATTCAGCAAGGGTCCCACACTTTCCCTGACCACCTTCTTGTTGCTAACATACCTGTAGAAACTCTTCTTGTTACCCTTCACATCCCTTGGTAGCTCCAACTCTAATTGTGCTTTAGCCTTCCTGATTACACCCCTGCATGCTCGAGCAATATCTTTATACTCCTCCCTAGTCATCTGTCCAAGTTTCCACTTCTTGTAAGCTCCCTTTTCGTGTTTAAGTTCTCCGAAGATTTCTGTTAAGCCAAGCTGTTTGCCTGCCATATTTGCTATTCTTTCTGCACATAGGGATCGTTTGTTCCTGTGCCCTCAGTGAGGCTTCTTTAAAATACAGTCAGCTCTCCTGGACTCCTTTCCCCCTCATATTAGCCTCCCAGGGGATTCTGCGCATCAGTTCCCTGAGGGAGTCAGAGTCTGCTTTTCTGAAGTCCAGGGTCCATATTCTGCTGCTCTCCTTTCTTCCTTTTGTCAGGATCCTGAACTCTACCATTTCATGGTCACTGCTGCCCATGGTTACTGCTTCTACTTTCCCTACCAATTCTTCCCTGATTGTGAGAAGGTCAAGAGGAGCATGGCCCCTAGTTGGTTCCTCCAGCACTTGCACCAGGAAGTTGTCCCCAACACTCCCCAAAAACTTCCTGGATTGTCTGTGCTCTGCTGTATTGCTCTCCCAGCAGATGTCAGGGTGATTGAAGTGCCCTATGAGAACCAGGACCTGTGATCTGGAAACTTCTGTCTGAAGAAAGCCTCATCTACCTCATCGTCCTGGTCTGGTGATCTATAGCAGACACCACAACATCACCTTTGTTGCTCTTGCCTCTAAACTTAACCCAAAGACTCAACAGGCTTTTCCCCAGTTTCATATTGGAGCTCTGAGCAATGATACTGCTCTCTTACATACAGTACAACTCCTCCACCTTTTCTCCGCACATTTTTGTATCTGTGCAAGGCTCTACTGATCAGTGCCTCCCCCTCCCTCCCAGTGCCTCCCGCCCACCGCGGATCAGCTATTTAGCGGTGTGCAGGAGGCGCTGGAAGGGGAAGGAGCGCTGGTAGGGTGCACTTGGCAGATGGGGCGGAGCAAAGCGGGAAGAAGTGGGGTGGGGCAGGATGGAGGCTTGTGGGAAGGGATGGAGTGGGGGCAGGGCCTGGGGCAGAACCGGGGTCAAGAACCTCTGGGAAAGGACAAAGCCTGTCCCTGTGGACCTGAGGGCTATGAACAAATGCATGCAGGTTGGAGGCCCTCTTAGTAAGCCACATATGTATCTCTGCGCCTTCTCCATGGGGTGTGTGAGTGCCAGCAAGCCTCCTGGGGGCTGGAGGTTTGCCATAGTGTAGAGAGAGGGGAGCTGTGAGTATCCTGGGCAAAAAATTAGAAAAAAGTCAGTAAAATCTGAGCCCCCAACATGTGGCTTTAAGGGGGCCCCTCTTGGCCTGCCAGGCACTATGCTGCTGCCCCTAGCCCAGAGGTGGGCAAACTATGGCCTGTGGGCCACATCTGGCCCGCGGGACAGTCCTGCCCGGCCCCTGAGCTCCTGGCGCAGGAGGCTAGCCCCTGGGCCCTCCCCTGCTGTCCCCCCTGCTCCACAGCCTCAGCACACTTGCTATGCCGCTGGCGCAATGCTCTGGGCGGCCGGGCTGTGAGCTCCTGGAGCAGCACAGCTGCAGAGCCCGGCCTGACCCGGCGCTCTGAGCTGCTTGGCGGCGGCGGCAGCATGGCCCGACTCCAGCCAGGCAGCTCGCCTGTAGCACCGCCAGCCACTGGTGCTCCAGGCAGCGCGGTAAGGGGGCAGGGAGAAGGTGGGGGTTGGATAGAGGGGAGGGGAGTTCAGGCTGGTGGTCGGGGGTGTGGATACAGGGCAGGGCGGTCGGGGGGGAGAACAGGGGGTTGAATGGGGCAGGGGTCCCAGGAGGGCAGTCAGGAAGCAGATGGGGATGGATGGGGCAGCGGGGGGCACTCAGAGGACAGGGAGAAGGGGTGGTTGGATGTGGCAGGGGTCCTGGTGGGGGGAGCCAGATAGGAGGTGGGGCCTGGGCCACAACCCCCTCCCCAACCAGCCCTCCATACAATTTATGAAACCTGATGCGATCCTCAGGCCAAAAAGTTTGCCTGCCCCTGCCCTAGCCCCTCATGGAGTCCTCTTTGTGGGCATAATCTGAAAGGCCAGATTCTGAGTGTCCTGCGGGTGGGGGGAGTGCTCAGGGCCATTCCACCCTCCCTGATACACCCACCCCGAAGCAGCCAAGCTGTGGTTGTGGAGAGCAAGGGGGCAAGGTCTGGCCAGCACCTCCTGGCCCACAAGGGGGTGTCTGATTGGAGCGGGGCTGCGACTACCGTCCTGCTCTTGGTGCCCCAGGTAGTTCAGAGCAGGGGAAGCAGAGGTTAAGGTGCAGCAAAAGCGCCAAGCAGCTTGATGAAGCAGAGTCACTTCTAACCGGGCATCATGAGGCAAATAGGGTTTTAATGGAGAGGGAACTGGCTGGCTGTGCTGTGTTCTAGCCAGGCCTCTGAACAGGCTGCCATCAGAGCAGGTGTTGTCAGGACCAGCCTCCAAATGTCAGTGCGGGGCACGTAGTGCCAAGACCAGTAGCCGCTGCACACTTGCAGATAGCAACTCCACAGAGAAGCCCCCACAGCCAGCTCAGAAAGCCAGCCCCATGTCAGTCACTCCGGGCCTGGCTTCCAGAGACACAGAGTACCTACAGCATTAGCTGGGGTCAAACTCAGCACTTCTGACAATGAGACCTCGCAGCTTTGGCAAACTCTGCCCACTCTCGTATGCAGCTACCGCTGACCCTATACCTGCCTACAGCCAGTCCTAGAAAGGCCTGGCAGTGCTTTCAGCTGGCTTTTGGCCTGCCCTCTTCCTCAGGCATTTCATCAGACAGCTGGTGTCTAGTACATCTGAGCAGTTTTTAAACTAGCAGGACAGTAATTCCTTCCCTGCTTTCAGTGACCTTGGACAATGCCAGATCTCCAACATTGCAGAGCTGCCTTTCTTATAGCCCACCTGGGCAGGCCCTATCTCTCTCTCCATCACTCTCTTGGCTCTGGGGCCTGGATCCATGGCTGTCATTGCTGTGCACCACCGGAAGGGAAGAGACTTTGGAGGCTTCCATGAGAACTCCCCTAGAAGTCCAAGTGTCGGGCCAAATGCTGAATGTAGGCAGATGTATTCACTAACCCCACCACAGACTCAACACCAGGCCGTTATCAGAAACAACTGTAGTCACTAACATTAGCCTCATCCTAAAACATGAAAGGGGATCATGTATCAGTGCTGATGTGCCATTAAGGTACCAGTGCTTAGAACAAACAGCACAGCTGCAGTGTGAATGCCCTCACAAGACAGTTTGTGTCGGCCCTCATAACGTTCCTGTTTGCACATTGTCCATGAACTGGCCAGGATTCCTAAAAATGTGGTGGTTGTTATGCATCATAGTTGGACAGGTAAATTATATGAACGTACATCCGCCTACAGGCTGTTTGCCAGCTGTCCCCAGTTCTCTTATCAGTAGGGCCCTACCAGATTCACGGCCATGAAAATCGTGTCACAGACCGTGAAGTCTGGTCTTTTGTGTGCTTTTACCCTATACTATACAGATTTCATGGGGAAGACCAACATTTATCAAATTGGGGGTCCTGACCCAAAAGGGAATTTCATTGGGGTTGCAAGGTTATTTTAAGGGGGGGTTACAATATTGCCACCCTTACTTCTGAGCTGCCTTCATTGCTGGGTGACTGGGGAGAGGTGGCTGTTGTCCAGGTGACCAGCTCTGAAGGCAGTGCCCTCCCAGCAGCACTGTGGAAGTAAGGGTGGCAATACCATACGATGCCATTCTTACTTCTGCTCTGCTGCCTTCAGAGCTGGGCGGCCAGAGAGTGGGCCCAACTTTGCAAGCAGCAGTGCAGAAGTAAAGGTGGCAATATCATACCATGCCATCCTTCTGCGCTGCTGCTGGTGGCAGCACAGCCTTCAGAGCTGGGATCCCAGCCAACAGCCACTGCTCTCCAGCCACCCAGCTTTGAAGGAAGTGCCACTGCCAGCTGCTGCGCAGAAGTAAGGGTAGCAGTACTGCAACCCCTCCCCACCCCCATAACCTTGTGACCCCTCCTCCACAACTCCTTTTTGGGTCAGGACTCCTACAATTACAACAAATGAAATTTCAGATTTAAATAGGTGAAATCATGAAATTTATGATATTTAAATCCTGTGACTGAAATCGATCAAAATGGACCATGAATTTGGTAGAGCCATACTTATCAGCACTTGATGTGAGGAATTCCATTTGATTGGGCTCTATTCTCTGATTGGATGATGTAAGCTTTATAAAGAGGAGCAGTGGCAAAAAAAAAATCTTTTGGGGTGTTGCATGTCTCAGAGAGAGTGGAGGGAGCTCTCTGCAAAGGCAGAGAGCAGGAGAAGTGCAAGATTGGGACATTTTCAGACTTTAAAGTCCTTTTCCCATCCTCTTTTGCACAAGAAAGAGCATTTGGCTCAGATTTAGAAATACCTGTGGTCCTGGATCACACGCACCAGGTCCCCAGGCAAAGGCAACTTTCCATTACTCCTACTTCTCCAGCCCCTCACTGAGTGATGATCATTCCATTTGGTTGGCTTTGTCACTCCCTTGGGCTCTCCCTCCTGCCTCCCAACAACCTCCTGCTCAAAGACACAAACCTGTTAGACATGGGGCAGCTGCATGAACTACCCCAGCGTGAATCATATCGTGCTTTCCTGGATTTCCATATTCAGACTAATGCTCAAGGGAACAAAACACCAGTCACTTAAATATTCTTGGGGAAGTGAACACAAACCAACCCAGCCAAGGGAAGATTGAGTCGTAGGTCAGGTTTTGAGGAGAGCCACCATTGTTATGATAATATCTTTGGATTGTGGTAACTCCTAGGAGCCTTAGTCATGGCCCAGGATCCTGTGATGTTAAGCATTGTACAGATCCAGCAGTTCCCACTGTGACACTCATGGCCAGATTTTCACGAGAGAGCAGTGCCCTAGGCTCTTCTGAACATCAGGCTATATTGAGACCAAAATGGCAACAGGGGTCTTCTGCCTTGTAAGCATGTGCAGACTCACCCCTGTGGTGCCTCCTGCTGGTTGTCCTCAGGAATTAGCATCCAGCCTCCAGAGTACCCTCTTCAGGCCAGTGTCTCACCACCACTGCTGGCCCCCATGTCCCTCCCAGGACCCCAGTGTCCCTTTAACTGGGCGCTGCCCCCTGGCAGTATCCCCACAGTTCTGGGTCTCCCCCTCCCAGGGGAACTCCCACTATCTATCCCCACTTTGCCTCAGTCTTGGCTACTGCCCAGTCTCCATCTAGCCTCCATTCACTGGGGCAGACTGCAGTATCAGCCACTCATCACAGACAAAGGGGTTCGGACCTGCTGCCTCTGCCTCCCCATGGGCTGCCCTGTTGCAACTCTGCACCTATTTGACCTATAGTCAGGCCTGAGCTCCCAGCTCTTCTGGCCTTTCCTCAGCCCTGCTCCCAATCTAGATGCCTTGCTTAGGTCCCTGCAGCCAGGCCCTTCTCCCTCTACAACCAGAGGGAGACCTATTGGGCTTCTGGCTCACAGCCCCTTATAGGGGCCAGCTGGGCCTGATTGAGGCATGGCCCCAGCTGAGCCTACTTTCCCTAATCAGCCAGGCTTCTTGCCCCAGCCCTCTCCTGGGCTGTTTCAAGCCCTGCAGGGCAGGAGTGGGTAACCACCCTGCTACAGGCCCATTTACCCATTAGCCAACCCTGTCATGAGTAAGCTTTCCTGCCCTATGCCTGGCTCTCTGCCTGTCAAGCCAGGGGACATAATGGGAGGGAAGGGGGGCGAAGAACCATGTAGCAACACTTAGCGTGGCTGTTCTGGATGTGGTGTGAATGCTCCTTCTGGCAGAGAGATGATGTGAGTACCTCTAGTCCTGTCACTGGCACATGATGCTGTGTGTATTTCTGTGTTTTAATTTCTAGCTTTCTGCTCACCACATCATGTCACTTTTTCCCAACTGCCTTTCTTTTCTCTATCTTCCTTTTCCTTCTTCCTGTCCACGTGTCCATCCCTCCCTCTTTCCCCCTTCCCTGCCCCATAGACATGACCGACTTTGAGAACAATAATGGTAACCGTAGCCTGGCAGAACTGAGTCAACGCCCTGACAATCTCTCCACAGTGACCAATGCCTTAGTGGGGATGAGCCCGTCCTCCTCGCTGTCAGCCTTGTCCAGCCGAGCTGCCTCTGTCTCCAGCCTCCACGAACGCATCATGTTTGCTCCAGGCAGTGAAGAGGCCATTGAGAGGCTGAAGGTAAGAGCCTGAGGATGCTGACATCATGCTGTATTGAGATTAGCAGAAGATGAAACACACTTGATCTGGCAACAGATCCATTTTATATCCCTATGGTGGCATTTGAACCCGCGGATAGCGACTGTAACAGCCTAGGCTCTCCTATTATGATTTGTGCACCTCCTAGATTATCTCCTGCAGCCTCCTGCTTCTTATGAAGTAATGAAATCAATTGAGGACAGCAGGTACTTTATTGACAGAGACACTTTGTGGAGTCCATGCCCCCAAGATGACCTTCTGGAGATTTCCCCACAGGTTTAGAAAGCCTCCAGAAGCTCAGTTCTTCTTCGAGTGCTTGCACGTGCCATTCTGAGTTAGGTGTGTGCCCACACTGAGCATCACTGTTGGAATTCTTTCCCTTGTGGTATCTGTTGGGCTGGCTCTAGCACCCCGTGGTGCTGCACGCTAATAATGCCAGTATAAGGGGCCGTGCTGAGCCTGCGTCCGTCAGTTCCTTTTTACTGCCCGTGACTGCTGTTGGAACTCTCCTCTTTGTCTTGGCAAAGTTTTTCATAATTTTTTTTGCATAGTTTTTATTGTAAATAGTTGTTAGTTAAGTAGTTCATGTAGTTTTAGTAAGTTTAGTATAGGAATTAGGACACCTCTCCTTGTCTGGAGAGGTGTTCCTCCTTCTGGGTGCTGGGGCATGCCTTAGTCTCCAGGCTTTAAGCCTGACCCCACCTGTGGGAAGCCTGGTCCCAACAGCAACCCTCTCTTGAGCTGTCTCAAGTGTCTGGGATTGTGAGAAGGATACAGAAAAGATCGCTGCCAGATTTGTTGCGAGTTTAAGCCCACACACTCAAAAAGTCTGGGCAGCGAGACTGAAAGTCCTCCTGATGGAGGCAGTATTGAGACCCGCCTTGGAGCTGGTGCTTGACTCAGCACTGAGTACATCGACTTTGGAGCGCAGTGCACCTCCCGCTGCTAGGAGCTCGCAGCGTTGCTCCTCATCACCAATGCCCAAGAAGAAGCATTGCGGGCACAGTGGGAAGAGCTGTTCTTCCGCACCAAAGGGAGACAGAAGGGCAGACAAGTCAAGATCTGCAGAAAGGGATAGGGCAAGACCTGCACCGCACCACTCCCACTTTCTGGCACTGTAGCAGCTGCTGACACTGTCGCCTGCGCCAGCACCACAAACCCCATGAAGGCAGGTGCAACCCCCTTCCCGCTAGCATACGGCTTACGCAATGGCTAGCGATTTGCTAACTCTGCCAGTACCGGGTTCACCAGGGCACCGTTTGCCAGCTCTGAAGCATCGACCAGCTTCAGGTCGGTACCGAGGCTGCATTCTAGGGGAGAGCCTCCCCTAATCACCTCTCCTGAGGCATTGCCACGGCCTTGTTTCCCAGCTCTGGGAGGATTGGCACTGCCTTGGTCCCCATGCTCCTCCTCCTCCTCTTCCCCTTTGGAATCAGACTCTGGTTCCGGCTCCTCACCTCGCTGCCACTGCCGAGGCCACGCCCACTACCCATCAGCATTGTCGGGAGCTCTGGGAGCCACGATACCCTAGAACACTTGGCCTGTGGGGTCTGGCACTGGTACAGTGGCCTTTTTGGAACCTGTAGGGGTTTGCCCTGGATCATGGCACCAGCTGTAGACACTCCTACTCAGTATACTCTGAGAGTAGGATGCCACTGGTACCACACCAGCGCCTGTCACTGGTATCGATAGTGGGACTGGCCTGAGCTCTGCACTTGGCATCAAATCTGGAGCACATCCTAGTACCAAAGGCAGTACCAAGGCTGGTACTGATCAGCACGAGCAGACCTCCCAGTGGGAGGATATAATAGAGGCTATGGCAGTGCATGCCTCCTCTTTGTCTTCACCTTATGATAAACGAAAGGTGAAGGGGACATCCCTGCTTCAGGATAATCTGAGGACCCCCAGGATTTATTAATCAGGTGGCGTCCAATCTGGGCCTGCAGGCAGAAGTTGCCAAGGAGCCTTCTGACAGCTTCTTGGACAATTTATCAGCAGCGATTTGTGCAAAGGTTGCTCTCCTCCTACATGAGGCCATTATGAGCCCTATTAAGACTCTCTAGCAGAACCCAGCCTGCTTCCCTCCTACTGCCAAGAAAATGGAGTGGAAGTGCTTTGTGCTAGCCAAGGGTTGTGAGTTTTTATTTTCTCACCCTCCACCCCTGGATCACTTGTTGTGGTGGCTGCCAACAAGAGGGACTGTCAGGGCCAGCCAGGGTCCACACTGAAGATGAAGGAACCCCTGAAGCTCGACCTACTGGGCAGGAAAGCCAACTCCACCGGGCGGGCTTCAACTTTGCATAGCAAACCAGCAGGCACTGCTGGGCCACTATGACTTTAACATGTGGGAAGCAATGAACAAGTTCAAAAACAGACTTCTCCATGACAGCCAGCAGGAGTTCTCCACCCTTGTGGAGGAGGGCAAGATGGGGTCTTCTCTGCAGGCAGCACTGGATGCCACAGACTCTGCGGCTACATCTATGGCCGCAGCAGTTACCATGCACAGGAGCTCATGGTTACATGGTGCCTGCAGAAGTACAGCAGACCTTACAAGACCTGCCTTTTGAGGGGCCCTCGCTCTTTTCAGAGCAAACTGATGCCAGATTGCCTGGCCTAAAAGATTGTAGGGTGACTCTGAAGTCCCTGGGCCTGTGTACTCCAGCACAACCCAGGAGACCGTATAGGCTGCAGCATTATAGGCATTTTTATGCCCAGCTAGCCAGGCATGATCAGCGGAGAAAGAGGAATAAGGGATTTGGGCGCAGGCCACGTCCGCCATCTTCTTCCATCAAAGGACCCTCTCAGTCAGCCCCATGTCATGTGGGATTCTCAAAACACTCATTTTGATGAATTGATCGAGGATGGCATGTCAATTCCTACCCAGGATCCAGTCACCCTCTTTTCTGAGGGCCTGGGAGTCGTTCACTTCCAGCTGCTGGGTTTTGAGCACAACAGAGTTTTGTTAGAACCTTCCCTTTATTTCTACCCCACCTTCCCACCCACCTTCCCCGTTCCCTTCAGAGACCCTTCTCATGAGGTTCTGCTAGAGCAGGAGGTGCAGTTTCTCCTTTGGATGGGAGCTGTAGAGGTGGTTCCACTGCCGTTAAGGGGGAAAGGATTCCGTTCCTGGTATTTTATGGTACCCAAGGCCAAGGGAGGACTCAGACCCATTGTAGACCTGTGTCAACTCAACCACTATCTCAGGAAGCTGAAGTTCCACATGGTCTCCTTGGCATCCATCATTCTGTCACTGGAACCAGGGGATTGGTGTGTCACCCTCAATTTAAAACTCCTACTTCCACATTGCGACTTTCCATGGCCACAGAAGATTTCTGGGGTTTGTGGTGAACCGAGATCATTATCAATTCATGGCCTTGCCTTTTGGTCTCTAGGCCACCCCATGAGTCTTCACCAAGTGCATGGCAGTTGTGGCACCGTTTCTGAGGAAAAGAGGTGTCCATGTGTTCCCATTTATCGATGACTGGCTCATCAAGGACTGGTCTCAAGCACAAGTGGAGTCTGACATCGACCTAATACGGTCGATCTGCCAAGTGTTCGGTTGTCTCATTAATGTGCAGAAGTCAACCGTGACACCTATCCAGAGAATAGAGTTCATCCGGGCGGTGCTCAACTCCCCACTGGCAAGAGCCCTCCTCCTGGAAGAATGTTTTCGGGCAATTTCAGTGCTAATTCATTCTCTGCAATCACAACCAATCACAACCATCTGGCTTTGCTTGAGCCTCCTCAGACACTTTGTGCACTTATGTAGTGTGACACGTAAGGCTGAGACTCAGACCTCTCCAAGCCTGGCTGGCCATGGTGTACTGCCTTCCCAGGCACCACTTGAACAAGGCAATCCCGGTGCCACGCCCCAACCTCCGCTCCTTGACATGGTGGTTGGATCACTGGACGGTCTGCGAAGGGATTCCCTTCACAAGACCCCAGCCATCTTTTCATCTGCTTTCCAATGCCTCGGCTCTGGGCTGGGGAGCCCACCTGGGTCACCTCAGGACTCAAGGTCTGTGATCCAGGGAGGAACTTTCTCTCCATATCAGCATCAAGTTGCTCAGGGCAGTCTGGCATGCTTGCCAAGCGTTCTTGCCCCACATTATGACCCTGACAGCATCAGTTCTCATGAACAATATATCAGCCATGTATTACATCAACAAGCAGGGCGGGGCTCGTTCTTTCTCCCATGTCAAGAGGCAGCTGATCTTTGGGAATTCTGTATCACCCACACCATCGAGCTCGAAGTTTTATATCTGCCAGAGGTTCAAAACCATATCATGGATCACCTCAGCAAGTCCTTCTCCACTCACCATGAGTGGTCAGTGCACCCAGATGTCACAATGGATATCTTCCGCAAATGGGGGTTTCCCCACATAGATCTATTTGCCACCCACATGAACAGGAAGTGCCAGCAGTTCTGCTCCCTGAGAGGTCACAGTCCTGGGTCAATCACAGATGCTTTTCTGCTGCCCTGATCATCTCATCTGCTCTACGCCTTTCCATCCATCTTGCTGATCCACAGGGTGCTAACAAAGATCAAGCGGGACCAAGCTTGAGTCATACTGATAGGTCCAGCATGGCTGTAGTGGGATGGTTAACCTGCTCCTGCCCTGAAGGGCTTTAAACAGCCCTGGGAGAGGACTGTGGCAGGGGAAAAGCTGAGCAGATTGGGAAAGCAGCCACAGCTGTAGTCAGTGCAGTCAGATCCCAGCTGGCTCTTATAAGAAGGCAGTGGGCCAGTAGGACAAAGGAGACACTTTCTCTTTGGCTCTAGAGAGAGAAGGACTTGGCTGCCTGGGAAGCTGAGGAGGGTACCTAGGGTGGAGCAGTGCTGGGGAAGGGCAGAGGGAGCTGGGGAGCTCCAGCCTAGCAAAGCCTCAGGCTGCAGGCCAAGTTAAGGGCCCACAAAAGGGTACTAGCGCTGCAGAGGAGCAGCCCAGATATAGGCAGAGGCAGCTGGTGCGACCCCCTTGCTGATGATGAGTGGTTTACAGACTGCAGTCTGCCCCAGGGAGCAGGAGCTAGTTGATGACTCGCAGTAGCCACAGAGGCAAGGTAGGGATAGAGGGTTGGGATTTCCCCGGGTGGGGAGACTCAGCTTGTGGGTTACTGCGGGGGCAGAACCCTGACATATAAGGGCATTTAGGTTCGAGAGGGACACGGGGGCCAGCTGCAGGTGAGATGCCAGCCCGCAGGGGTGCTTCGGGCTGAAAAGAGCTAATTCTATGGACGACCAGCAGGAGGCGCCATGCTGGTGAGTCGTCGCCCTGCCTCAGTGGCCCAGACAACACTGTTACACCATGCTTCTCCATCTTTCCTGAGAGACTCTGATCGAGCTTCCGCTTCATCTGGACTTAATCTCGCAAGACCATGGACATTTGCTTCACCCAAACCTCAGCTCTTTGCACCTGAGGACCTGGAATCTTCGTGGTTAAATCCTGATTAACTGGCTTGTTCAGAGCAGATCCATAAAGTTCTCCTGGGCAGTAGGAAGCCATCCACAAGGGCAACGTACTAGTTGAAGTGGAAGCGTTTCTCCCTCTGATCTTCTGAATGGGGAGTCCTGCTAATGCAATCTATGTTGCAACTTATCCTTGACTACCTTCTGTCCCTGAAAGAGCAGGGGCTGGCCCTCTCCTTGATTAAGGTCCACCTCAGGGCCATCTCAGCATTCCATTCAAAGATCGACAACAAGCCGGTCTTCTCCTATGAGGAGATGATCTGTTTCCTCAGAGGTCCAGAGAGGGTATTCCCGCAGATGAGGAAGCCAATCTTGCCATGGGATTTGAACCTGGTTCTCTCCAGATTGATAGGGCCACGCTTCGAGCCACTAGCGACATGCTTGCTGCTTCACCTGTCATGGAAGGTAGCCTTTCTAGTGGCAATTATTTCGGCCAGGAGGGCTATCAAAGCCCCCATGCACTATCTTCTTTAAGGACAAGGTGCAACTATGGCCTCACCCAAGGTTCTTGCCAAAGGTGATGTCTCAGTTCCACTGCAACCAAACTATCTTTCTGCCTGCCTTTTATCCGAAGTCTCATACGTATAGGGAGAACAAGGCCTGCACTCCTTGGGTATTAGACGGGCTCTGGTGTTTTATATGCAGAGGACAAAACTGTTCCCTAGGTCACCACGGCTCTCTATTGCGATAGCTGAAAGAATGAAGGGGCTCCCCATCCCCGCTCAGAGGATTTCATCTTGGATTACATCATGTATCCAAACTTGTTATGAGCTTGCAGGCATTCCTCCTCCGCCGAATCTCACTGCTCACTCCAGGAGGTTCCAGGCCTCTTCCGCGGCCTGTCTAGTGCAGGTTCCCATCTTGGATATCTGTAAGGCAGCAACCTGGTCTTCAGTGCACACGTTCTCATCGCACTATGCCCTCACCCAGCAGGCCAGAGACGATGCACACTTTGGCTGAGTGGTGGTGTAGTCCTTGAACTCCGAGTCCACCTGCTTGAGAGTCACTTAACTTGGAATGGACATGTGCAAGCAAGACCCACCCACCGTCCCTGCTTTGAGTGGTCAGTAAGAAAAAACTGAGAGACGCGGGCTCGGCAGAGCTCAGCAGGGACCCTTGTACCAGTGCTATGAGCGTGTGGCACCAGGGGGCACTGGAGCCAGCTCGATGGATACCACTAAGGGAAAAAATTCTGACAGCGATGCTCAGGGTGCGCACACACCAACTCGAAATGGACATGTGCAACCCCCCATCTTGAAGAACAACAGTCACAAAAAGGTTAGTAACTGTCTTTTTCTAGGCCAAAAGTTTCAAAAGCAACCCATGATTTTCATTGCCCAATTTTGGACCTCTTAAAGAGTGAAATTTGAATTTAGAGATTTTCAGAGGGAGTGTGCTTAATGTTGTCTAAAAATCAGGCTTCTCTGAAGTGTCGCAACTCAAAATCGAGGCACCCAAAATCAGTGGGCGCTTCTGAAAATCTTGGCCTGAGGTTGTATGTACGTATTTTATTCCCTACTCTGCTGGAAGGCTAAAAAGACCATCTTGAGTCTAGCAGCGCACTCCCAAAAGGTGAGAGGTTGTACTTCCCCTCATGGCTCGGTAGTGACAGATAGCTAACAAACTCACTACTGGGAGAGCTTTGCTGAAGCCATCACTGATGCTGGTTTGCCAGCAGAGCCATCAGGCCACAGTGTGGGCCCAGTCCTGCCTAGTGCTGAATGGCAGGCCCGAGGGTCATCTGCTTTCTTAACATGTTGTCTTCAAACACTGTGACTAGTGTAAGAGTTTGTTGAAAAACCTCTTATCCTGCCTTTTCCCTGAGAGGTGCTTTACATTGAAACCAACCTGGAACTGGGATTCACATTCTGCAGCCAGGAAACAGAGCTGTCTCATATGTGTCTGTTATGCAAGATCATTATGTGGTGTGACTTAGTAAATGCCACTGTGACTGTGACTTCCGTAGAACAGAGATTCCGGAGCAAAGCCTAAAAGAGCATTTGCAGTTCTGTTACCAAAGGTGACAAGCAGTCACGAAATACTGACATTTAAACTTTGTTTGCCAGGAAACAGAGAAGATCATTGCTGAGCTGAACGAGACCTGGGAAGAAAAGTTGCGGAGGACAGAAGCAATCCGCATGGAGAGGTGAGTATACAATAGTGATGTCTGCAAGACCCATTCACTCAGTGTGCAGTTCACTTTGTCACCTTTGAACCTCCCCTCCATGGGGGCTTCCTGGGGTCAGGGGGTCAGTTCACCTGCCTGTGCTGGTTGTAGTGACGTCAGCAGCCAGGAAGAGTCGGGATAGTGAGACCATCGGGCCATGCCCCAGTTTTGTCAAAAGCATGGCTGGCACTCCTCCTCTACTAATGACTCCTGTAGGGGGCTTTGCATAGACCCAGCTATGCTGACACAACGCATGCCTGTGATGTGTTCGGCCAGAGACCCCATTGGGACTGTCACCTGACGTGCTGAGATTACCTTTGAGCCCGTTTTCCCTGCCAGCTTGGGACTCCAGAACCCTGCCTTGTTGAGGCAGACATGCTAGCCTGCTGCAACACAGACCCAGGTCTGGTCCATGCCCCCAAAGCTGCAGACTTTAACCAAAAACTGCTCAGCAGGTCACCGATCTCCAGCACCCAGACACTCTGTCTGAAGTTTATACAGGGTAAACTCATAAATTGTCCGCTCCCTATAACACTGATAGATATGCACAGCTGTTTGCTCCCCCAGGTATTAATCACTTACCCTGGGTTGGTTAATAAACAAAAGTGATTTTATTTAGTATAAAAAGTAGGATTTAAGTGGTTTCAAGTATTGACAGACAGAATAAAGTAAGTCACCAAGCAAAAACACACAAATCTAAAGCCTAATACATTAAGAGACTGATACAGGTAAAATCTCACCCTCAGAGATGTTCCAATAAGCTTCTTTCACAAACTAGACTCCTTCCTAGTCTGGGCCCAATCCTTTACCCTGGTACAGTCCTTGTTAGTTTCAGCAGGCATCTTAGGTGGAAACTAGGGGTTTTCTCAGGACTGGCAGCCCCCTTTGTTCTGTTCCTCCCCCTTTTATAGCTTTGGCACAAGATGGGAACCTTTTGTCTCTCTGGGTCCCCACCCATCCTTCTAAATGGAAAAGCACCAGGTTTAAGATGCATACCAATATCAGGTGACATGTTACGTGTCCTGTGAGACCCCCAGCCGTCATTCTTCTTGGGTTGGCCCACACTCACCCAGGAAGGTTTGCAAGTAAACAGACCATTTACCACCAATTGTCCTAGTCAGTGGGAGCAATCAAGCTTCCGAACCACCATTAATGGCCCACACTTTGCATAAGTACAGTAGGACCTCAGAGTTACGCTTCATATTCCTAGTTTCAGATACAAGAATGATACATTCATACAAATAGGATGAACACACTCAGTAGATTTTAAGCTTTGTAATGATATCTTACAAGAGACCTTTTGCTTAAAGCATATTCCAGTTATATTATATTCACACTCATAAGCATATTTCCATAAAACATAATGAAGTGCAACGTCACAATGCCCACAGCCCCTTTTCCAGAGGCAGTCAGGTGAGGGGACAGGTACATTTTAGAAGTAAATGAGATGAGGGAAAGAGAAGATAAAGTCCCTGTACAACCATTTCAGTTCAGTGATCAGCCCTCCAAAAGGAAGAGGTGGATGGTCCTGTTGGTAAGGCACCAAATCAGTCTACAAGCTTTCTTCATGACCCCCTACAAGTTATTTAATCTCTCTCTGCCTTGATTTTCCCCATCTGTAACACTGAGCTAATAATACTATCCTGCTTCACAGCTGAGTCTTATTTCATTAACATTTATAAGGTGCTTTGAGATCCTCAAATAGCTGGTACTAGCTAGATATTATAAATGGAATGTCTGCCTTAATTTAGAGGGCTTCAAGGAACTGGCATTACTGAAATCATTAATATTCTTTTTTGATTTAATTGTTTAATTGAACTCTCATAATGGGGGTCATTTTCCTAAGCACTATGCAAATATCTAGCAAAGCCCACAGCTAGTCTGTGTAAACACATGTTCCTCTCATGCTTACCCTCATCCACCTTCACCCTCCTCCTTCCATTGGTTTGTTTCATGCACTAGATTCGCCTTGTTTCCAATCGGACTGTGAGCGCTTTGAGGCAGGGTGTGTCTGTGCAGCCCTTAGCACAGTGGGATCCTGATCTCAGTTGGCTTCTGTAGGGGCTGCTTTGATGCAAAAAACTAAGAACACAGATTGTTTTGACAGACTTTTGCTTTTGCTGTTGCTCAGGGAAGCTTTGCTGGCTGAAATGGGCGTCGCCATGAGAGAAGATGGAGGCACACTGGGTGTGTTCTCTCCTAAAAAGGTATGTAGGATTCCTTTAATCTCTTCCACCAGGCCAATCAGATCCTTCTAAAAATATACCTACTGCCCAGCAGCAGCACTTGGAAAATACCTCCCTGCTAAATTCCTATTAGTCCAGCTAATTTCTGAATAGCTCCAAGATGTGTGAACTGTCCCCTCTAGCTCAGTGGGTGTTGATTCTGAAACATAAATCAGTCTACAAGCTTTCTTCATGACCTCCTACAAGTTATTTAATCTCTCTTTGCCTTGATTTTCCCCATCTGTAACACTGAGCTAATAATACTATTAAACACTTTAAACATCAACCCTGTTCACTGTTTCACTGCTGATTTGTTTTAATAGAAACATCCAGCTAATTTTCACTTCCCGTTTCCAAAAAACTAATGCGGTTTTAGGATGCATCAGGCGAGGTGTTTCCAGCAAAGATAAGGAGGTGTTAGTACTGTTGTACAAGGCACTGGTGAGACCTCATCTGGAATACTGTGTGCAGTTCTGGTCTCCCATGTTTAAGAAGGATGAATTCAAACTGGAACAGGTTCAGAGCGGGCTGCGAGGGACAGATCATGGATTGGAAACCTTCTTATGAAAGGTAGACTTCAAAGTGCTTGGCTTGTTTTTAGCCAACATAACAGGTTGATGGGGGGATCCTGGAAATTTGCTCAGAGGGGTGAGATTAGAGAGAAGAGGAGATTAAGTTAGTAGCTAATGTAGACACAAGAACATGGATAATAAACTGGATCACATAGAGTTAGACGTGAAAGTAGATGGAAAGGTTTCGAACCATTAGAGGAGTAAGTTCTGGAACAGGCCTTCCAAGGGGAAGTAGTTGGGCAAAAGACAATCATAGTCTAGGTCGTGGTTGCGATGGTCCCCTCAAGCATAACTAGGGCCGTTAAGCTGAACGGTGTAGAAATCACTGAGTATCACGCGGCATGCAGTTACACTGGTCTCGAGGGGACGCTGTCAGCGCGGGCCACTATCCCACGCCAAGCGCGGAATATCCTTACATGATGTCCGCTACTACGACGTCGCCTCGTACGCATCGATCTGGAAACTCTATCCGGGTGACAGTGGAGTCGTTCGAACTCCTTACCCTGTCCTATTGTACATGGACTTCCGGGGTGATGGCCTACTCCTGGGAATGAGGGAGAAGAGGGAGGACCTTGGGATCCAAGGGTGGCCAGAGAGGGACCCTCTCGCCGCTTCCACGAGTTTTAGCAGCGAGGTGTGCTCAGTCCACCGAGGGAAGCAGAAGATCCCGGAGGAACGTGAGGCCGATAAAAGAGATGGGGAGCGAGGATCCTGCGGCGGTACCGGTAACGCCCTACATGGCAGGGAAGAAGGGACTCGGCTGACGCCGGGACTAGGTCAGCCAACTCGCAACCCAATTGTGGACGGTTTCCTGGGGGCGTCCGTAGGGGAGACAGGAGGTGACCCCCCGGAATGGGACCAAATAGGGACCGACGGGAATTTGGTCCAGGAATCAGGCCAATGATCCCAGAACCACAACATTTTAAGGAAAAGTCGAGTGAATGGGTCCAATGGAGGGAGAGCAAGGCCGGGACCCCAGATACATGATTAAAAAGAATCTGCGTATAGATATCCCGCAAGAGAACAAGTCCTCGAACAACCTTGGTCCCCGGAACATCAAAGGGCGGTAAGGATCAGGCCCACGTCACTGTTTGGGGGCCCATCTAGGATGGAAAGACATCGATCGATTCTACAGAGTTTGCCTGGCATTTAATGCACCGTCCCGCGATATTGTTCCTCCTGTCCGAGTGCCAATACAGGGGCCCGCGACCATATTAAGGCCCCTCGGTCCTCTACCTAATATGAAGTTCCGTCGAGGCGAAAGCTATGGAACATAGTGGGCCATTGGAAAAAGTCAGCCGGGCCACAGTAACATCTGGCCAGACTAGATTATGCCAACGCCGATACGCCGAGGCCGTCCTCTGCTACGGAATATCAGCCACAGCCATACCCAAGAATAGTCCCAGATATTTCCAGAGTGGGGAATACATAAGGACTCTGACGGACCCAGGGACGCCCTTTGTTTCAACTAATGAAGAGTGCAACAGCCTCACATACCGACCTCAGCACGTGTCTACACCCCAGACGAATGGCTCGTTGAACGCTTTAATAGAACTTGAAAACATGTACGGAAGGGATCAGCCGCGATGGAAAAGCGGGATGCCCTGCACTTATCTGGGCCGTCCGGGAAGTTCCCAAGGCGTCCACTGGATTCTCCCCCTCGAGCTGTATAATTTGGCACCCAGGGGCAGACGACCTGCTAAAGGACTGGAAGTAGCCGCCGAACCGGAGAACATGTGGACACGTGCACAAATGAGAGACCCGAATCCGCCAGAGCCCCCCCTGGTGCGCGAAACAATGGAAGAAGCCAAGGGGCAACGGGACATACTACACCGTCCAAGCGAATCCCGGAATTCCAGGTGGGAGACCGGTGAGGTGCAATACCCACAGCGGAAGCAACTCCTGGCCAAAGCAGGACTATGAGGTAATCGAAGTGGTAGCGGAGAAGTGGACTAACCAGGTCGCAGCCAGGCGCCGAAGCGAGCAGATCGACCATAAAAGATTGCTGAAACCCTGGCAGGATAGAGAAACCTGGTAGCTGCCGGGGGGCACCACCCTAAAGACGAATCAGCCCAGCCTGGTGGAATATCCCCGGAGCTGACCCCGAGACAACCGAGTCGAGGTGATCCCTGGTCACCGCAACCAAGATGTTCTCGGAGAAGCCAGGTAGGCCTACAGATTCACATCAAATCGTCAAAGCGGTGAAGGTGCACGTCAAGCAGACCGGTCCGGAGCTAAGAGAGCAAAATTCGGAAGCGGCTTCAGAAGATGCTGGCCTAGGGGTATTGAAGAGTCATATCAATGGTCCAGTCCCGTCGGTTTAGTGCCTAGCGACGGCAGAGGAGTTCGGCAACGACTTCGCAAGCTAAACGAGGTGTCCCGATGAACGCTACCTTACCCAGTGCTCGAGAGCTGATTACGACTGGGAAAGGCCCGTTTTATGTCACCTAATCTACTAAGGGCTATTGCAGCTCCCGGCAAGGGCCGACAAGAGAAACGGCGTTTGCACACCCGGAGAGATATCATAAGACGTTCCTTGGTTGCAATGGGGCCCGCTACTCAGCGGCATGAACAAGCTGTACGGCCCCATAGGAGACGCTGCTAGCCTATGTAGAATGTCATCACTATAGCCCCGACCGGGAGACGCACCTCGACAAGGTAAGGCAGTTCAGATATCCTCTGAGGAATGGCAGGACTACGGGCAGAACTCCGTCAAGGGGCGATTCCGTGGCTTAGCCGGAGGACAACCATGATCGGTGTGGTCGAAGTGGGTGGAGCAGGGCGTAAAGTGCGGAGTAGCCCAACAAAGCAAGCAACACTAGCAATAATGCATGTCGGATACCTTCTTTTTCACGAACGGTGGCCAGGCTGCGCGGCTTTACGCGACACAACAGGTTGCAGGCAGTACCTGGACTAGTTGCGAGATCTTATTAGTGCGAGTGCTATGGCCGCGCACTCTCTCGCCACCACAGGCATCCCATGCACCGCCAGATCAAGGCATTCGAGGGCCCCACACAACTAGATGGTCTGCTGCTGGCGACAGCCGCTTAGCTAGACGAATCGCGACAGGCCACCCTCGTCGTACGCAGTACCTAGTAAGCCTCGAGCACTGGGGGACAGAGTTATTCCTGCAGACCGCTCGTGTCCTCAAGAGATTAGGCCGTCTGACGCGCGGTTGCTTCCACAGAGAGTCGGGGTAGAGGACGAACTCCCGCCCTCCTCGCTGCAGGAGTGAAGCTCAGCCTAGAAGCGGAATATGGCCATGTCGTCGGAAAAAGATAGCTGGCAGTCAAGATAGGCGCCTAGAAACGCTAAGCGAGTGTGCCATTAGGACAGGAGATTAACACCCTGGTCACTGGACAATCGGCCCGCTGCAGAATGGAAAGTCCACAGAGAGGGAACGACATAGTAGCGCGATACCGAAGCTCAGCGGGCACTAGAACCGTATCTCAATCATTACACGCTCGGTTCCCGTGCCTGACCCACACTCGCAATGGCGCGGATGCCTGTCTGAGGGTAGAGAGCCGTCCCTCTGATGCGCGCAACGTAGCCCGACCCGTAGAGCCAGTGTGGAAGGGTGGCCAAAGCGCGTAGTAATGGTGGCAAACGAAAGAACAGTGCTACGAAGCAAGGAGGATAAGAAGCCGTCCCAGAAGGCGTTAGCCCGAGAGGAGGTGCAGCGGACAGGGGTTGCCGTGCAAAGCTATAAGAGTTACTCAGTGTGGGCATCACAAGAGGACTTTCTATAAGCCTTGCAGCAGGGATACGTCAAGGAGCTGGTGAGAAGACGAACAGAGTAGCGTGCAGCAAGTAGGGCACTAAACTCTGAGACTCTCCTTGGAAAACAGATTGCATTCTCCCCAGAAGGAGAGGAAACTAGAACAAGGGGCTGGCTGAGAAGGGATCAGCCAGACCCTGTGAGATTGGGAAGGGTTTTTTTTTCTTTTCTTTTTCTTTGGCCCAAGCCTGTGTCTCCGGGGCTAAAAGGGACTGAGCTAATAAACAGAGAGGCAGGTACTTTGCCACAAAAGATAAATTTTAAGTGGTTATAAGTCAAAGCATAACAAGTCAGATTTGGTCAAATGAAATAAAAGCAAAATGCATCCTAAACTGATGGTAACACTTTAAGTGCCATGACAAACTTAGATGCTTCTCACCACAGAATCACAGAATCATAGGTCAGAAGGGACCAATATGATCATCTAGTCTGACCTCCTGCACAAAGCAGGCCACAGAACCCTACCCATCCACTTCTATAACAAACCCCTTCAGCCAAGCTCTCCCCTTTGATCAGCGCTTCAGTTGCTTGGTGGTGGTGTCTGTAGATGGAGGTGGAAGAGAGAGGAAGAGCATGGCAAATGTCTCTCCCTTTTATGATGTCCTTTCTTCCCTCTTGGCTTTGCCCCCTCCCTCCTCCTTCAGAGTCAGGAGAACATTACCTCATCGCAATGCCAAACTGACCAAAGGGAGAGGGGAGTGACTCACTCGAGAGTCCAACAGATCCTTTGTTGTTGCCTAGGCCCGTGTCCTTTGTTCCTGTGAGGCTGGGCTGAGTTTGTCCCATACATGCCCTGATGAAGAGTGAAGTGCCCCTCTGCTTCTGGAGAGTTTTTGCCTGGGCTTGTTTTAAGCCATGAGGACACGTTTTCAGCCTCATAACTGTACACATGAAATTCCAACCTATAACATTACTATAACATTACCATAACAACAATGCTCAGTGGTTTGAGCATTGGCCTGCTAAACCCAGGGTTGTGAGTTCAATCCTTGAGGGCGCCATTTAGGGATCTGGGGCAAAACTCTGTCTGGGGATTGGTCCTGCTTTGAGTAGGGGGTTGGACTAGATGACCTCATGAGGTCCCTTCCAACCCCAGTATTCTGTGATTCTCTATGATCATGAGCCTTCTGAAGACACCTGACGTGACAAACTTCACATTAGATATCACACAAGTATATTGTAAGGATGAACATGGGGGTGCTGGGTGTTCCTTTGAGGTACAGAACGTCACATCTATCTCCTGCAGTGTTCGGAGGGTAAATACATTAGAAATGGTGGAGTCCTTAGGTGCTATAATAAAGGGGCCATATAAGTACCATTAGATACCCAGGCAACAGGTGTCTAATTAACACTTAACTAGATGGGTAGAGAGAGAAAGCAAGGCCGTTTGCAAAAGTGGATCCCTATAACAAAGCTCTTAACTCCATATTTGGGCATCTGGATAAATCAGAAAGTGCTGTACATCTCGCAACTCCTGTTGAGTTGTGGGGTAGTTAATTAGAGCCCAGCACTCTGAAAATCAAGCCACTTATTCACATGCCCAATACAGCATGAGGAGGTGAATTTTATGCAGGCATTATGGAGATTCTTGTCCACAGACACTTGTGCAATATCCTAACAAAAACCACCTTAGCAGTCCTCCCCAGGTTAGACCTGATGTCCCAGGGCGAAGCCAAAGCTGCAAGGGTTAGCGTAACGCAGGCTGCAAAGCAGGAAGATCTAGATGAGAAAGTGAGAGGAAGAAGTGGAAGAAGCCAGCTCAGTGAGAGGGAGGAGGAAAGAAGCGACCTCATCATCTGTTGTGACTAGGCATTAGTAGATTGGGTGGAGGATGCAGAAGAGACATTTTGGCTACTCCCAATTGTCAGATAGACCTAGGCTCTGGCTACACTTGCAGATGTAGAGCGCTGGAAGTTAAACCAACCCTTGGAGACAACAGCAGGGAAAGCGCTGCAATGTGTTTACACTGTCAGCTGCAAGCACAGGGGCGTGGCCACAGTAGCCGCTCTTGCAATGCCACAGAGAGCAGTGCATTGTGGTAGTTATCCCAGTGTACAAGTGACTGCAGTGTGCTTTTCAAATGGGGAAGTGGAATGTGACAGAGTTTGTGTTGTGAGTATGTGAGGGGAGAGACAGTGTGTTTTGGGGGGCAGAGAGTGTGTCAGCTTGCTGTCTTGTAAGTTCAGACAGTGGCAGGGGGAAATCCCGACATCATGCCCCACCTCTCTCACATGCACACGCCTATGCCTGCCTCTGCAGCAGCAGCATTCCACAGTAGTGGTTTGCTTTGTGTCCAAGAGCAGATAAGCATGCCAGATGTCAGAAATGGAGCTTTGAAAGGGGATATCCACATGCCTGCAGCTGAGTTCAAAACAGTGACCAAAGTGGCCACTTGACTTCAATGGATTATGGGACATTTCTGGCGGCAAGTCACAGTGCAATAATAGAACACGTCGTCCACACTGACACCCCGGTGTTTCAGCCAGGGCACAGCAAGCTCTATGCTTCTCGTGGAGGTGGATTACCAGGGGGACTCTAGCCGCGGGGTCCAGGCACTCTAAGTGGCTTGCCAGTGTGGACGGCTCAGGAGTTAGGGCGCTCGGGGCTGATTTAATGAGCTCTAACTTGCAAGTGTAGCCAAGCTCTCAGTAACTGATTCTTTCTACTTGTGCATCTGGGGGCTCTCTTCTTGTGAGGCAGGGATTGAGGGTCTAGGAACCCAACTCAGGAATCACCTAATCCTATAAATCAGGAATTGCTTGAGGTCTGTGATGTTCATCTTTTAATAAACAACCCTTCCACTCCTCAGTGTGTATTGACTGTTTGCCCTTGGATGAGGGACAGTTTCTGATCCTCTTTGCATGCCATTTAGACTGGTTTTATGGTTGTGATTTTAGAGGATCTCCCACAAGGGATCAATCAGGTGTAAGATTATAACAGTGCGAGCCTGCTCTCACAAGTGCTCTGCTTCAGGCAGCTAAAATTCCAGCACTGAGCGCTTCCTCCTAGCAGTACGGTTGCTCCTTGGCCATTTGGGGGTGCGTTAGTTGTGCCATGGGAGGACTTGGCTGGCTATAATTGAATAAAGAAGCTGCCGTACTATGTGCTGGTGAATTCAGGAATCTCAGCTCCAGCTCAAAGGATGTAGTAGGCCCTCTTGTGTTACAGTAATATGTCCATGCCCCTTGGCTCACACAACCCACTTGACTTTTACTCAAATGCCGGGTGGTATTAGACAGCTGAGGCAAATTTCTTAACATTTTCCAAGCCAATTACAGAAACAATGTCAATGCTGAACAGACCTGATTTCCCCCACCCTCATGTGGTGCCATCACTGGCACCTGTGCAAAGCGGGTGTGAATGTTGCTTGCTGTGAATAGAAAGCCTGATATGCCCCACTTGGCATGAAAGTAAATGGCCTGGTGAGATGCAGGGCACAGGGGAGGCAGGCCCCAGCTCTGCTGTTCCTGCTTCTGTTTTGATTTTTAATCAGCTTGTGAGGCACTGTTCAGGGAGGCAAGGACTGTCAAAGGAGTTAGAAGCCCAGTGAATGTCAGTGGGAGTCGGGCATCTGACTCTCTTTTGCCACCTTTGAAAATCCTTATGTGACATTCCCCTCTGGTGTTATCTGGACTGGTGATCTGCTAGGCCACTCCAATCCTTGGCTCTGGGAGCCAGCCTTACCCTGCTCTGCTGTGAGAACCCCCACTGCTGGGCTGTTCACGCACAGCCTCTGGCATGTAAGCTGCTCCCAGCAGGGTGACTCCCTTGAGAGTCCAACGGATTCTTTTGTTGGTGTCTAGGTCAGCATCCTTTAGGGCTGGGTTTATCCCATACAGATGTGATGAGGTCTGAACTGCCTCTCACCTCTTGGAGAGTTTTTGCCTGGGCTTATTTTAAGCCATGAGAATACATTTTCAGCCTCATAATTATATACATGAAATTTTAACCTGTAACATTACTAGAATAACTACTATAACATCACTATAACAACCATGCTTAGTGCATTATGAGCCTTCCGAAGACAGTCAACATGACAAACTTTGCATTGGATACCACACAATCATTTTACAAGGATGAACATGGGGTGTTGGGTGTTTCCCCGAGGTACAGAGTGTCACACCCTACCCCAAATGTTCTATCCCAGAATTATGCTGGGGCAGGAGTGGGGGCTCCATGCAGTGGAGCAGCCTGTCAGGTGGGTGTGTTTTCAAGGACAGGGCTGTCCTGGGACATGTCTCTGTGTCTGGCGTGGGTACTGAGGATGCCTTTGACCTGTTGTCTCTTTCCCTCCCAGACGCCTCACCTGGTCAATCTCAACGAGGACCCGCTGATGTCTGAATGCCTTCTGTACTACATTAAGGATGGGATAACCAGGTGAGGAGTATAACCACCACAGAATCATGTAGCACCAGTGTGTCTGCTGAAATGAACAGCTTCAGACTCTAGTTGTCTGAGTGCAGGGCAGGCCCAGGGCATGGGATCTCCTTCTCCTCCTCATTCACTGCTGAGCCAGTTACTGGTGCTCTGTTGCTATCCAGCTCAGGTCACCAGTGGCAAAGGGACCTGATACTATAGAGCAATTGCAGCCCTGCCCTCTGCGTGGTCCCTGAGTCAGGCTGGCCTTCCCAGAGAAGTGAACTGAAGGGGAATCTAATTTATGTGTTCCCATGGATTTAATGTGCTGCACCATGAAGGGGACCTGGGGAGCCTATCCCTGTGGAAGAATGTCCCATCCTGGGGATGGGCAAGGGCTCCCCTCTGCAGAAGTCCTGGCCCTACACTACCCAGGCGTACTGTGAAGGGGAGCAGACCCCAGGTGGGCAGGGGGAGAGAGCAGATGCAGAGTAGTATATACTGGCATGCGAAAAGTCATGTTTCCCCATGACAGCTTCCAATTAAGGTGTTGGCCTGGCTGCCCACTGAGGATCTCCCAGGACTGGATCCAAAGCCCATTAAAGTAGATGGAACGACCAGTGGGCTTTAGATCAGGCTATTTAAGTGCGCTGCTGCCAGCGGCCTGAAACCTGGTGCATTGTTGCCAGGGAAATCCATTAAGTCTGTGTCTGTCCGCAGGGTCGGCCGAGAGGACGCAGAGAAGAGGCAGGACATCGTGTTGAGCGGACATTTCATTAAGGAAGAGCACTGCATTTTCCGCAGCAACACCAAGGCCAGTGGCGAAGGTACCCTCGGACAGAGCGCCTCACACGTTCACACTCTGTGCACTCTCCCCAGTTCAGTCACATACCTGGCTCCCTGCAGCTCCTTCTTAGTGTTTGCAGCCAGGGCACCCCAGCTTCTACTTACATCCAGGAGGACTGGGGCACTGATGCCTGTTAAGAGGCATGGAGTAGGGCGCCTCCTCTCTACCTGCTTGTCAAGGTGGGGTGTTTGGGAATACAGCCTTCGCAGGATGTGCTGTGATATCGCCACCTGTCTCCTGGGTTGGGTCATTCCTATTTCCTTTCTTGCACTTGTTGAAGCACAGTCAGACCAATCTCCTGGCTGTGCCAGCTTCCCCAGTCACACCCCTTGAAAGGCAGCTAGCAGTGCAGAGCATTGGTACGGCACTGTTGCCTTCCATAGCCGCACCACTGTCAGAAGTTAAGGGAAGCAGCTCGAAGGAATTGCTAATAGAGGCTATTCTGTAAGGCAAATCAGGAAGAAGAGAAGATGGGTGTGAAAGAAAAGAAAAGGAAAGAAAAGAAAGGGAGGCTGAATCCCTTGCCAAAGACATTCTGCTTTGTCTGAGGCTATCCCTCCTGCAAAACGAGTGCAAACTTGCCTGCAAACAGGAAGCAGGGGGTAAATCTCTGGGATTGATTTGCGGAAAGGCCAGAGACTCAGGCTCTGTTTTTTTCTTAATCTCTTCCTTGTTAAATCTGTGCCTGTGCAGTCTTTCAGAACGTGCTTTGTAGCTTTGATGGGAGCATGGTCCAATCCCTAGAATCAGTGGTAGATGTCACTAGCCAAGCAGAGTGAGGCCTAGCACTCAGCTCAGTGGCATTTTGCTGTTTGAAGTCTGAGATGCACAGGGAAGCATATTGTTCAGTATGGTGACTAGGCCTGATTTTCACCTTGTGCCCATTTGGTACTCAGGCAGTGGAGCAGTGGTGACATCAGAGGTAGCACAGCTAGTCATCACTCCCTCCCTGTAGTTTATTTGAATACTTCAATCCTATTGGTTAAAATGAGTCAGCAAGTGAAACTGCAGGTCAGGACTCTGCTCTGCTTTGTCAGAGTTGGGGGGCCGGGGGCTCAGGACTGAAAGAATGGGGGCTGCTTCAGGTCAGGAGCTGTGTTGGTAGAGTAGGAGTGAGGCTGGAGATTTGAATTGTGGCTCCCTCCACACTATGCCTGGCCTGGGGTGCGGGAACAATTGGTTTAGTGGGGGTGCTGAGAGCCATTGAACCAAACTGTAATATAATGAAAACCATTTCAAGGCAGAGGATGCGGCAGCACCCCCATCCTGTTCCCTCTAATTTTTTCTATCCATGGGTGGGATGAATTTTGTAATGTGTACCATATTGAGGTAATGTGAAGCTGTGTGCCACCAGCAGAAACAAGAAACCTAGATATTTATATATTTTAAAAAAGTTACCATAAGATAATTACTCCAGCCAGGACAGGTAGGCATTTTAGAACTCACTAATCAAATAATTAAATTTAAGAGTAAGAGAGAAATAGAAATTATGAAATGCATAGACCAGTCAAAACACTAAAACAACACACTCTGAAATGTGTTGGGAGGTGAGTGTGAAAGACAGAATGTGTGTGTGTGTGAGAGAGAGACACAGAGAGAGACACTCTGCCCCTTTAAGTAGATAGGCACTCAACGGTCTGAAGCCTGCTCCCTGCTTGTTTAGACGCAGCAACAGTTGCCAGCCTGCTCTGTCCTGAGCCCTGTTGTGTCCCCGCCCCTGCTCTGTGGAGATAGGGTACAGGGGAGGGGGACACTCTGACATCAGCAGTCTCCTCTCCTCCCCCACGCTCTGCACAGCAAGCAGGATGCTCCTGGGAGCTGGCCAGAGGCAAAGGGCAGGAGCAGCACAGCAATGGGGGAAGGGACACCTGAAGTGCACGGCACTTGATAGCTGCCTGGGCAGCATCGCAGCTTAGAGGGGACTTAGACCCCAGCACCCCTAGTTACAGCACATATGTGTCTGGCTCAGGCATAATCATTTCCCTTTGCGTAGTCAGAATGGTTGTAGTTCATGTAAACATTGTAAATCATGTCATGTGGCAGACAGAGATTCCTTAGCTTGCTGCACCCAGTGGGCAGTCTCAAGAAGAGAGAAGACAGGCAGGCAGCAGGGTTTGGGTTCAGGTTACTGGTGGGTGTTGCCTCAGTGTTGTGAGGGGAGGTTGTAACTAATATAAAATTGATGACGCCAAGAAGAGTGGCAGCCTGGCTGACTCAACATAATACAGGTTTGCTGGCAGTATCCTGTAAAATCACTACAGGTTTAGGGATAGAGACTGCTTTCCTGCCTCTCCTCCCACCTGCAGCAGCAATGGGGTGGGCATCCCACTGACATGCAAAAGCAAAGCATTGTTAAAGTCTGGAGTGGCCCAATCCCTGTTTCACCATGTCCAGGAATCTCGTGCATCCTAGCTTGCTGAATTTGGCCAGCAGGTGGCAGTACCGCAGTATCAGGTCCAGTTTGGAGGGTACTTCTCACCGAGTGACTAGAGAACAAATAACACAGCTCGCAGATCCCCAGGCATCCTATGGTCCCTCTGTTTACTCAGCATCATGTGCTGTCCCCTCTTACATGTGCTACATAGTGCTTTGTTCTGTGAGCAGCCCCCGGGCTGTCTGGGACTAGTTGTGACGTGGGAGGGAGCGGGGCATATTCTCGGTCTCGTGATTAATGCTCAAGGACTGATGGCAGGTAGTTTGCAGTCTGCAGATCCAGGCTGGACTTTGGCATGGAAGAGACAATCAATGCCAGTGAAATAAAGAAGGTGGTGTAGGCCTGCCCTGTGGGAACGTATGGAAAGTAACCTGATATTTATAATTAAAATACAGATAGAGGGGGAGATCTTCAAAAGCACCTCAGGGGTTTAGGAGCACCAGCTCCATTGATTTTCAGCGAGACGCACTCCTAAATTCCACTGCCACTTTTGAAATACAACCTTGTTGTATGTGCTTGGGCCCAGCTCCATGTCTGGAGCAGGGTGTCCACTGGCATCAAGATGCTAAACAAACAGCCCTCCCTGCCTATCGCAGCCCACAGGGCCTGCACAGCCAGCATTTCCAATGAGATCAGGAGACCAGCAGCCCTTCAGGCCTCTGCTGTCCTTCACACGTCTTCTCCTGTCTCTTTCTCTCTCCTATGCCTTTCCCGCAGTAGTGGTGACACTAGAACCTTGCGAAGGGGCCGACACCTACGTCAATGGCAAAAAAGTGATGGAACCCAGTGTCCTGCGATCTGGTAGGTCGTACTTCAGAGGGGGTGATTGACTCAGCACTGATAGACTACTTTAACCACTGACCCACATCGATCCCCTTATAGAAGCATACCAGGGCAGATGGTGGTTCTAGTCTAGCGGCATCAGTGCAGTGACAGTGGAGGATAGTCAGTGGGCTACTCACGCTCAAGTGCTCTGTTGAATCAGGGCATAAGTCATGGGACACGAGAGGCCTTGTTGGTGGAAATCCTGCTGTGCAACCCTTGCCACTGAGTTGGGGTTCCTGCATATACTGGAGACCTCATTGGTTAACTGTGAACTGCCCTCCCCAAAGGAAACCGCATCATCATGGGGAAGAGCCATGTGTTCCGATTCAACCACCCTGAGCAGGCTCGCCAGGAGCGGGAGCGGACCCCATGTGCAGAGACCCCCGCAGAGCCAGTGGACTGGGCCTTCGCGCAGCGAGAGCTGCTGGAGAAACAAGGCATTGACATGAAGCAGGAGATGGAGCAGAGGTGAGGAGGCATGGGGGAGGTAGAGGAGATGAGAGATCATGAAGGGAGGGGAACATGGAGAGGTGGAGCAGAAAGGAAGAAAATGGGATGTCAGCCAGTAACTGGATCTATCTAGGTTTGTCATTTTGTCCTTCCTAATTCTTCCCAGGCTTCAGGAACTGGAGGACCAATACCGCAAAGAGAGAGAAGAGGCCAACTATCTTCTTGAGCAGCAGAGGCTGGTAGGTGGCACACACATTCTGCTTCTTATCTGGTTCATCAGAGCAACGCTAGTCACTGTCAAGGCGCAGACTGGGGTTGAGTCTGTAGTCTGAACAATGGATAGTGTGCTGACATGAGTAGGGTGGATCTGTATCCTCTGAAGAGGCTACCTAGACTGGAAATATCATGTGTCTCCACATCTCACGGGGCCTTTTAGACGAGTGAACACAGCTGAGGGGTAGGTTGACTTTCTACAGGGAGTGGAGCCATTTGTCAGTTTTATGGGGATCGAGAGAGACCTGGTACAGGAAGGGGGTGATCAAAATCAAGAAGAGAGTTGTTTGTGGATTATTTCCTTATCTTCCCCCCTTTCCCTCAGGACTATGAGAGTAAACTGGAGGCTTTACAGAAGCAGATGGACTCCAGGTATTATCCTGAGGCCAATGAGGAAGAGGAAGAACCCGAAGATGAAGGTAAAAGTTCAGTGAAAGCAGAGAGCGACTGAAATAAATTGTGCATGAGAGAACGAGCCTTTTCCACTTTTGCTGGACAGTGACACTTCCTGATGGCCCAGGTTGCGGGGATCTGGTCTGTTACGATGAAAGTCCGAAAGATCCAGGTGTATCGGCAGGAGCCTCTCTCTTATCATAAGAATGGCCCTAGTGAGCCAGACCAAAGGTCCATCTAGCCCAGTATCCTGTCTTCTAACAGTGGCCAATGCCAGGTTCTCCAGAGGGAATTAACAGAACAGGTAATCATCAAGTGATCCATCCCCTGTCACTCATTCCCAGCTTCTGGCAACCAGAGGCTAGGGACACCATTCCTGCCCATCCTGGCTAATAGTCATTGATGGACCCACCCTCCATTAATTTATCTAGTTATTTTTTGAACCTTGTCATGGTCTTGGCCTTCACAACATCCTCTAGCAAGGAGTTCCACAGATTGACTGTGCATTGTGTAAAGAAATACTTCCTTTTATTTGTTTTAAACCCGCTGCCTATTAATTTCATTAGGTGACCCCTAGTTCTTGTGTTATGAGTAGTAGTAAACAACACTTCCTTATGTATTTTCTCCACACCAGTCAAGATTTTATAGACCTCAATCATATCTCCCCTTAGCTGTCTCTTTTCCAAGATGAACAGTTCCAGTCTTATTAATCTCTCCTCATACAGAAGCCGTTCCATATCCCTAATCATTTTTGTTGTCCTTTTCTGAACCTTTTCCAATTCCAATATATCCTTTTTGAGATGAGGCGACCCTATCTGCACACAGTATTCAAGATGGGGGCATACTGTGGATTTATGTAGAGGCAACATGATATTTTCTGTCCTAGTATCTATCCCTTTCTTAATTATTCCCAGCATTCTGTTCACTTTTTTGATTGCTGCTGCACATTGTGGATAGTTCTCTGAAAACATCCACGCAATGACTCCAAGATCTCTTTCTTGAGTGGTAACAGCTAATTTAGACCCCATCATTTTATATGTGTAGTTGGGATTATGCTTTCCAATGTGCATTACTTTGCATTTATCTGCATTTTTGTTGCCAGTCCGTTTTGGAGATCCTTTTGTAGCTTTTCACGTTGCTTCGGGTCATTAACATATTTGGTATTTTGTTCTCTGCACATTTTCACAACTCACACTGTTTACCCTTTTTCCCGACATTTTTATGTTGAATAGGACTGGGTCCGCAAGACCCCTGGGACCATGTTGACTTCTCCATTCGAACCTGACTTTATACCTCCTTTGTTCCTATCTTTTTCCCCGTTCCCTCATGAGAGTTCTTCCTTTGTCCGTGGAGCTTCCTTGCATAGAGCTTTGGTGGGACCTTGTCCAGGCTTCTGAATTTCAGTACACTATCTCACTGATTCCTTGGTACCTGCTTGTTGCCCTCATAATCTTAGTGATTGTGGAGGATGATTCCCTTTACTAAAACCACGTGATCTTCCTCGATTTGTTCACTGTCTGTGTTGCATTGTTCTTTATTATAGCTTAACAGTTTGTGTCTGCAGTCAGGCTTTGCTGTAATTGCTGGATACCTCTGGAGCCCTCTTTTCTCAATGGCATCACATTACGTTCTCCAGTCATCTTGTACGAAGTGCTTTAAATTTGTGGTTTGACTGCGTTAGTAGTTCTGCATTGGACATTTGGTCCTCGATCTTGGGTGTACCTTGGTCCTGGTGACTTTATTGCGTTTATTTTACGTTGTTCCAACACGCCTGCTTAATGCCCTCAGTCTGGGACAGTTTCCTCAGATCTGTCACCTAAAAAGAATGGCTCAGGTTCGGGAATCTCCCTCACAGCCTCAATGCAAAGAATTCATTTAGTTTCTCCCCAATGGCCTTATCGTCCTTGAGTGCTCCTTTAGCACCTAGATCGTCCAGTGGCCCCACTGGTTGTTTAGCAGGCTTCCTGTTTCTGATGTACTTAAAAAAAAAGTTGCTATTATTTTTGAGCCTTTGGCTAACTGTTCCTCAAATTCTTTTTTGGCCTTCCTAATTGTATTTTTATACTTCATTTGCCAATGTTTATGCTCCTTTTTATTTTCCTCACTAGGATTTAACTTCCACTTTTTAAAGGCAGTTTTTTGCCTCTCACTGCTTCTTTACTTTGTTGTTTAGGCATGGTGGCTCTTTTTTGGTTCTCTTACTATGTTTTTTTAATTTGGGGTATACATTTAAGTTGAGCCTCTATTATGGTGTCTTTTAAACGTTTCTCCACAATTTGCAGAGATTTCACTTTTGGTGCTGTACCCTTCTGTTTAACTAACCTCCTCATTATTGTGTAGTTTCTGAAATAAAATGCTACAGTGGTGAGCCGCTGTGGTGTTTTTCTTGCCACAGGAATATTAAATTTAATTATATTATGGTCACTATTACCAAGAGGTCCAGCTATATTCACCTCTTGGACCAGATCCTGTGCTCCACTTAGGATTAAATCAAGAATTGCCTCTCTTCTGGTTGGTTCCAGAACCAGCTGCTCCAAGAAGCAGTCATTTAAGGTGTCAAGAAACTTCACCTCTGCATCCCTTCCTGAGGTGACATGTACCCAGTCAATATGGGGATAATTGAAATCCTCCATTATTATTACTGAGTTTATTTTAATAGCCTCTCTAATCTCCCTCAGCATTTCACAGTCACTACCATCATCCTGGTCAGGCGGTCGGTAATATGTCCCTACCACTATATGCTTATTATTAGAGCCTGGAATTTCTACCCATAGAGATTCTATGGTAGAGTTTGATTCATTTCCGATTTTTACTTCATTTCATTCTACACTCTCTTTCACATGTAATGCCACTCCCCCACCAGCATGATCTGTTCTGTCCTTCCAATATATTTTGTACCCTGGTATTACTGTATCCCATTGATTATCCTCATTCTACCAAGTTTCTATGATGCCTATTATATCAATACCCTCATTTAATATGAGGCAGTCTAGTTCACCCATATTATTACTTAGACTTCTAGCATTGGTATATAAACACGTTAAAAACTTGTCTCCTTTTAGATGTCTGCCATTACACGATGTCATTGAATGGGACTCTTTTTTATTTGACTGTTTCTGATCAGACCCTGCCTATATTTTATCATTTTCCATCCTCTGCTTCTCACTTCTCTATTAATAGATCCTCCCTTAAGGGATGTCTGTCTGAACCACGTGCTTCTCTGCACCTGTTGGCTTTCCCCCAGCCCTTAGTTTAAGAACTGCTCAATGACCCTTTTATTTTTAAGTGTCATCAATCTGGTTCCTTTTTGGTTTAGGTGGAGCCCATCCTTCCAGAATAGGCTCGCCCTTTCCCCAATGTTTCCCCATTTAAGTATCAAATAACTGTAGGTGTCTAAAGCTGTGGTATCACAGTGTGTAGAATGCCACAAAGGGGATTATTATAATGCTGAATGAAGGAGGCAGGGGGTCAAGATTGTTGTTTGTTAAATCACTAGTCTGAATTCAGAGGCCGGAGCTCTGCTCATTTTCCGGCATTTTCAGTATCTGCTTTGGATGCTGTGACTCTAATTCAAACACAGCAGATAGTGGTTACAGCAGATATTCACACTGCACCCACATACCTCATTCTCCATACTCCTTGCGTTCATGGTAGTACTGCCTACTGCTTCTTGAAGTGCAGTTAAGAAGAAGCAGCATACAAATGGATAAGGCATAGAGAAGAAATAAGCATGAGGTCAGATTGCAAAATTTCTATAGTTGAAAGGTTGGCATAAATCAGTGGGGAATTCATTTATTGAAAATTAATCTGTTGTTCCCTGGTAAAATGTGGGTTCTTTGTTTTGTTTTAAAGGAAGGCAGATGGGAAAGTCACACTTCTAGAACAGAGAAAGGGTATCAGCATAACCCAGAGGGCTTGATTCTCCTTTATACCCAGGACTCTTTACACCCCACTGGTACTGTAAAGGGGCATTAAAGTGGATATAAATTACATTACCCCAATTTAAGGCAGCCAAAGGGCATTAGTGTCAATGAGAATAAGACCATTACAATTTAAAACAATCAGTGCTGTTATTGTAATTAATTATTTCCCCCACCTCTAGCAGTGTTTGGCAACCTTTAGCCATGTTTGGGCTGTTTCATACACATAACCTTTCCCATCCCTCATTTACCTTGGCTGCTGACAGAGTGGAATTAGTTTTGGTTTATGGGAGACATTGCCCTCCCTGTGTCTCTGGGGTGTTTCTGTGGGACCTAGCACTGTGGTGCCCTCCTGACTTGTGAGTGGAACAATTATTAGGGCAAGAAGAAGAAACTATATTTCCTCATGTTCAGAGCCAGTCACATAAAATTATCACTAGTAAAGTTTGCAGGTGACACAAAAATTGGGGGAGTGGTAAATAATGATGAGGGCAGGTCACTGATTCAGAGAAGTCTGGATTGCTTGGTAAACGGATAAGCAAACATGTTTTAACACAGCTAAATGTAACTGTATACATCTAGGAACAAAGAATGCAGGCCACACTTGCAGGACAGGGGCTCTGTCCTGGGAAGCAGGGACTCTGAAAAAGATTTGGGGGTTGTGGTGAATAATCAGCTGACCACGAGCTCTCAGTGTGATGCTGTGGCGAAAGAGCTAATGTGCTCCTGGGATGTTGTAGACGGGCGGACTCATCCCTGCAGTGACTCCTGCTGGTAACTTCTGGGAATTAGCTTGATTCAGCTCTGGAGCGCCCTCTGGAGGCCGGTGATCTGCCTGTCCTCTTGGCCCTCATGTGCCTACCTGGACCTGATGCCCTTTTACATGGGGTGCTGCCCTCTGGCAGTAACCCCTTCCTCTCAGGGTCTTCCCTCCCCAGGGAACCCCCACCCTCTATCCCCACCTTGCCTTAATTTATGGCTACTTCCAGTCATTGTCTAGCCCCACACCCTGGGGCGGACTGCAGTATCAGCCTACTCATCACTGGCAAGGAGGGTTTGGACTTGCTGTCTTGGCCTACCACTGGGCTGCCCTCTGCAACCCCCAGTACCTATTAGCCCAATGCTAGGCTGCAGCCTGGGGCTTTCCAGGCTAGAGCTTCCCAGCTCTTCTGCCTTTCCCCAGCCCTGCTTCACTCAGGTACCCTGTCTCCAGCTCCTTGCAGCCAGGCCCATCTCCCTCTACAGCTAGAGAGAGACTCTCTTGGCTTCTGGCTTCGCTGGCCTTCTTATAAGGCCTTGTTGCTCAGTTTGGGGAGTGGCCCCAGCTGCAGCCACTTCCCCCAATCAGCCCAGCCTAAAGGCTGCTTTCTCCAGCCACAGCCCCTTCCCAGGGCTGTTTTTAACCCCTTCAGGGCAGGAGCAGGGATCCACCCTGCTACAGATGTATAAACAGGGGAATCATTAGTAGGATTAGCAAAGTTATTTTACCTCTATCTTTAGCAGTGAGGTGACTGCTGCTGGAACACTGTGTCCAGATCTGGTGCCCACAATTCAAGAAGGATGTTGATAAATTGGAGCGGTGTCAGAGAAGAGTCTTATAGTGACAGACTCAAGGAGCTCAGTCTATTTAGCTTAACAGAGAGAAGGTGGAGAGGTTACTTGATCACATTCTATAAGTACTTATATGGGGAGCAAATACATGATCATGGGCTCTTCAATCTAGCAGAAAAAAATCAAACACAATCCAATGGCTGGAAATTGAAGCTAGACAGACTCAGACTGGAAATAAGACATATTTTTTTAACAGTGAGAAGAATTAACTGTTGGGACAATTTACCAAGGGTCGTGGTGGATTCCCCATCACTGGCAAGTTTTCAATCAAGAGCTCTGCTCTAGGAATTATTTGGGGGCAGTCTATGGTCTGTGCTGTACAGGGGGTCAGACTAGATGATCACAGTGGTCCTTGCTTGCCTTGGAATCTCTGAAAACCTCTCCACAGTCTGGATGGAATCAAGCCTGGGTGAGTGGTGGTGGTGGTGGGCCGAGGAGTGTCGGGGGTGTCCTTTGAAGAAAGCGACCTTGTCTCTTTGTCTCAACAGTACAGTGGACTGAGCGGGAGTTTGAGCTGGCCCTCTGGGCTTTCAGGAAGTGGAAGTGGTACCAATTCACATCTCTCCGGGACCTGCTGTGGGGCAATGCAATTTTCTTAAAGGAGGCCAATGCCATCAGCGTGGAGCTGAAGAAGAAAGTAAGCACCTTCTGTCACATGCAGGATCTCTGAGATTTTACCCCTGAGTTATGTAACTGAATTTTCTTTCCATTTTTTTGGAGGAAATTGGATGCCTCCACTTCCTCATGGTTGCTGGTTGCAGAGCTAAGCACATGCAGTTCCCAGTGATTATCAAACCAAGAGGTGTTTGTGCACGAACAGTGAGCACATGGGACAGAAACTGCAGCCCTCTGCTTCAGTAGAGTCTCATCAGCTTGCATGTACCAGCAAGATGTCAAAGCTGTGAATGAGGTCAAGGGCTGTCGCTCTCAAAGATCAGAAAACGTGCTCTTAGATGAGCCATATTACAGGTTCTACCAAAAGCAATGGGTCAGATTTGAACCTGGCGTAAGCATGTGTAACCCCATGGAAGTCACTGACACTGCTTACCCCGAGATCAGGGGAGGCCCCTTGTGCATTTCAGGGGTTACACAGAGTGGAATTGATGTTAACAGTTCAAAGGCACTGGCTGGGAATCCCTATTCACCATGAGCCTTCCACAAACATACTGATTCTCCAACCCTCTGTTCATTCCCAGGTCCAGTTCCAGTTCGTCCTCCTCACAGACACTCTTTACTCCCCTCTGCCTCCCGACCTGCTGCCCCCCAGTGCTGCCAAAGACCGAGAGAAACGGCCCTTCCCACGAACCATTGTGGCTGTGGAGGTGCAGGACCAGAAGAATGGAGCAACACATTACTGGACTCTGGAGAAACTCAGGTAGAGTGGGGCAGAGGTACTGTGGTATAGCCACACGTATTGTACTGGGCAGGTGGGGCTGAGAGCAGCCCTGCTCGGCTGGCGCATTCAGGACAAGAAGAGTAGAGTTGTGGAATCTCCTGTCTTGTGGTCTTAACCCCTTGGTTTGAAGTTGCATGCACACACCTGTCAGTGAGTGTTTATCCCTTGCACATTTATTACCATTGCCCTCAGAAATAAACAAGAATGATCAGTGAGCAATAATACATGGCAAAATAGCATAGACCTGTATTCCAGTATGAAGCTAAATTACCTCCTCACTCATATGATCCCCATGGTTCCATTAGCTCTATTGTTACAGCTCTCCCCACTCCACACCATGCATGGATGGAGAGGTTTTCCCTTCGTAGGGTAACTGCACCATGGGGGCAGGAATTCAGTTCCTGTAGTTCAGGTTGTTTGTGTGTTGTCTTACCCCACAAGTACAGTAGTACGGGAGTGGTGTGTGTGGCTGTGATGCACTGGATACCCTAGAAGTACAGTGTTACGGGGCTGGTGTGTGTGGCTCTGACTCAGTGCTCAAGGGCCTGGAGCTGATCTAGATCCTTAAACCTCATTGTGTACATCTGTTTCTCTCTGTTTCTTCTTGCAGACAGCGGCTGGATCTGATGCGTGAAATGTACGACAGGGCAGCAGAAGTGCCTTCTAGCATCCTTGAGGACTGTGACAATGTCGTGACCGGTGGAGATCCCTTCTACGACCGCTTCCCCTGGTTCAGACTGGTTGGCAGGTGAGAGCTTTGCTCATCCTTTTTCTAAATCCATCTGCAATCCAAACACACCCGCAGAAGGAAACGTTGCTTGGTTTGATAGGGAGAACTGGTGTGGTGTGGAGAGACCATAGCGGCTGCTGTGGGTGAAAGGGTTGCACCAGGTAGCAAGCCAATATCCAAGAAGCGCTATTTTCCGCAATCACTTTGCTCTGCTCTCTGCATGGGTACTCAGGAATGATTTTCTGGGACTCCTACTGCTGCCAGGCATTCGGTGCCCTGCTACAGTGAGTTGATGGTTGAACTTCCCATTGCCTTCTTTGAAACCGTGTCTAATAACCACAAGGCACGAGCTCTCAACCTGGGGATGGCAGCCCCCTGCCCTTCCCATCCTGCAGCATGGGAGGGGGATTCTGGGTGGGTTGTGTGTGGCCCCATGATGGAAAGAGAGCTGTGGAAGGGGACAGGCTGAGAACCCTGCTTTCAGGTTTCCACGTCCATCAATGTGTGTTTGTGTGCACACATGCAGGTGTGCTCATTGGCATCTGAACATCTCGGTGTGCTGTATTGTACGTGCCATGTCGCCTCATGTGCTTCCCACCTGCCAGTTGGAAGGGCACAGTGCTGTCAGCTAGGAGGTGTCGAAGGGACCGGACCTGTCAGTAGGGTGCCACCAAACATGACCAACCTTGGTGCAGTCAAGGCCTGATCCTCGCCAGCTAACAGCAGTGGAAGGACTCCCCTTGATGCCAGTGGGCACTCTACTGGGGCCTTAGTTGACAGAGCTACGTTCCTGTTTTGCTGAATCCTCTGCAAAGTCCGAGGTGGCAGTTCCGATCTTGCACACCAGTTGTTAGCTGGCGACACTGGGGGCTTCTTTGTAATACACTTTGGACAGGCAGGTCTTATTTCCCACTCCCCTTCTGAATAGCAATGGTCCTTGGTGTAAAAGAAAAAGCCTATTCTTTCTTTCTCTTCTGTTTGGAATAGCTGGTGTTAACCTGTCTTCTATCTTGTTGTACTAACCTTAGTTCAGATATCTCTGGCTGCAACAGCTCTCCTCTTTTCAACACATGCATGAGCGAGCGCATGGCTGATCTCACCCCCTCCCCCACCTTCTCGAACCCCGACTCCGACATCACCGAGCCTGCTGACGAGCAGCACGTGGGGAAGGAGGAGGAGGAGGAGGAGGAGGACCTGGAGGAAGACATCTTTCCGGAGTACCCGCTGTATGATGGCCGGGATCCATTTTACGACCGCTCCCCCCTGTTCAGTTTAGTAGGAAGGTTGGTGAGGTTTTAGGAGAGCATGCTGGGAAGGAACTAGCTCTTTCGTATGAGGGAACTGCTTTCTGACACTGTTCCCATGTTGAGGGCATGCGTTCCACAGGCTCTCGGGATGGGTTAGCTGAAGAGTGTCCTTAAAGAGATGGCCAGCGGGGCAGGTATACTGGTCAGTGTGATGGTAAGGCAAGTGTTGATAGGAAACAAAGAAGGGAGAGGCTACTCTAGCCAGCTCATCTTTAAAGAGTGAGCTTCAAGACAGGTATCACAGAGTCAATGGGGACCAGGATCGAGTAGCCACTGGATTCATATGGTCTCTTTAACAAGAAGAGTTTCATGTGATTCATATGGTCTCTTTAACGAGAAGAGTTTCATGTGATAGAGAATTGTGTGGTGTTGACACAGAGGAACACAGAACTGACCCAAAGTATTCCCCTAGCTTTAACACATTTGGGTTTCAGTTCTAATTTACTGCTGAAAACATTCATTATGAAATGTAGGCAGAATGGGTGGCCGCCTGCTCCTGCATGGATTGTAAGTCACATCTTTGCAGTCATGTCATGGAAATCCCATGCATGTCATGGAAATCCCATGCATGACTCTGACATAGATCCTCACCAGCAAGCGGAGAACGTACAGGTTTCTGGGGAGTGGTGGAATGGCCAAGAGACCAAGGTGTAACTCAAGCACAGTGAACTGTAAGAGAAGGCCCATGGGTTCTGATTGTTAGGAGAGGGATTCAGAGGCAGCCAGTGGCCCTGAGCAGGGTGTGAGGAAGAGATGGGAGGTGCAGAAAGTGAGCACAGTACTACAAGGCAGGCAGGTCCAGCTGGTAGCGAGTGGGATTTCCCCAGATGACTCAGAGAAGAGCTGTGGGGAATAAGGTTGGCCTCAAAAGCTAAAACCAAGGGCTGTGGAGAGAAAGGATTTTATCTTTTATACATATATATGTATATAAAAGCCATATATTTTTAAGCCACCACTACTGTGAAGTGGTGACATTTCCACTTGCTGCTTTTGGCTAGCACATGGTTGGAAACTGTTTTCTGCAGTGGTTCGAACTAGAGCCATGCAGAAAAATGTAGTGTGAGAAGAAGAGCTGCCAGATGTTCTCAGGTGGTTTGGAGAAAAGCTCTGGAGTGGGGAGAGCTTCTCTGCCCTGCAGTGCTGGGAGTGGACTCTGCCCAAAGGGAAAGAGAATTGTTTTTTTTTCTTTTGCTAGTGAAAACAGAATGTTTCAATAGCTCATTCTGGAAAAGAACTCCAGATTTTGTGAAATTGGTGACATGTTTGATTCAGTCAGCCACCATTTCATTCTGCTAGAAAAAGCCACCTGAAATCGCTGAGCATGGCACCAGGTAGCCCAGTTCTGCTTGAGATTTTTCCAAGGGGAAAAAGAGGTTTTGCCCATAGTTGTCTCAGGGACTCCTGTCCTTTAAAAATTGGATCAAATTCAGACTTGGTGCAAGCAGCTGCAGGTTCACTGTAGTCAGTGAGATTGATTCCATTTACACTGGGTCGTAGTTTGGCCTGTGAGCTGCGAATATGTTTGAGAAAGCAAGAAGTCTAGGCAAGAAGCTGAGTTCTCCTTTCCAGCCAATGGGACTTGGGCAATGGGACCGAGAAGGGGAGGAGAAGGGACCAGAAAAGAGAGAAAGGAAGATGGGATAAGAGTCACTGCGGTCTCAGACTGAAAGAGCTGGGTTCTTCCACTTTTTTTTTCTCTTGGGGGAATCAGAGATTTTAAAAACAAAACAAACTACCAGATGAATCGAACCCCCCATCCTGTGGGATGTTCCTGGGATTCCATTTGAATCTTCCCAATTCTTTTGAGTCAGACACAGAATTGGCTTTCCCTGTGCAGCAGCTGTGCCGATCACATTTCTCGTGAAGTGTGCTTGGATTGGTTTATGATTGGATCCTTGTCTTTGATTAGTTTTCCCCCTATTTTCTTTATTCTTTTTTCTTTTTTTTTCTTTTTATTTTTTAGCTGCTGGCTCTCTCTCCAAAGCTTGAGCAAAAATTGGGGGTTATTTCACTTTTGTCTTCTTTTTGAAAGGCTTTTCTTTGGTCTGAGCATGCCATCTTTGCACCTCACCAATCTTGTGGTTAGTGTCTCTGCCCTCCTTCCTTTTCCTTTAGTAACATATTCCCTCCCTCTCCCTATTCCTCTCTTCCTCCCTCTTCAACCTTTCTGGTTTCAGTCTGCTTCAAGATGTGCTCACCTGTTTTTTCATACTGTTATGATGGAAGCTTAACAGGCTTGTGATCCTTCTGCAGGATGCCCAGGGTCAGATCTGTATTCACAGACACCAAATATCAGTGGGGTAGCCGTGTTAGTATGGATCTGTAAAAGCAGCAAAGAATCCTGTGGCACCTTATAGACTAACAGACGTTTTGGAGCATGAGCTTTCGTGGATGAATACCCACTTCGTCAGATACAGACACCAAAGTAAAGCCATCTCCAATACAGGGCATCAGGTGGGTGCCAGACTCAATTCCCTCCTTCCCCCGAGCATGGCACCTTATCTGATCCCAAACACTCAAGAGGATTCCGATCCTCTGACCTTGGAGTTCCATCTTATGAGATGTTTCACTGGGAACAGAAGATACTCTGCATCTCCCAGGAAGGTCTAGGATTGGGGTTTAAAGCTGGTTCTTGCCTTGTGCTTTAATGATCCAGTTCAACTGCCGCTGAAGTCAGTGGAAAGATTCCCATTGACTCCAGAGGGAGCTGACTCAGGCCCCAAGATTTATAACTTCCTCTGGACATTTGAAGCCTGATCCTGCACCTATTGCAGTCAATAGGATCACTGTCATTGACTTCCACTGGTGCAGTATTGAGCCATTTCTGCAGGAATCACCCAGGCTTTATGATGATATTTCAGCTCAGCAGTCAGACCTTTGCTCTGAGGGAGGGTGCTGAAGCCAAATGTACAGATAACAAAGCTGTTCACATAGGGATAGTCACAGATTCTTGGTTGCCTCCCTCTGAAGAAGCACCCTAGCTACTCTGTGTGGTGAGACATTGTTAATATAGTGGCTTTGCTTTCTTCTAACCCATGCCACTCCATTCATCAGAGCATAAGTATGATGCAGTCCTGTACAGACTGCACACTTCACTCCTTCAGACTCGGGCTGGGGATGGCTGCCTATCAGTCTGCTTTTCCAATCTGGAGACCAGCTACAAACAACAGTAAAAGTTATGGAGGGAAGAATTTTGTACAACTAGTACCAAGCTTAGTGCTGATGATGGAATAGTCTGACCACACACAATGCCACTATGGACTGAGGTCATTACAAAACTCCTGCTGAAAGGAACCTCCCACTTCTGTTGCCTGTTCTCATCACCCTGGACAAAGGCATGCTGCAGCTTTGTGAAAGAACTCAGCCCCTGGATGGAAGGCAGCTGAGCAGGCTCACTATGAGTCAGAGGTGATGTGGAAAGGAAAGGGGGAAGCATTTGAGGAGCTGATGTGATCCATGGCCTTGCCCAGTGTTTGAGAGCATCTGCCCTCTGATCGTCAAGGGGAGGTGCAGTCCTGAGGCGCTGATGAACAGTTTGCTGCTCCTAAATAGAAGCAGTGGCCAGCAAGGACCTATCCCAGTTTTGATTGGCCAGCAGACTGCAGTGTGGGCCTATTCATGGGGATACTTGTTTACACCAGTGCAAGGCTAGGCTTCCGCGACATTATCTCGGCACAGAGGGAAGGACGAGATGGCCTCTTGGGGTCCCTTCCAGCCCTATATTTCTGTGGTTCTAGGGAGACCACAGAGAGGCTTCAAACGCTTCAGACTCTTCTGGGTAGCCCAGACTGATGGGTATATCACATTCTGCCTTGGCTTCCAAATCCTTTTCAAGGTTTCGGTTCTAGCTCCAGTAATGGCCATCTGAAAATGTCCTTTCAATAGCGAAGAGGGGATGGTGCATCTGGCTGAGACTCGACTCTGGGTTACATTCCAAAATTCCGGTCTAATTATAGGTAGAATCTTAGCAGTTTAATCCTCAGTCAAGACGAGATGGTAAATTGGTAATAGCCTTCCAGTGACCTCGCTGAAAGGAGAAGTGTGATGCTCCCAGGCCTACGGTTTTAAAGATAAAGTTTAAATGTGCAAGTTTTCAACATTAAAAGTCACCTGTTACACATATCAGTAATGTGCTCCAGAGTGTGCCTTGCACAAGGCAAAACTGATCCCCCAGAACTAAGATCACCTACAGCCCCGTCTCCACCCCAGTGTCCTCTCTTATCCTGGATGTGATCGGATTGGAGATTGGGGTTGCCTACATGACGTGAGTGCCACCAAAGAGACAGCACAAACTACAGCTGTCTTCCTCTCTCTTTATCTGCCTTTCTCTCTCAGAATTTTTTGTACTTTCACAAGGTAAAGGGCCAGAGAGTAGGGATGCAGTCTTCAGTCATCACCAGTGCCAGGTGAAGATTCAGTTACTGTCCAGGATTAATGTTCTCATCAGAGTACAGTTTCACCCAGCGTGTTACAGTGCAGACCAGATGTGCTCCATTCCACCACTGATCTAGTTCTTCCTGGTGCACTGGAGTGGGTAACCATTTGTGACTTTCGCCAGCGCCAGATCCCCAGCTTGGACGACCAGAAACCGAAGTGTTCCAAGGTACTCGCCACTCTTGAAAATGTTGTCCTGGCTCACCGTACAGAGGCAATAGCAGCGAGGGATTGGAGCCAATTGCCATCCAAAGACGCTGTCTCCCAAGTGCTGAGCACAGATGGGGTCTCAAGGGCTGGAAAGCAGGAGCAGATCACTTGTCTGGAAATCTCAGGGCTCCAGGCAGCCTCCAGCTTCTCCATGTACATGAACATAGTCATTGTGCTGCTTGCTCGCTTAGTTAGGTGAGACTGAGCCCTAGGCTGAGCCCAGGGGACAGAGGGAAGGCACCCGCGACTCAAGCAGATGTGATTGCCCTGGGCGGGTGTGTGTTGGGGGGAGGAGTGATTTGCTGCAGCCATTGACAATGTAGCACACTCCTCCTCTTGCATCAGCCAGCCAGTGCATAGTGGGTGGAGCCAGTGTTCACTCGCCACCCCTCCTCCGGGTCCGCTGGCTGCTGGTGGCCAGGCAGCCCCAGCACCCAAAAGGGCCTGATGTGGCTGTGCAATGGGATGGCAGCCCCCACTCCTAGGTGCTTCCCAAATGGCTGTGTGGCACCAGGGCACAACCAAACCCTCCATGAGGACCACATTTGCATAAAGAAAGCCCTGTTAGAGCTAGTGTCTGATTTCTGGGTGGGGGGATGGAACTGGCGCTGGTCTGGCCAAGGAAAAGGGCTCTCCCCTCCAGCCTGGCAGGCAGCTTCTCCTTCTGGAAGTGCTCAGGGGTGGACTCCAGGTCTAGGTTCTCCTCTTGCTGGCCCCTGTTTATAGCTGGTACAGTGAGGTGTCAGCATCATCACTCATGCATTCAGGCATCCCACATCTGCCCTGCTGCCTAGGCATTGAACTCGCAGGGCCAGATCCTCAGCTGGGGTAAATGGCACAGTAATTGGGGCTCCACTGATTTACACCAGCTGAGGTTCTGGCCTGTGGTCCCTGGGTGTGACTCACTGAACATTGTCCACTCCCTGTCTGGTGTCGTGGCTGCATAGGGCCCCTCAAGTAGTCCTTACTCCGCAGGCAGCCGTGCTGATTTCCATGGCAGTAGGGTACTACTCAGCATGCAACAGGGTGATTGATTCGGAAGATCCAGCTGTGTTCACAAGGTGGGTGCTTTCTGGGGCTCAGCCCGGTGGGAGCTTGAACCCCTCCCCCTGGCTGTTGCATGGAGGCTCTACTAGCTGGGCACTGACTGAGCAGGCCCCTGTACTTGGTGCAGACACAGACCCCTGGTTGAAGGCAGGCATGCCTCTCTGGGGATAGGTTTTTGTACACTGTCCTGGGGATGTGCCGGGCCTCTCTTAAAGCAGGCTGATAACCCACCATTGCAATAGCTTCTCAGTCTCAGACTCTGGACAGGTGTCTGCATTTCCCAGCCTGTCTGAAGGAGACTCTGTGTTCTAACCAAGAACTTCCTTTCCTTCACTCTCTCTCCCCCTCCTCCTCCTCTTTTTCCCTTTTCCTTCCTGCCTCTCTCTTCCTCTGCCTTCTCTCCTCCACACCCACCCTGGTCCCCTCTTGCCGGTCCTCCTCCCCATACCCTTTAATCTGCAGCAGACCCGTGGTTGTTTCACAGCACCTTCCGTCCTAGTTCTCCACAGCAAGAGGTCCTCTTTCTAGCTTCCTTGTTGCACCGACACAGCCCCCTCCTCAGCCCTCCCCACGACGCTGTTGCGCCCAAGGGAGATGACAGGCCGAGAGGTATGCTGGTGCTCACTAACTCACTGCCACTTTCGCAGGAACCTGACGTTACTGTAGCTCTGCCTCCCACCAGCCTGTCCTAAGCACGCTGAGTCCCCCCCCCACACTTCCGGCTGACCCTGGCTGCCTTTCTTTAGTTTTGCTTTGCAGCACCATGTTGTGATGTGAGCGGTGAACTGTGAGCCCAGCTGCCATCTGGCCATGGAGCGTGTTTGGAAACCCCAGGCTGGGGGCACAGTGACCCCTCTCCTGTGTTACTTGACTCTTTCAGGGCATTCGTGTACCTCAGCAACCTGCTGTACCCAGTGCCACTAGTGCACCGCGTTGCCATCGTCAGCGAGAAGGGCGAGGTGAAAGGCTTCCTGCGTGTGGCAGTCCAGGCCATCTCAGGTACACTGGGTGAGCAGCAATGGGTTTCCAGTGGCAGGCAGATGCTTTGAGCTGGCCTTGCCCCAGTGCCATAACGAGTCTGGAGAGCCGGTTCTCAGGGCCATTACTATTCACAGAGACATATGCCCTTTCGTGAGCGTAATGAGTCCCATACTGTGTGCTCGGGCTGGTGGCACTAATCCATTAGTCCACAGCCTAAGCGTTTCTTTAGACCGGGGTGGCCAACCTGTGGCTCCAGAGCCACATGCAGCTCTCGAGAAGTTAATATGTGGCTCCTTGTATAGGCAGTGACTCCAGGGGTGTCAGGATGTGCCACGGGGTGCTCGCTGCTCAACCTCTGGCTCTGCCACAGGCCCTGCCCCCACTCCACCCCTTCCCACCCCCTCCCCTGAGCCTGCCATGCCCTCACTCCTCTCCTCTTCCCCCCAGAGCCTCCTGCACCCCAGGAAACAGGTGATCCTGAGGTGTGAGGAGAGAGGGGGATGGACTGATGGGCGGGACTGTCAGTGGGTGGGAGGCGCTGGGAGCAGGGAGCTGTTGGGAGGCTGCTGACATATTATTGTGGCTCTTTGGCAATGTACATTGGTAAATTCTGGCTCTTTCTCAGGCTCAGGTTGGCCACCCCTGCTTTAGACCTTGCTCTCCCTGTTGCATTGTGCACAAGACTCTTCCTCCCCCCGCCTCAGTGGGCCAGTGGAGTATTGCACACACAGAGAATTTGCCAGGAAGTGTGCCAGTCACAGGCCATCATGCAGTGTTTTCCTGCTCTAGTAATACTGGGACATCAAACTTACTGTGGTAGGAATTGTGGGTGCTGTAGTCCAATAGGCATCTCCTGTACTGTCATTAGAACTGCCACAAGAGGGCACTCATCACTCTGTGGGTTATATTGTGTGCTGCTCCCACCCCATACAACTCGTCTTACTTCAGTGGGTTACACGTGGTGTAAATCGATTCAGCATCAGTTCCTGTGTGCATGCGTCAATATGTTCCAAGATCCATGCCTTACCGGGACAAATTGCTGTCTCCTGGGGTGAGAGAGAAATTATTTGTTCCAATTCATTCAGTCCCAGGCTTCCCCATCAATTGGACCAACCTGATCTGGAAGGACCTCTCACTCATGGCATTTTAGGGGAAGTGGGGCCTGTCATAGATTTATCATGAATAGAACCTGATCCTGGTGGAACTGACCCATCTGTGAATTATCAGTCACCTTGAGCAAGGTGATTCACAGATGGGGTCAATTCCACCAGGATCTGGCTCTATTTATGATAAATCTAGGGCTGAGAAAAATTAATACCAATACTTTTTTCTGGTACTGTTAGTTTCAGGTACATATTCTGCTCTGCAAGTACAACCACTATCCCCAACACACACATGCACACACAGCTACTCTAATAGGATGGTCTTGCAAAGAACTGAAAACTCTGCCATGTCATGTCATGGTTTTATGATCTAGGCCATCATCTGCTTAAATAGCAAGGGCATTAGTGTGGCGCTGTTGGTACCAATTTATAGATGAGTGTGCACATAGCTGGCTGTTAGCTAATGCAAAATTGCTGACCATCTCTCTGAAACAGAGGCTGGAAAGCACTTCTTGCAACATTTCCATGATTGCCTTTTGGAATTCACTGTTTTCATCAAGTTCTGCAGCCAGTGACCACTCAAGCATTCCTTGAAGAAGAAACTCAGGGAGCAGTGTATGAAAGGTCACAATCCCAGAGACCTTGACTCACTGTGATCTGCTTTGGGAGTGAGTTTGTCCTGCCTTCCTGTAATGTCTTGCCTTCCTGTAATGTTTCCTCTTTCAGCGGATGAAGAAGCCCCGGATTATGGTTCAGGAGTACGGCAGTCAGGGACAGCCAAAATATCCTTTGATGATCAGCACTTTGAGAAGGTACAGTATGGCAGCCAGCCCCAGGTGACAATATCTTTCTGTGACCTTAGCTTGCTGGGAGTGTATTGGGTCCTGCTGTTATTCATACCTTGATAACAAATCCGTTCCTAGTATTTTATCCTGTTGGTCTCAGACTGCAGAAGACTAGGAGTGCCCTAGATACGATGCACTTTGGGTTGGGAGAGGGAGTGATGACCACATCCCTCGTGGGTCTGATGGTTGGCCTCAGCCACACCAGTACAAACACCGTGACAGCAGTGGCCTGCTAGCAGAGTGGCATGGGCACTACCCTTGCTGAATGAAACTGGAGCCTCTGGTTCATTTCACGCAGGCCAGTGAACAGCTGGTAGATGATGGTCACTCAGTACAGACCTAGGTCAGTTGGAACAATGTCTTAGCAGCCAAAGGTTCCCTCTCTCATTACGGATTTCCTGGGCCGCTTGACCCTGTCTGTGTGCCATACGTTAACGTTGAGGCTTCAGATGTTGCTGTGGTAGAGGAGATAAAAGCTGAAGCCTCTCGTGCCTGACTGGGTATCTGCCACGCAGTACAGAGGGGAAGCCATGCCAGGAAAGAGACGAAAAGGCTGCTCATGGCCGTTAGCAGGGTGAGCATGCTGTCAGGACTGCGGCCTCCCTACACACGCGGCCTCTTTGTTCCATTTCCCCTTGTGCCTGACAGTTCCAGTCTGAGGCCTGTCCCATGGCGGGGATGTCTCGTTCAGGGACCTCGCAGGAGGAACTGCGGATTGTTGAAGGCCAGGGGCAGATAACTGACATCGGACCTTCTGCAGATGAAGTCAACAACAACACTTGTGGAGGTGAAAGAGTTGTTTTAGTCCAGGGGGAAATGGCGTTGGGCGGGAGCTGTGTACCTAGTAGGAAGCAAAAGAATGTTTCACTGCTCACTGGATTGCAAAGGGCCAGAACCTCAGCAGGGTGTGAACTGCCATTGAAAGCAATGCTTGTGTTGGTGTTTGGCATGCTGAACGTTCACTAGGCCTTGACGGATGCTGTCTGAAGTTTTTCTAATGGCTCTCCTCCTCCCCCAGTGACTCCAGATGATCTCCTCCTCGACAATCCAGAGAAAGTTGCTCTAGACGACCCATTGGAAGCAGTTCTGGACCATCTGACACTGGGCAGCATCTTCACCTTCCGAGTGACAGTTCTGCAAGCCTCCAGCATCTCTGCAGAATATGCAGATATCTTCTGCCAGTTTAAGTGAGATGTCCTCAGATCCCTCTGCGCTACTGGTGTTTGTTCCCTCTTCCTCCCACTCTGCCTTTGCCTCAGTCAGAAGGTTGCGCTCCCCAAGGAGCGTCATGAACAGATAGCAGGGGCATGCAACTGCCCTGCCCTTGCTGGATTTCTAAATGAAATGGGATCTCAGCTACATGGCAGGAGGTCTCTTGACAAGTGCCCAGACCTAGATTGGCCACACTGTCCTCTTCACTTCTGAATTTTTGTCCAATGCCTCATGAAAGAGGGAAAGAACTGAGAGAGAGTCACGCAGTGCAAAATGAGTCTGTTCATTCACATGAGGCCTGATCCAAAGCCTGCTAAAGTTAGTAGGCGTCTTTCCATGGATGGCAGTGTGTGGCGGATCAGGCCCATGGAGAGCTGGCTTTCTGTAGCAGCCTGTCTGAATTTATAGAGTGCAGCCCCCTGGGGGGAGGGGAAATGAGTCATCTTCCTTCAGACCTGGGGTAGTCTACACTGGCTCCCACCTCACTCTGTGTGACAAAATGACTTCGGTGTCACCCACTGGCTAACCTCAAGTCACACAAGCAATTTCCTAAGACACTCCAGTTTCCCAGTATCACCACCAGTGCCACACGTCCTGGGGATGAATGGTCATGAAAACCAACACCCCAGTAAAAGAAAAAGGTTCTCTCGATCCCAAAGGACCAAGCCCCAGACCCA
>NC_133776.1:58075270-58151825 GCF_003597395.2 Chelonoidis abingdonii
TATGACCCCCTTTACATAGAATTTGGTGCCACTACAGAACCTTGGTTGCAACCCATGTTCTATATGGTCCCAGTTTATATCAATAACGTCACACTCTGTCATTCTCAGTTCACCCTGCCGACCACACTGCCACTGTAACAATCTTCCCCTCTTTGCAGCTTTATCCATCGTCACGATGAGGCCTTTTCAACGGAGCCCTTGAAGAACACAGGACGAGGACCACCTCTAGGGTTCTATCATGTCCAGAACGTTAGTATCACTGCCTTCGGCTGTTTTCTCTCTGCCCTGCAATATTCAGGGTCTGCCCAGAGCACAGAAACTTTCAAATCCAGTGCTCCCCAAACTTTTCCTGTTGTGCCCCCTCTTACCCATAATGGAATGTGTCCGTGCCCTGTCGGGGCCCAGGGACTGGGGCTGGAAGTGGAGCCACAACCAGGCCTGGGAGTGGAGCTGCGGCTGGGGCTGGAGGTGGGAGCAGAGTGGAGCTGGATGCAGAGTGGGACTGGGTGGCACTTCCACCCTGTCCCCCATGGGGCCTGGTTCAGACCCTGCCATGTCCCCCTGAACATTCCTCTGTGCCCCCCGAGAGGGGCATGCCCCATGGTTTGGGAACCACTGGTCTAATCCCACTCTATCACTGCCAGTTTGACAGCAGCAATTGCAGCGCCTCCCAGACACATGGCAATGTGCTCTCTTCTCTGCCCATGGGGTAATACACTTCACACTCTGCAGTGGGCTGCTGCTTTATACTGGAGATCTGAGAACTTCCTTCTCGTTACAGTGTGTGTTGCTGTCACGTGATCAGAGATCATACAGGGTGCTCCTCTGAGTGAACCGGCTCAGCTCACGAGTTAACAGGTTGTCACTTATATCACACTTGACCAGCGGCTGGAAAAAAATGCATTGATTGCATTTTGGTGGGGGAAGAAAGCATGTGTGTGTCCTTCTGACTGTCACAGGCATTCCCCTCTGCCACAGGGCACTTCTTCAGCTACCCAGTGAGTAGCACAGCCTTGCCTGTGTTCAAACACCAACTATCCGTTTCTGGCCCACTACAGGCCCCTGTAGCCCTCTGTTTCCAAATAGCACAGGACACAGCACAGGTACACAGCAGGAGGAGCACACAGCTTCTCTCCTCCACCCAGCCCTCCCCCCCCGCAGCCCTGTCCCCCAAGCTCCCTCTTTTACTTCCTGGTCCTCCCAATTGTATATCCTCCCAGGAACTAAGCCAGTTACCTGTTAGCTCAGCACTGGCCCCCGAGTGTCAGTAATCCCCACCAGTAATAGGTTGGTAGGCTCCAATTTCGCCTGCAGCCTTCAGTGGCCAGTGTGCTACAGCCAGCACTCTGTCACACCCTCCTTGCTGAACTTTCCCAGGGTATGTTTTTGTCAGCAAGTTAAGTCTCTTCTAGACAAAAGGGTATCTGTGTGAGAGGAGTATGGCAGAGAAACCAAACAGTGCTCCAAAGAAAACCAACAAAAGACTCTCGTGGGACAAGGAGCCCAAACTTTCTAGACCGTTGTGTCTAACATGCCGTGCCCCTGAACCATCATCTCTCTCTCTGAAGCAGCACAGGTCCTCAGGTTGACAGCAGGCCACCTCTGGCCTAAGAGCCAGCAGACCAGGACATTAGGGGTTGTTATCCTTCTCCCTCCTCTTCTCTGTGTCCACTTCACATGACCACAAACACTGTCACAGCCTGGGACCAGCTTAAAGGTGAAGCCTGGAAAGCCAGCTCCACGGAGAAGAAGAAAGGCCATTGTTAAGGTTCCTTCGGTCCTTCCGGTGAAGGTCATGGCTCCTAATCCTGAGGTTCCTGTTTTTCGTATTTATTTTGACATTATTAGCCTCTCCTTCAAGGACCTGGTGTAGAAAAGCTCTAGATCTCTGTAGGAGCCCCTGGCAGTGTGGGTCCAGATTTTTCTGACGCTGAGTGTCTCTGTGAGGAGCCCTCTAGACCAGTCTCACCATTTTGCTCTGGAAGACCAATCACTCCCATGCAGAAATATTCACCCCGCCTCCTCCTGCAGAGATCAAAGGGCTGCCTTAGCTTTGGGGAAATTAAACCAGGAGCATTATGCCATCATTGTGTAAGTGTGACATAAGCAAAAACCCATCAGAGGGGTGAGTTGAGCCTGTTTCCTTGGAGAAATACCATTTACTAGTAAGCAAAGTATTGTGTCCATCACATGTCTAACTTTTAGAGTGTGAGTAATCCCGTGGAAGTCACATGCTTAAATCCTTTGCTGGATAGGGGCCTAGATGAATGGATTGCTGCTGTATGTCATTTTAAAGCGTTGTTGCTTGTCCCCTGCTCCCCTCTCTCAGATTGCGGTGGAGGTGACCAAGTCATTCATTGAGTACATCAAGAGCCAACCGATTGTGTTTGAGGTGTTCGGGCATTATCAGCAACATCCCTTCCCTCCTCTCTGCAAGGACGTGCTCAGGTCAGTGTGGTGTAGGGAAGGGGTAACATCTAGAGGATGGGCTCACCCCTCTTGTTGACTCAGACATATTTTTTAACGCTGTAACCACAGCCTCATATAGTGTGGACCTAGGATCTGATAAAACCTATCCAAATCAATGGGAGTCGTTCCATTGGTTTCTGTGAGCTATGGATCAGGTCTGTAAATTCTGTGCAAACACTCTCTGGTATCTACAGCTTAGCAGTACTAAATTCTGAAGCATCTTGAAGCTTGAGCTAAGAAGCCAGAGTTTTCCATTCCTCTAACATGTATGAAAATAAAGATGAATCTTACTAAATTCTTGGCCTCAACATCATGTGTTAGTGAGTTCCGCAGTCGAATGAGATGTTGCCTGCAAAAGTATATCCTTTTGTTGGTATCTTCCAACTTCATAGAGTGTCCCCTTGTTCTTGTGTTGTGAGATGGGGAGAGCCAGTCATTTATTTTGCATGCATTCTTTCATCTGAGTCTCTTCTCTCCATAGCCCACTGAGACCATCCCGACGCCACTTCCCCCGGGTCATGCCATTGTCCAAGCCAGGTAGGCCATTGTTTTTCCCCTTCTAAAATACATTAGGCTTCAGAAGCCATAACTTGGAAGCACGTGGGAATTGGGGGAGAATTGGTCATTTCTTATTGGACTGCTCTGCGATAACACCATGGTCACCTGGTTTTGTACACAGTAAGGGTCTGCGTGATTGGAGATGGTGTTTCGATAATAGGGTGAATTATCTGTGGGTTCTCATGCTGTTTTGCTTGATGCATTGCATAATGTTCTTAAGGCGGCTTCTGTAAATCAAGCCTCTCCACTGGGGGAAGGAGACCTTTCCAGGCTAGCCGGTATTCGAGGCATATTGGTTTTTTGACATGTCCATAGAGCCAGCCATGGTGTGTAGCTCTACAGAGAAACCATTTGCCTGGGGAACTCCTGGGTGTTGCAGATGGGGGGAGCTATTTCTGTGGGAATGTTCAGCAGAGAGCAGTCCTGGTGGTGAGATGAACAGGTAGGCCTGATGATGTTAGCCACCTTTCCTTTTGCAGAAAGGGGCCCAGATGGCAATGGCTGAGTGTAAAACAGGGTGCTGGCTGGAGCGGCCCATGGGCCGCACAGTAAAGTGATGGATAGCACAGGTGGTTTGATTTCTTACTGGACCAAGGTTACTGCCCTGTGGTAACTCGGTAGCAGAGAACAGGACCTCAAAAAAATCTTGACAGGATCAAGAAATCAGCGCAGGATAATTCACAGCGCTCTAAACCTTCCAAGTCTGCTCATTAGGATCTGGTTAACTCAGAAGTAGGCCTATGCACTGGCATGCTGAATACCCCCTGCACTCCAGTAAGCCTTCCTCATCCCTTTCCCTTCCTGCAGGGATGCCCTCACCCTTTCACTAACCGTTGTCATCCATGAAGAGCCATTCCTTGGTGTCTCACTAGCACTGTAACCTGTGTTGATATTCCACTCAGGGCTGTCCCTAGCCATTCTGGGGCCCTACGCAGCTTCCCCCCCCGCTGCCAGGCCTCTGCGAGGGAGACCAGGGGGGTTGTCCGCAGGCCTCCGTGGGGGTGGGGGGGCTGGGTTGGGAGGCAGGGGGGAACCACCTCCCAGCACTCACCGGCAGTGTGGCTGGAGCCGGGTCTGCATGTCCCACCACTGGTGAGTACAGACCCAGCCCTGCTGCAGAGCTCAGGGGAGTGAGGGCGGGGCTGGGGTGGAGCAGAGGTGGGGAAAGGGCAGAGCAGGGGTGGGGAAGGGGCAGAACAAGGCAAGAGTCCTGGGGAAGAGCCGTAGCAGGGGCTGGAGCAGCACGCAGCTGGGCAGGGCACCAGGAAATTTGGTGCCCTAAATTTCCTGGTGCCCTACGCAGCTGCGTATTGTGCGTATGGGTAAGGATGGCCCTGATTCCACTTGTTATAGGAAAGGGTTCCTGCACTGAAATTAAATTGCCTCCCATCAGCGTGCACATCCAGACTGCAGAATACCCATCCCGGGGTGTCTCCCCTTGCTTCACTCTTACATCTCTCCTCCCCCTTGTTGGGCAGAGACGTGCGACCAGCTCTGTCCTGACACACATTGATTTGAGTGGGACACCTATTTAAAGCAATGGCTCAGAGGGCTCGGGGATGGTTAAAGAGGGCTGAAGTGTGCAGCATTGGCAAAGCAGACTGCATCCCCGTCCCCACAATGTCCATTCACTCCCACTCTGTGTCTCAACTGTTTTGCTTTGTTTTGGGGTTTCTGTTTGTTTCCCTTCCCTCCACCCTGAAGAGCATGAAAAATCCCTCCAGCTGATAAAATATTTGGTGCCTGGTGTGCTAGCTGGCTCACTGCTGGATGCGCTCTCTGGGCATGCTCTCTCTGCTGCTACCTCAGCCACCTCGTTCCTTGTGCAAGAGAGGGAGGAGTCCAGCCCTGTGCACCCCCCTCCTCTCCCACCTGTAATGAACTGTGCTATGAGAAAGGCTCCGCAACCTGGTTGGTTCCTGGACACCACTGTGGAAGATCCCACTACTCCTCGGGTTTCTAGCCATGCCTCCCGTGGGGAATGTGTCCATGTAATGCCTGGGGGACACCCACAGAGCTCAGTACTGAATGGCATTGCCATGCCTGTTCCCAAAGCAATGCACACCTTTCTGAGGGTACTTGCATTTTTCATTTCAGCACAGTTCATTACGGGGGATGAGGGGGACGGGACAGGGCTGGACTCCTCCCTCTCTCGTGGAAGGAACGAGATGGCTGAGCTAGCGGCAGAGAGAGCATGTCCAGAGAGCGCATCCAGCAGTGAGCCGGCAAGCATATTGGGCACCAAATATTTTAGCATCTGACACCCAAGTCCCAGTGGTTTTCCTCGCAGCCTAGTGTCTTGGTTTGCTGTTGCCTCTGTGTGTTGTGCCTCCTCATTCTGTGATTTGGGGTCAGGCCTCTGGCTGGAAGTGCCTGAGGGGGGTGGCCTGTCAGAGGGCGATACTCAGCCAGAGCTTAGCAAAAGCAGCAGTCACTTCTTCTGTATGTGTCTCGTCTCTCGTATACACTGTGTGGGCCTGATCCTTCGTACTTTTGCTCCCCACATCGGCCAGCTGGCTTCAGTGGGACTACGGACAGGAGTATGCACCACAATGGGAGTAAGGATTCACAGAATCTGAGTGGGTGCATGTGTTTGTGCATGTTCTCGCCCCTTCTCTTGGCATGTTGGGGGTTAGAGGTCATCTCCAGCTGGGGCTAGATCGCAGCTAGCTGCTGTCCTAGACAGTCACTGCCAGTGGTCCTAGCTCTGACTGACACTCATCTTCTGAGTGGTGCAGTGAGTCCAGCTCACACTTCAGCAGCTTCTTGTTTCCTGTTTGTAAGTCTTATTTTCTGCCCGCCATAGTGCCAGCGACGAAGCTGAGCACCCTGGCACGCCCCAGCGCCGGGCCGTGCCAGTGCAAATACGATCTGATGGTCTTCTTTGAGATCTGCGAGCTGGAGGCCAATGGCGAGTAAGTATCTCCCCTGCTGAGGGCTGACCAGGGAACCAGAGTGTCCTACTGTCGGGGGATCCCATCCTGGGGAGCTGTAGGGGGAATCCTACCCTGGGGAGCTCAGCTGTCAGGCAAGGTCTAGATAATACTTAGTCCTGCCATGAATGCAGGGGACTGGTCTAGATGACCTCTTGAGGTCCCTTCCAGGCCTATGATTCTGTGCCAAACCACAGTGTCACTTTTTGAGATGTCCCTTGCAAAATGGAACAAGTTTCTCCCCAAAGCACAATATGGTCCAAAGAGCTATGAGAATTGTGCTGATGTAGCTGCCTCATGCAGAACAATGAGAAATGGAAATCAGACAGTAATACAATTGCCTTCTCCCCACCCCAGCAGCCAGCCACAGCTGTTGATTTAATTACAGCTCTTCCAGATGAAAGGTCTACTGTATGTGGGAGCAGCTGCCCCAGTGCCAGGTACAGGGCACATGTAGGGGGCTCTTCACTAGCAGCAGCAGGCATTGAATTGCTTGGTAGCTGTAGGAAGAGCCTGGGAAGAATCTTTCCAAAGCATACTCATTAATGAGCCTATGTGCAGCTAAGGGATCTTACAGGGGTCTTCAGAACTGCCACAGTGGAAGGTGCATGGGGCTCCCTGTGCATTCCAGATGGGATTTGCTGGTGAAAGAGTGACAAGATGTTGGGAGTTGGGGCAATAAGTGATGCAAAAAAAATAGCCTGCCACAAGTAAACAAATGAGGGACATGTGACTGGCGTTAGCATGCAGCTGGGGAGCACGGGACAAATGCAGCAAAAAAGCAGTTGCAAACCAACCACAATTCCTTGGGCTAGTGCTTGCAATGGCTCGTCTAGACTCTCACCTCCAACCTAGAGGTTTCAGCTGAAGGAGTTTTTTATTCCCTGTTTGGTGTCACACCAATAGTGAAGACGTCTCACATCTGTGCTGCTCCCACAGCAGCCTCTTATGGGATTCACACAAGAGATTCGGTGTTGGTGGTTCATCGATAATTTGCAAATGTGGCTGCTTTTAGGTGACCAATGCAGGAGGCAGACACAACACCATGGGAGTTGGGGGAGCAGTCACATGGCGCCAGAGGGAATTCTCACAGGCATCCATTGGAAAACCAAACCACAGGTTTAAAGAAATGTTGGCACAAAGTATTGGTTGGGCAATTGGGCATAACAAATAAATGTCTAAAATCACAGTCTGGTTGTGGGTAATTCACAACCAGGACCAACAGGCAAAACTCAGCCAATAAAGGATTCAAGCACCTCTGAGTCTGGGATCCTGTAAGGGCTCCACTGATGATCAGAGACAGCCAGTCACCTGCTGCTGCTTCCGGGAGAAAGTCTGTTCGCTCCTAGGCATGGCCCTTATGGAGTCTGGGCCTGTCCTGCCTGTGTCTGGTCATCAGTGTGCTGGGCTGGGCTCAGGACATTGGAATGCCCTTTTGCCAGCTGAAGGGCTGAGCCCGAATCTCTTCCAGTCATCGGGACCCTCCGTGCATGGCACTGGCAACACAAATGGGAATCGTGAGAGAGAGAGAGCTCTAGGGTCCTGTGATGTGCACGTATGTGAGACCTGGTGCCCTGGGAAATGCGTGTGTGAGAACCCTCATGTCATTGGGGGTGCGTGTGTGAGAGCCATCGTGTCCTGAGGGGTGCATGTGTGAGATACCCCAGGACCTCTGGGATGCGAGTCTGAGATTCCCCCAGGCCATGGGCGGTGCGTTGCATGTGTGAGATCCGCCGGACTCTGTGCGGTGCGTGTGTGAGTTCCCCCTGGCCCTGGGAGGTGGGTGAGTGAGATCCCCGAGGCCCTAGGGGATCCCACAGGTCTTGAGGCATGCCTGTGCCAAATTCCCTGGCACCTGGGGGTACGTACATCAGATCCCTAGGCCCTGAGGGGTGTGTGTGTGACATCCTCCAGGCCCTCGGGGTGCAAGTGTGAGATCTCCTGGGCCCTGGGGGGGGCAGTGTCAGATCCCCCGGGCCCGGGAGATTCATGCTTCAGATCCTCCAGGCCCTGTGGGGTGCTTGTGTGAGATCACTTGGGCCACGTGGGGTGCGTGAGATTCCCCAGGCCCTGGGGGTATGTGTATGAGATCCCCCGGGCCCTTAGGCATGCATGTGTGAGATCCCCTGGGCCTTGTGGGGTGCGTGTGTGAGATCCCTAGGGCCAGGTGGGTGCATGAGTGAGATCCCCCAGACCCTGTGGGTTGCATGTGTCAGATCGACGAGGCCCTGAGGGGATGCGTGTGTGAGATCCCCTGGGACCTGTGGAATGTGTATGTGAGATCTCCCAGACCCTGTGTGTGGGGGGGTGTCAGATCCTCCAGGCCCTGGGGGTATGTGTGTGTGATCCCCCAGGACTGTGGGGTGCAAATGTCTGAGATCCCCTGGGCTTTGGGGGTGCATGTGTGAGATCCCCCATACCCTGGGGGCATGCATGTGTCCAATCCTACCGGTCCTGGGGGGTGCCTGTCTCAAATTTCCCAGACCCTGGGGGGTGCATGTGTCAGATCCCCCGGGTCCTGGAGGGTACGTCTGTCAGATCCCCCAGACCCTGGGAGGGAGCGTATGTGAGATCTCCCGGGCCTTGTGGGACACAGGGGCCGACTCCCTGGATGCTCTGGAGCTGGAGCACCCACAGGGAAAAGTTAGTGGGTGGGCTGCACCCACCGGCAGCCAAGTTCCCCACTCCTCCTCCCCCCCCCGAGCACGCCACATCCTCACTCCTCCGCCTCCCTCCCAGCGCTTCCTGCTCCACTGCCACCTAACAGCTGTTCGGCGGTGCTTATGACTTTCCGGGATGGAGGGGGAGGAGGGGGAACGCGGCATGCTCAGGGGAGGAGGTGGAGAAGAGGTGGGACAGGGGCAGGGACTTGGGGAAAGGGGGTGGAATGGGGGCGGTGTGAGGGTAGTGTAGAGGTGGGGCCAGGGGTGTAAGGTTGGTCAAGCACCCACCGGGAACAGGGGAAGTCATCACCTATGCTGGGGGTTGGGGGGTGAGATCCTCCAAGCCTTGAGGGTGTCCATATGTAAGATCCCCCGGGGCCTATTGGGTGTCTGTGTGAGATCCCCCAGTGACTGTGTGTGTGTGTGAGAGAGAGAGATCCCTGGCCCTTGAGGGTGGATATTTGAGATACTCAGGGCCCTAGGGAGTGTGTGTACGATCCGCAGGGTCTTGGGGGTGCATGTGTGAGATCCCTCAGGCCTTGTGGGGAGGCATGAGATCCCCCAGGACCTCTAGGGTGCATGTGTGAGGTCCCCCGGGCTCTCTGGTGTACATGTGTGAGATCCCGTGGGAGATTCCCTGGGCTTTGGGGAGTGCATGGGTGAGATCCCCCTGGCCTTGGGGTGTGCATGTGTGAAATCCCCCAGGCAGTGGGGGCTGTGAATGTGAGATCCCCCGGGATCTGTGGGTGTGTGTGTCAGATCCCTCAGGACCTCAGGGGATGCGAGTGTGAGTTTCCCCAGGCCCTTGGGGGATGCGAGTTCGAGATCCACCTGGCTCTTGGAGGATGCGAATGTGAGATCCCCCAGTCCCTGGGGGTTACATGGGTGAGATCCCCTGGTCCCTGGGGGATTGGTGTGTGAGATCCCCTGGTCCCAAGAGGGTGCGTTTGTGAGATCCCCTGGGGGGAGCATGTGTAAGATCCCCAGGGACTTGGAGGGTGCGTGTGTGAGATCCCCCCAGGCCCTGGGGTGGCGAGGTGAGATCGTCCAGGCCTTGGCATGGGGAGGAGCACCTCCATTTCAGATCACATCTCACTGAGTTTCCCTTTTTCAGTTACATTCCTGCCATGGTTGATCACCGCGGAGGGATGCCATGCCTTGGAACCTTCCTTCTCCACCAGGTATGTTCCTTGCCCTGCCCCTTGTCCCTGTGCCGCTCCGCTGGCCCATCTTCATAATCCCCATAACAACTGGGTGTTGGGCTGTTGGTTTTCACCACGGCCTTTTTCTTTCTGGTGTGGTGCTGACAGGGAATCCAGAGGAGGATCACCGTGACATTAGTGCATGAAAACAGCAGCCTCGTTCACTGGAAAGAAGTGCGAGAGCTGGTTGTAGGTAAGCAGAGTTGCTGGTTGGCAGGGTCTGAGCAGATGCCTCACTCCTGCATCCTCACACCTGTGTGCTCCCTCCCGTTCCCTTCTCTCCCATAATCTCTTCTCCCTCATGCTTTGTCCAGGCTCCCGTTCCTCCTACTCTGACAGGCCTGTTGTGGGAAATAATGGAGATGCCAGCTGGCACCCCCTTTACTCATGCTCAGCAGCACATCACTCAGCAAGGTGCCCCCTCCTTGAGTACCAGGCTACCCCCAGGAGCCAAGGCTGCACTGCTAGGCCTTTAATGCTGCAGCAGGAGTCCCGGGGTGGATCCTCAGCTGCTGTCAATGGTCAGAGTTCCATTTACTTTAATGGAAATTGCCACCAGTTGAGGCTGTGCCCCCATTATTCTTGTTAACACTCCGGATTAGGCTGGGGGACCTCTGCCAGCTCTTTGAGCCCCCATTTGGGGAATTGGGGCCCTCTCGGTGCCTGCTCTCTACCCAGGGCATAGTGAAGGAGAAGGGGCAAGGAACCTCTCTCATTGCATAGCCGATGTAAAGGCCAGGCGGCTTTGGGGAGCTCAGGAGTGGCTCCATCCATATGTCCTTACTGGTAGGGGAGGGGACAAGGTGGAAGGACATGCCTCCCCCTCTCCATGGCCTTTGGAGGCTACTGGCCTTTGGGGCTGACCGGCCACGTGGAAGGGAGTGAGCCAGACGTGCACAGGGGTGTGGTAGCAGGCTCACAGAGCTCCTTCTAGTGGTCCCCTTGGAGCCATGCACCCTCCCACCCATGGAGATGAGTCTGGGCAGTTTGATCTCTAGGTTATAGCAGGAGGCAATGGATATAGGGGCCTGTCCCAAGGGGCTGAAGGAGGATATGATGCTGACATTAAGCATCTTCCCCCACGTCTCACCTTTACCATTTACCCTGCTATGCAGCTTGAAACTGTGAACCATCCCCACTGAGCTGTGCCCCTCTCCCCCCGCCCAGCTGCTTATACTCCAAATGGTGTGTTCTGACGTGTGTTGGCAGGTCGGATCCGAAACACCCCAGAGGGGGACGAGTCTCTGATTGACCCCAACATCTTGTCTCTGAACATCCTGTCGTCTGGATACGTCAGCCCCTCCCAGGATGATCGGTGGGTCTGGCCTGGCTTTGCCGTCTCTTCACTTTGCCCTGCTGTGCTGGGGCGCTAGGCAATGTCTGGTCCAGTTAGGTTGACAAGAGCTGTCTGTGTTTATGGGGGCTTCTCCCCCTCCTGCCCCCAAGGTCTTGCCCATCAGGGCCTTCTTGCTGCTGCAGGACCACTTTTGGGGGGCGCGGTGGTTGTGCTGAGTCTGCATTTCAGAGGGCACTGGCGGGATGACTACATGGCTGCACCACAAGGCAGGAACAGTGGAGGGATTCGAGATGGGCTTCCCCAAATCCCACCACACACAAGCACACACACTGATGGCGTCTCAGATCATTATCTGGCTGACAGCTTTCACCCGAGGCTGCTGAGGCAGGTCTTCCTTGCACCACCCAGGGCTGCCATGGGCATGTGCCAAAGGGAGCCTCACTTCCCAGTGACATTTTCAAAATATTACACCAACATCAAAGGAGTCTTTGGATTTTCACCCACCTGTGGATTTTAAGATGCCGTCCCTCGTTCCTGTGTTGTAGCAGCATTGACCCAGGGTGGTGAGGCCCCATGGCCCTACATTCAACTGAGAGGCAATGTTGTACGCACCTCCCTTTAGATGCTGAGACTGTCACCTAGGCTTCTCTGAGACCCAGTATAGCTGTGTGCTGCAGTGTCAGTCAGATGCCTATAGGGTCTCTGCTACTGGTGGTGCTTTTGGCTAAGTCGGAAGGGGGTGGCAGCAAACACCAGAACTTGGAATCCTAGCAGCAACCTGGGAATAAATAACCAGTCAGTAGGTCAGTAGTGGCTGTGGAGCGACTGCTACTGGAACCACAGAGCAGAGCTCCAGGTCACTGCTGCAGCTCAGGGCAGCCCCAGCAAGATGTCTAGCCTGGAAAGCTGTCACGGGTCCACGCTGGCATGGATTCTAGGTGGAAGTGGTTGCACAATGTGTTCTAAAAGAAGATTGGGAGCACATCCAGCAGAAAGTAGGGGCAGTCACTAGTCACAGAGCTTGCTTGTAATTCGCATAGAGGAGATGAGAGATCATCACTGGCAACGCAGGGGACATCCGCATTGTGTGTGGCCATCGTGAAGCATTGCACTGCCTGTCCTTGGAACATGGCAGGAAGGAAACTGAGCTGGTCTCTGTTACAGCTTCCTTCCTTGTATCCTTGGGGACATCTCCTCTTCCTTCCTCCTGCCAGGGCTGCCCTGCCTATGGGCACATGGTATAATTGAGGGAATACAGTTTAAAACCCAGAAAGCTCAGTGCAGGAGAAATGCTCAGTCCCACTGTGACCTGTGTGCTCACTTACATACTCTGCCTCACCCAGCAACGCCCACAGGTCAGCACTCTGCCCTAGGCCAGCAGAGCCCCTCGCCAGCTGGGTGGCTGACAGAGGGGGCAAGAGCAAGACAGCAGGTTGCTGGAGTGAATACATGAGTGGAGTGGGGAAGGGCAAGAGTGGGCCAGGCGTAACATGAGTCACACGACAAGCAGTTGCATCTGAAGAGACACTGTGCAGTGAATGACCCTGAGGAAAGGATTGGATCAGGGCAGTAGGGCAGGCTCCACTGTGTGCTGTCAGATACCATGCAGGTGACGCTGCATGAGGCTGACAGCAGCAGTGTTCAGAGGGAGCAGGGACTCAGAACAGCGGCACTTCAGCACCTCTCTGGGTAGCTCAGATCATTTGTTCCTGCCTGTCCTGAGCAAGACAGAAATCGATACAAACAAAGTGTAATAGACGCAGTGTTTCTCAACCTTTCACTATCAAGGACCAGCTTGCTGCCTTCCTAAACTATATCAGGGAAATCTCAGAGCCGGCGCCAGTCCACGGACCGGTCATTGAGAAACAGTGTAACGGACAGCTGGAAGAATTAGGGCTAGATCCTGAACTAGTATAAATCAGGAGCCACATCAATTTACACCAACTGGGGATCTGACTCAGTGACTCCAGTGGAGCTAGGGCTGATTTGCACCAGCTGGGGATCTGGCCCGTTAAATCTGACGTAGCACAGAATGGCTGGGCCCATTCTGCAGTGCTCATTCTTTTGCCCTACTCCACACACGAGAGCAATGCTGCGGCACCTTGGGAATTTCTCCCTCTTCTTCCTCCCCGTTTGAGCATTGCACGCTAGAAGAGGTCATTCTGGGCAGGGGATTTCAGCCCTGGCATGGAGTTCTCTAGAGAGTGGAGAGATGCTTGTTTGCAGAGTTGCTTGTCACAAGACTATTTACCAAGCAAAGGGGAGGTGTTGCTTACAACTTGAGGGACCCAGAGCGTCAAGTTTGTATCTAGCTTTCTGTCCCAGAATCTAAACTGGGTGTGTGACAATGCAGTGCTCTCTCCCAGGGATGGAAACCTTGGATCACTGCCTCTCTCCACAGTTGGGACCAGAAGCCCTCAGGAGCATGGGCAGAAGGGGTGGTGCAGGGAGGAGAAGGGGTAACTGGAACATATGAAAAGGGAAAGAGGATTGAATTTCCACAGGACAATGGAAGGAAACATCTTCACAAAATCCCTTTGCTTCAACCCTGCATGGGCTTTTTGCTTGGTTTGGCCCTAGCCATGGGGAGACCCTGGATGTAGGGACAAAGGGATGAGAGCCAATGGAATAGGATGCATCTAACCCTCTTTCTGAACTGCTTTTGCTCCCTGCTTTGCTCATGTGTGTCCTTCAGTCCTCATTGCAGCAAGCAGGCCCTGGGCCCATCCCCTGGACTGCCCTTCTCCCCCACCACGGATGTTTCAATGTAAGTTGTTCCTGATGAGAAACAGGCAAGGCCTCACTTTGGAGGTGTTAGCTAGGCCCTCAAGGAGTTGGCTTTAGCCTGTAGCTCCAGCAGCCCCAGACTTTTTCCCCACAGGCTCAGGCATGCTTTAGGTTTCCACTGCAAATAGCCCCTATAGCTAAGATTGTCTCTCCTCCTCCTCACCCTAGCCAGCTGAGATAAGGATGTTTCTTGTTCACACTCTGTCACCACCGTCAGGAAGGGGATCTGGTCTCTTGCCCTTTACAACTCCCCAGACAACAACGCAGGCCACTGCTGTTGCCCCTCGGCACGCTGCTCACACATCCACGTATGCCTACAAGGTGTAAGGCCCCTTGGCTGCAACCCTGCTGCCCTGCATGAGGCAAGGAACGGCAGCAGGGGCTGCGTGGAGTCATTAGCCATCTGAATCACTTCCTTACAATGCTGCTGCTGCTGCTGCCGTCCATTTGAACCCACACTAACCATGTGATTGTTTTGTGTTTTTGCAGGCAGTTTCTTGATTCGGATATGCCTAGGTAGTATTTGTTTCCCTTGGGTTTTTTTCTTCACTTCCTCTCCCCTCCTTGGCACTCTTCCTCCCCTTCAGAGACAGAACTGAAATTTCCAGACACTCCATCCACTGGCTTCTCTTTCTCTTCCACGTCTCTGGGCTGCTCTTTTGTTCCGTTTCTGTCCCTTGGGCTTCCCTGTTTGTTTGGCTCGCTCTCTCGTTAGCCTCTGTTCCTCTGGCTGGCTTTTCCTTCGATTTTGCTGCTGTTGTAACTTTGTGAAATTTGGCAAAGACCATCCTGCCCCCTCTTGTACCCTCTCCCAGCTTGGGCCCAGGAGCGTTTTGGGTTACTGGGAGCTGACTCAGGCTGCGTGAGAGGCTGGACTGCAGTGCGTGGATGGGTAGGGCACTTTGGAAAAGATACCGTATGAAAGATAGAAAGGGGAGAGAAATGGAAGCAACGTAGCTGAGCTTGGGAGCAATGTAGAAGGAAGGGACATAACAGGCGAAATCCTGGCTCCACTGAAGTTGGTGGGAGGTTTGCCATTGACTCTGGTGAGGCACGATTTCACCCAAGCTTGTTAGTCTCTGGCCTGCTTGACAGAATTTCCACCAAAGAAACCTCTGTGGAGTCACAGATTCACTGGCTTGAATTCTCAGTTTTGCTAAGGTCCCTTAGCATTCCTCTGCAAATTTAATGGGGCCTTTAAGTGAACACCCATTTTAAGGCCCCTTTCCACTGCCAGATCAGTATAACTGGGCCTTGGCATAGCTGAAAATCAGGCCCCAAGGTTTTAAAGGTCAGAAAGGATTATTATCCTAGAATATCAGGGTTGGAAGGTACCTCAGGAGGTCATCTAGTCCAACCCCCTGCTCAAAGCAGGACCAATCCCCGGACAGATTTTTGCCCCAGAGCCCTAAATGGCCCCCTCAAGGATTGGACTCACAACCCTGGGTTTAGGAGGCCAGTGCTCAAACCACTGAGCTATCCCACCCCCCTTCAGCCCATCATCAGATCTGATTCTCTGACTGCTGAAGAGAGATAACGGGCCAGATCCTCAGATGGTGTAGAGCAGCATGGCTGCCTTGCAGGTTTACACCAGCTGAAGGGCTGGCCCCTTGTTCTTTGGACATTACCAGAGGAAAATGTTTGGAACTGTAAGTTAATGCACTCTCTTCTCAGAGTCAAATCTTGATACGATCACAGCCTGCAGGCTGCAGGGATCCTGGGGTCATCTTATCACTGTGTAATAGTTTTACTATTGAATTGACTTCAGTGGAGCTGTGCCAATTTACTCCAAGGGGGATCTGGCCCACTGAAGTCAGTGGAGCTGTGCCAATTTAAACCATTTGGGGATATGGCCCTCTGTACATGCATACACACAAAAAGCAGTGCTAAGGTATGTTCGACTGTAGCACTGGTTCTCTCGACTTTTGAATGCCTAACTGTGCATAATTGTCAGATAATTGTGGTTCTTTTGCATGTAATTTAATTTTGTTTAAAGAAAAGTTCCCAGTTCCATAACTAATGGGCACCAGCCAGCAAAGGGTAACTGATGCCTGTCAATATCATTAATAAACTGCTTACTTGTGGGGAGGGGCAGAGGAAAAGCAGAGATATAAAGGCAGAGGGGAGGCTATAGGGAAATAGGTTCACAGGGGAGACTGTGGGGATATATAGATATGTGTAGATGCTATATATACCATTGTGGTGGGGCTGCTAGAAATACAGAAGCAGGCATCAAAAACTAGGAAGAGGAGATGGGAGAAGTGGAAAGACGAGACTATAAAAAGCCAAAATATTGTGGAGAAGGGACCTTTGATTGGCCTTCTTGCTCTGTCTCATGCTTCCCATGTTGAGAGAGACAAGGTGGACGAAGTAATATCCCTGAAGAGCTCTGTGAAGGTTGGAAGCTTGTACCCTCCACCAACAGAAGTTGGTCCAATAAAAGATATTACTTTGTGTATCTTGTCTTGATCATATGCTGGGAGCAGCATGACTACAACAACGCAACAAACTTCCCAGGGGAGGATGGGATTGTGACATTACCCAGGGTACAGTCCGGACTGTTGAACAGCTGTGTCCCCTCAGTTCCCCAGCCTGGGGTGCCTTTTACACTGTGTCGCTGTGAGCAACGACTTCTGGTCTGCTCACAGAGCCTCCAGCGTGTAAATCACTCCCAGTTTTACTGGGTGAGTGCCGTAGACAGCCATTCTTGAATTACAGTGCAGGGCAACGCCACCAAATTTTCAGTCCCAGACTTTCCCGCAGAAATGTGTATCTTGTGCTGCCCAGAACACGCCTGGACGACACAAGTTCATATAAAGTCCGTCATTTGTTATTAGAAAATCATAGAATATCAGGGTTGGAAAGGACCTCAGGAAGTCATCTAGTCTAACCCCCTGCTCAAAGCAGGACCAATCCCCAACTAAATCATCCCAGCCAGGGCTTTGTTTAGCCTGACCTTAAAAACCTCTAAGGAAGGGGATTCCACCACCTCCCTAGGTAACCCATTCCAGTGCTTCACCACTCTCTGAGTGAAAAAGTTTTTCCTAATATCCAACCTAAACTTTCCCCACTGCAAACTTGAGACCATTACTCCTTGTTCTGTCATCTGGAACCACTGAGAACAGCCTAACTCCATCCTTTTTGGAACCTGCTTTCAGGTAGTTGAAAGCAGCTATCAAATCCCCTCTCATTCTTCTCTTCTGCAGACTAAACAATCCCAGTTCCCTCAGCCTCTCCTCATAAGTCATGTGCTTCAGCCCCCTAATCATGATACATACAAATCCTGTTATCCCAAATGAAGCTTTCCAGACACTTCAGTCCAAGCACACTGGTGTAGATAAAATAATAGAACAAGTTTATTAAGTACAGAAGGATTTTTTTGCCTCTGTGGAGCAGGCTTTTAATTCAGGCATGTGTTTGAGGCTTTGGCAAGAAAAGGGTGTACTGCAACCATGCCTGCCCTCGGACCCTCCCTCCGGAATTTCTCTGGGCTGGACACCACTCTCTTGTGAAGTTTCACCCATGCAGAGATTTCCCCTCTCCTGTCTTGAAGAGACAGTTTTATCCCTTACAAGCTTTGCAAGAACAACATCTTTCAATGGAGTGCCTTGGTTTGGTAAAACCCCACTTTCTGTTCCCAACAGGTCAGCTGGATGGACTCCCTCCTCCCAGAAATCTGACCCCCAGTTTTTCCTAAAACCTGATTCGCAGGCGCACGCACACACACGCGCGCGCTTCCGTCTGGACTTTCCTCTTTGGGATCCCCTCTGGGCCAGACACTTGTATCCCCCAAAAGGGAAGGTGACCCTGGTCCAGCTGTGGTCTAACAACTACCTGCTATGACAGACTCTTCACTAGCCAGCAAAATTCCTTCCTTTTCACTCAAGTTGGGTTTGCCAGCAATCACCAGGACCCCAACTTCCACCTTTGGGACACATGTCTCTCTGCACCCCAGGTCAGGCCCTGCTTCCTGCTGACCTGCAACTTTCTGGCAGTCAGCAGCTGGGGTGGCCCCCCTGCTATAAAGTGGTACATCCCTCTCCCCCGGGGAGCTGATTACGAGACAAGAGCTGGCTTTGTCCAGCCCCTTTGGGACTTGCCTTGAGCCCCAGGGCTACAAGAACTGGCTACAACCATCCCTGCCCCCAAACCTGCATTCTTTACTGCTATAGAGGAATCTAAGAGGCACTTTTCTGTTCCCCTAGCAGTCCATGTGACTTCACCCCGACCCTGGGGCTTTTAGCGCAAGATTCCTTTTCACTGCTAACCAACTTGGAACAGATTTGGCCACATTAAAGAAATCATTTCCCAGTAGAAACAGTGCAAAATTGTGTGCAACCATTGAAATGGTCAGTTCAGCCTATAAACCCCCAGTTTGCATGTGTACTTTAGCTGAAGGTGCAAGGACTTTGTAACTCCCCCACCAGCTCCAATTCTGCTAGTTTCCCTGGCAATAAATCCTTCTCCTGGATCAGGTCCCTCCTGACCACAAAAATCTTAGTACCCGTATCTCTTAGGCCAAAAAGCACTTTTCCATTCAGTTTAACAGCATGCATATGCTCACTGCTTTGGTTGTGTGGAAGCAACTTTTACAAATCATGTATGGAAAGAGGCAGCAGCTGTGCTCTGAGAAGTGGCAGTTCTTTGAGAGATGTCCCTGTGGGTGCTCCACTCTAGGTGTCGGTGCGCCCCTGCATCTTTGATCGGAGATTTTTTACAGCAGTACTCCTACCGGCCACTCATGCTTAGAACCTGTCACTCACTCTGAGTATATTACTAGAAAGCATGCGCGGCCGGTACCCTCAGTTCCTTCTCTACCGCCCCCAGCTTGAGACGGAGCTCAGCAGACTCCTTTATATTTCCTTCCCATCTTAAAATACCTGTAGTTAGACAGTTTTATTTCCTGTTTCTTAGTTGTTAGTTAGTGTTACCTACCTTTCTTCCTACTATTTAAAAAAAAAAAAAAAATTTCTCGTCCTGTCAGCCGCTTCAAATATGCCTGGCTCCACAGGCTTTAAGCACTGCTCCTCTTGTAAGGATGCTATCCCTCTTTCTGATGGACACTCCAAGTGTATAAAATGCTTGGGGGAGACTCATATTCCCCAAAAATGCTCTCACGGCACCAAGTTAAGCTCTAGAGCTAGGAAGGACAGAGAGTTAAAGCTAAAACTTCTTTTACTTCAAAAATCCCTGCAGTCTGCCTCAGACCCTGGCGCGGACTCTGCCTCTCTCAGACACAGCTCTAACCCTTCAAAAAAACTGAAGAAGACAGCTAAAAGAGAGCACTCACAATCAAAACAAAGCTTCACTGACAAACCTTCTCCTGTCAGCTCGTCAGTTTCCTTACCAGCTCGTCGTTTCCCCGCCTGAGTACGTTTGACGAGCCGGGCTCCTCCGGTACCGCGCTAAACCCGCCTGTGCTTTTGGCGGCAGCGCGAAGCTCTGGTGCCGAGGCGACAGGCTTTCAGTTGCCTGCCTCGATTGTGGCACCTATCGGCACCCCGCGATGAATGCGGCACCGACAACTGAAGGCACCGCGGAAGGCACCGCAGCCTGCTATTAATAGCACGGCACCTGCCTGCGGCACCGGCATTACTACCGCTACTTGGCACGGAGCCAAGACAAAAAACTCCGTGCCAGCCCGGGTTTCCTCACAGGATCTCTATCTGCCTTCGCCTACTACTGCCCCACCGTTGCAAATTTACCCATTCAAGTGACCTCCTAGTGTCACCTACACTGCAATCGCCCTTTCTTGGGGATGGCTTCTCTATGACAAATGACTCAGGGTCCGAACAGCCTTCCTCCAGTGAGGAGGAGTCTGAACTACAGGCTGCTGTGCCAGTGCAATCTGAATTCTACCCTCAGAGTCCTGTCCCCCGCGGACACAGGAAAACTGTCCACACACCAACCTCAAAGACCCCACCTCCTGGGGTGTTAACCCCTGGATGGCACCTCCTATGCCTTTTCCATCACCATGGCAGTATTGGGCTCCGTGGCCATCTTTCCTCGGCAGCACGTCCGCTACTCTACTCACACTAGACGCGAACGTCTAAATCCTATGACGCACTTGGCGGCACCCTCCATCCTCAGGATCAATTAACTCCAGCTCCTGATCCTGAGTATTACCTGACGTACCAACTGATCCAATACCTGAGGAGGCGTTACTTCCTTCCCCTCCCCTGCCATCAGATGATTTTTTTCAAAATTCCAAGATCTCTTCAAAAGGGTTGCCAATGAGCTTCAGAATCAATTTGGAGAAGTACCTGACCAACAACAACATGAGCTAACAGACATCCTGCAACCATCTTCGTCATCCAGACTGGCATTACCAATTAACTCAGCCCTTCTGGAACCTGCTAAATCCATCTGGCAGACTCCAGCCACAAGCCAGCCTACCTGCAAACAGGCGGACCGGAAATACTTCATTCCCTCCAAGGGCTCTGAATTCCTTTTCTCACATCCTGCGCCAAACTCTTTGGTAGTGGACGCAGCCAATCAGAGAAACAAAACAGTATTTCCGCCATACCCCAACCAACAAGAGGGCAAACGCCTAGACCTGCTGGGTCGTAAGGTATATGCCTCTTCAACGTTGCAATTTCGAATTGCCAATTATACCGCAATTCTAGCAAAGTACGACCATAGAAACTATAATAAGTTCATGGACTTTATTGAACACATCCCAGACAACAAGAAACAACAGTTTACAGCTTTAGTTTCCGAGGGCCAAATCATATCCCGCACGGCTCTTCAAGCAGCTCTGGATTCAGCCAATACTGCAGCAAGATCCACCGCTACAGCGGCCGTCATGCGCCGAGGTTCCTGGCTTCCTCTTCTCTCTTTCCTCGCGAGGTTCAGAGCACCATAGAGGATCTCCCTTTTGATGGTGATAAACTCTTTGCTTCCACCACTAATGAGGTGCTGCACTCAATGAAAGACTCAAGGGCAACTCTGCGATCCTTAGGTATCCAGACCCCTACAAACAGAAGGCGACAGTACAGATATCAACCTTACCACCGTCCGCGCTACCCCTCATATACCTCAGCATTTCCCGAGAGCTCAGGATCAACAACAACAACACCAACGCCAGAGGTCCAGATACCAGCGGTACGCGTCGCCCCAATTCTTCCGGGATGCCCCAACTTCCTCAAAATAATAAGCAAATTTGAACCTTTGGTCGAGGGTCTCGTAAACGTCGCCCCTATTCCGGCGCAGGTACTGCCCACAACTGTCTTTGGACACCGTCTACAGCCATTTTTACACCAATGGCAGAATATTACCACCGACAAGTGGGTTCTAGAGGTCATCACAACGGGGGTATTCCATCCCCTTCCTCTCCTTACCTCCCACCCACCCACCCTCCCCGTCCCTCTTCAGGGACACCTCTCACGAGCCACACCTCCAGCAAGAAGTACAACATCTTCTTCACCTGGGTGCGATCGAACTCGTGCCCGAATGCCACAAGGGGAAAGGATTCTACTCCCCTTATTTCCTAAACAGAAGAAAACTGGAGGATGGCGACCGATCCTCGACCTCAGGAGACTCAACAATTTCGTCAAGAAACAAAAGTTCAAGATGGTTACTCTCACCACCATAATTCCAGCCCTGGAGCAGGGCGATTGGTTTTCAGCCCTCGACCTACAAGACGCCTATTTTCACGTCACTATCCACCCAGCCCACAGACGTTTTCTCCGTTTTACCCTTTTGGCTCGACGCATTACCAATACAGAGTTCTACCATTTGGCCTTTCCACTGCCCCCCGAGTTTTCTCCAAACTTCTAGCGGTAGTCACGGCCTACCTCAGGAAACAAGGGGTTATAATATTTCCTTACCTGGACGATTGCCTTCTCAAGGCCTCCACACACACGCCGAGGCCCTCCGCTTCACAAAAATCACCATCGAGTGCTTTCAATCCCTGGGCCTGCAAATAAACGAGAACAAATCCACATTAAGTCCTACCCAACGCCTGGACTTTATAGGAGCAAGCCTCGACTCCAGAACGGACGGGCATCCCTTCCACCGACCGTTCAATACTATAAAACTGCTGGCTACAAGGCTTCACAGCAGCCCTCGGTCGCCGCCCGAGACTGCCTCCAACTACTGGGCACATGGCCTCGTGCACTTTCGTGGTCCAGAATGCACGTCTCCACATGAGGTGCTTCCAAGCTTGGCTGGCCACGGTTTACAAACCAAATGTGCACTCAATAAACAAACCATTGACCATACCTTACCGGGTCAAGGACTCTTTCATATGGTGGACAGTCCCCGACAACCTCTGTTCTGGAGTCCCCCTTCCTCCAGACTCCACCAACTGTGATGATGACAACCGACGCATCCCTCACCGGCTGGGGGGCCCATATCTCTCACCACACAGTCACACGGGCTATGGTCTCACTCCGAGACCTCCCTACACATAAACGTTCTAGAACTTCGAGCTATCCGGAATGCTTGCCGTTGCTTCCTCCCACTAATCAAGAATCAGCATGTACGCATAATGACAGACAACATTGCCTGCATGTTCTACGTCAACAGACAAGGGGGGGCTCGTTCCCACTCTCTTTGTTCAGAGGCCATGAAACTCTGGAATTGTGCCTTGCCTTGAAATCACATCCAGATATCAGCTGCGTACATCCCAGGCGTGCCTGAACACCACTGCCGACGAGCTAAGCAGACGTTTTCCTTCAGAGCACGAATGGGAGATAGACGACAGAATCATTCGCCCCACATATTTCGCACTTGGGTCACCCAACCATAGATCTCTTTCGCAACCCCAAAGAACACAAATGCCTCAATTTCGTCTCCAGGCAGGACTGGGCAAACACTCCCTAGGGGATGCATTCATGATCTCCTGGCACCGGTCCCTTCGTTTATGCTTTTCCCCAATACCATTGCTCAACAGGGTCCTCACGAAGATACGAACGGATCGTGCCAGGATAATCTTGATCGCACCTTCATGATGCCTAATGCCGAGACAACCGTGGTTCCCATTCCTCACCAGAATGTCAATTCAACCACCGATCTCCCTGCCTCTCATCCTCCAACTTCCTATCACAGCAGCATGGCCGGCTTCTTCACCCCAATCTCTCCATGCTTCACCTCAAAGCTTTGGTACCTGCATGGTTCTCCCAACAGAACTAGACTGCTCCTCCGACCAACTCCAGAGGGTACTTCTACACAGCAGAATGCAATCCAGCGCACCACCTACCTCCGAAAGTGGGCACAAAGAATTCACAAAATGGTGCACAACCAAACAACTGTCTCCTCCTACCTCTGCACCTCTTCCTGCATACTCGATTTTATTGGACATTAAGCAATCCGGCCTGTCATTCAGCTCCATTAGAGTCCACTTAGCTGCCATCACAACCTTTCATCGTACAGTTGACAATACCTGGTTTTCGCTCATCCCATCACCAAACGTTTCCTGAAGGGACTCCAAACCCTATATCCAGACGTTAAGCCACCTACCCCTCCATGGGATCTTCACCTAGTATTGTCCTGTTTAACTCACCAACCCTTTGAGCCCTTAGCCACCTGCTCCCTTTTGCACCTCTCAATGAAACAGCCTTTTGGTGGCCATTACCTCCGCCAGACGGGCAGGCGAAATAGCAGCTCTTATGGCAGATCCACCATATACCCTCTTCTTCAAGGACAAAGTTACTGCGTTTACACCCAAATTCCTTCCAAAAGTTCATGCTTCCTTTTCACCTCAATGAACCAATACATTTACCAACTTTCTTCCCGAAACCACACGCAAACTCCTTTGAGGCCACGATGCACACACACTTGATGTGCGTAGGGCCTTATCCTTTTATCTGGACAGAACAAGACCCTTCCGGAACTCTCCCAGACTCTTTGTCTCTATCGCGGACCGTTCCAAGGGCATGGCTATCTCTACTCAGAGGCTTTCGAAATGGATCTCTGATTGCATACGTCTCTGTTATCAGAAAGAACGTTACACCTCCGGCATTGATCAGGACACACATTCCACTAGATCTGTATCTACCTCTGTAGCCTTCCTACGCAAAGTACCCTTGTCAGACATCTGTGTAGGGCGGCCACCTGGTCCTCCCACCATACATTTGTTACTCACTATGCCCTTACTCAAGGCCCCCTCTCTGACACTCGATTAGGCAGGCAGTATTGTTTCTATGGCATTCCTGCCAGATCCGAAGTCCCTACCTCCTTGAGATACACTGCTTTGAAGTCACCTAGAGTGGAGCACCCACAGGGACATCTCTCGAAGAAGAAGAGAGGTTACTCACCTTGTGCAGTAACTGACGTTCTTCGAGATGAGTGTCCCTGTGGGTGCTCCACTACCCACCCTCCTCCCCTCTACTTCGGAGTTGGGGTAGCCTCCGTTGTAGAGAAGGAACTGAGGGTACCGGCCGCAGCATGCTCTCTAGTGAACATACTCAGAGTGAGTGACAGGTTCCTGTTTTATGTCATCACTGAATATATTCAGGAATTGTTCCTGAGTAACTAAATCACACATTTCTTCCAAGCTTGTAATGCATTTCCCCCTCACCCACTTACTTACCAAAACTTTTTTCATTTACATAAGCTACATTACTTAATCCAGATCCCCTCTTAAGACTTCTGAATTTAACCCTGTAGGTTTCAGGTGTAATCTGAAACTGTTTTAAAACCAGTTCCTTAAATTTGCCTAGTTTGAAGCATCATTAATAAGCGTCTTATTGAATATGTCCAGAGCTCTGCCAGTCAACTTTGCTACCAATGTGGTTATCTTTTGATCTTCAGGAATTGCATGGAGGGTGCACAGTCTTTCAAAGGTGAAGAAATATTTGACAATATCGCTGGATTCATAATACTGTGGACATAGTCGCTACCTTTTGTGGGTTTTGGGGGAAGTTGAGCCACCAACTGAAGGGTTTTGTCCCCTCAACCCCATAACAGCCAGTTTATGCTTTTAGGCCTCAATAGCTCTTTTGTGGGCAGCTTCCGCCCTGGCTGTTTCAGCCTCCATAGCTTTCTTGTGGGCAGCCTCTTCTGCCTCCATTGCTCTTTTCTGGGCAGCCATCTCCCTGCCTTCTCTGCTCTTTGAGTTTCAATTGAAACTCCCGGTCCTTTGCCTTCTTTTCTGCTTCCAGCCTAGCCAGCTCTAGTTTAGAAGCTGCTTCACTGGTCTTCATTTTCCTGCTTTCTTGTGCTGGGCCACACCCCTCTGCAGTTCACTGAAACTGAGATACACTCAACTCAAGGGATTCTCAGTTAACAGAGACTTGCCCAGCGCCCAGTGTTCAGCTTATCTGGGCAATTTGCAACTTGTATAGTTTTAGCTTTTTCTGATCTTTAATCTTATTTATTTTGCTTCCTTTTTTGTCCCTACTTTCCTTGCCCAAAATAAGCAAACAGAAAATAACAAACCAGTAACCACTATGTCTGTTCTCCAGGCACCATACTTAAAACTCACTTAAAATCACTACCTAAGTCTAAGCAATCAGCTGTGCACAGATCCTGCCGACTACGCCACTGTGACGGGTTGAATCACAGAACCCCCTTGGGAGCTGCCACCTGACGTGCCAAGACTACCTCTGCTCCTGCTTTCCCTGCCAGCTTCAGACCCCAGCACCCTGTCTTGCTGAGCCAGACAGGCCTGTCTGCTCTAACACAGACCCAGGGTCTGAATTACTTGCCCCAAAGGTGCGGACTTAAGAACACTTCTGTAAGCTGCTTTCAGTTATCTTTAACACTCAGATGTCCAACTCCCAATGGAGTCTAAAAACGAAATAAATCCGTTTTACTCTGTATAAAGCTTATACAGGGTAAACTCATAAATTGTTTGTCCTCTATAATACTGATAGAGAGGTATGCACAGCTGTTCCCCCCTGCCCCCACGCTCTGGGTTAATTAATAAATAAAAAGTGATTTTATTAAGTATAGAAAGTAGGATTTAAGTGATTCCAAGTAGTAACAGACAGAACAAAGTGAATTACCTAGTAAAATAAAATAGAACATGCAAGTCTATGTCTAATACAGTAAGGAACTGAATACAGATAAGATCCTCACCAGTTCCAGACTGCTTCCTTTTACAGACTAATCTCCTTTTAGTCTTGGTCCAGCAATCACTCACATCCCTTTGTTCCAGTTTCTTTCAGTTATCTTTGAGGGTGGAGAGACTCTCTCTTTAGCCAGCTGAAGACCAACTGGAGGGGGCTTTCACTGGCTTAAATAGACTTTCTCTTGTGGGTGGAGACCCCCTCCTCTCTCCTATGCAAAGTCCAGCTACAAAATGGAGTTTTGGAGTTACCTGGACAAATCACATGTCCATGCATGACTGAGTTCTTTACCATCCAAGCCACATTCCTGGAAAAGCCCAGATGTTGATTGGCGTCTCCAAGTTCATTGTTGATTTAAGAATTTCTTGACTGGGCACTTGCTGAGTCTTTTCTCAGGAAGCTGACCAACTGCTTCACTACAGCCTACTTAGAATCAAACAAGTATGCAGCCAATATTCATAACTTCAAATACACAAATGATACATGCCTACAAATAGGATTAATAGATCTAGTAGATCATAACCTTTACAGAGATATGTTACATGGCATATATAGCATACAACACATTTTAGTTATGTTATATATATATATATATATATATATATACACACACACACACACACACATACATAAGCATATTTTATAAAACCGAATGAGGGGCACCGACCATCACAATACCGTCATACAGGGTACAATGTACGCTCCTTAATAAAGTTCGCGTTCTGCTCGCTGTGGGAAGGATATGCCACAAGCCTGTATTAACCAAGCTGAGATTTTTTTCCCCAGATACTTCACTCAAAGGCTCCCTGGTTTAGATAAAGAAAAACACCCACATTCACTAATTACAAAAGATAGATTTTAAGTGATTATAATTGATAGCAAACAGATCAAAGCAGGTTACCTAGCAAATAAACAAAACACAAACTAAGCCTAACATACTAGATAGATTGGATATGAATTAGCAATTTCTCATCCTGGCTGATGATACAAGCAGTTCACCAGGTTTCCATACACTGGCTAGAAATCCTTTTAACCTGGGACCAGCACTTCCCCTAGTTCAGTCTTTTAGACTCATAGACTCATAGACTCATAGGTCAGAAGGGACCAATATGATCATCTAGTCTGACGTCCTGCACAAGGCAGGCCACAAAACCCTACCCATACACATTTATGACAACCCCTAACCATGACTGAGTTATTGAAATCCTCAAAATTGTGATTTGAAGACCTTCAAGCTGGCAGAGAATCCACCGCAAGCGACCGCCGTGCACCGCTACAGAGGAAGCGAACCTTCCGGGCCCTGCCAATCCGCCTTCCTGGAGGAAATTCCTTCCCGAGACCAAATATGCGATCAGTAAACCTGCGATGTGGCAAGACTCACCAGCTGCCCACAAGAAGAAATTCCTGCAGTAACCAGTTCCCATCCCCATCAACATCCCCTCACAGGACCATTGAACGCAGACTTTTATCTGCCGTATAATCCAGATCAGTTGCCCAAATTTAAACTATCCCAGTCATAACATCCCCTCCATATACTTATCAGCTTATCTTAAAGCCAGATAGTCTTTTCCCCATATTCCTCGAAAGGCGTTCGAACTTCACTCCCTAATGGTTAGAAACCTTCGTTAATTTCAAGTCTAAACTTCCTTAATATCCAGGTTGTGTACCCATTCGTCTCGTGCTACATTATACTAAACTTATAATTCTCTCCCTCCCTAACGTTTAATCCCCCTGCCTAATATTTATACTAGAGCAAGCAAATATCCCCCCGGAGCTCTCTTTGGCCAGGCTAAACAAGCCAAGCTCTTTAGGTCTACCTTTCATAAGGCAGATTTTCCATTCCTCGAGATCTCCTTAGTAGCCGTCTCTGAACCTGTTCCGTTTGATTCTCCTTCGTTAAACAGGGCGACACCAGAACTGCACACAATATTATCTGCTGGACGGTCTCACAGCGCTCGTCTATTTACGGCACTGTAACACCTCCTTCTCCTTGCTGAATACCTCGCCGGGCATCCAACACGGCATTTGCTTTTTTACAGCCATTCACATGGCGGCTCATAGTCATCCTGCTATCAACCAATACCCAGGTCTTCTCTCTCCGTTCACTTCCAACTGATGCGCCCCAATGTTATATCTAATTTCTTATATTATCCCTAAGTGCAATGACCTTGCACTTTTCACTTTATTTCTCCTATTACTATTACTCCAGTTTACAAGGTGCGTCCAGAATCTTCCTGAATAGTTTCCCGTTCCTTTCCGTGTGCATACCCCCCAGCTTTCGTGTCATCGCAAACTTTATTAGCACATTCCCGCTCTTTGTGCCAAGCTAGTCAGTAACAAAAGGTTAAATTTAAGATCGGTCCCAAACCGATCCTGAGGGACTTCACTATAACCTCTTTCCAGCTTGAACAATTCAGCCCTTCAGTACGACCCCCGAGAGTCTCCCCTTTAACCAGTTCCTTTATCACCTTACACTTTCCTATTCATCCCATCTTTTCAATTTACTTACAGTTTCCCCCATGCGGACCCGTGTCAAACGGCCTTACTGAAATCGAGGGTAAATAGATCTGACCGGCATTCCTTTATCTAAGTAATCCGTCACCTTTCTCAAAGAAGGGAGATCAGGTTGGTATTGGCACGATCTTACCTTTGTAAATCCATGTTTGCATTCGTCCCAATTACCATTGACCTCAATGTCCTTAACTACTTTCTCCCTTAAAATTTTTTCCAAAGACCCTTACTACACACTACAGACGTTCAAGCTAAGGCCTTACTTACCCGGATCACTTTTATTCCCTTTTCTTAAATAGGAAACTTAACGTTAGCAATTCTCCAGTCGTACGGTACAACCCCCGAGTTTACCGATTGCTTAAAATTCTCGCTAACGGGCTCGCAATTTCACGCGCCATTCCTTTAATAGCCTTCGGAGAGAGTTGTCGGCCCTCCCGATTTTGTCCCATTGAAGCTGTTCAAGTTTGGGCCCTACCTCAGATGTGGTATATCCACCTCCCTATTCACATTCCCGTTTATCATCCCTCCATCATCCTAAACTCCTCACTAGTCTTATTAAAGACCGAGGCAAAGTACTTTATGTAGATCTGGGCCATGCTGGTTATCGCTTAACCTCCGTTCCATCCTCAGTGTATGCGGCCCCACTTCTTCTTTTCTTTGTTTTCTTCTTATTTATGTGGCTGTTAGTTTTTTTTTTTATCTTTTTTTTTTTTTTTTTTAGTCTTAGTTTTAGTTTAGATTTAGCTTTTATTATTATCTCTTTTTTGTATCGTAGTTTTTTTAGTGTGGTTTAGATTTTTTATTATTTATACTCTTTATTTCTTAGTTTCTTCTGTAATACTTTTTTTCTTTTTAGTGTTTCTGTTTTTTAGATTTTTTATGTTTTTCTATAGTTTTAGGTTTTTAGTTTAGTTTGGTATATTTGTCCTTCTTTGAGTTGCGTTTTAGTTTTCGGCCTTTTCTTTTAGTTTATTTTTTAGTTTTTTTTATTTACTTATGATTTCTTTTTGTTTTAGATTATAGTTTTTATAGTTATCTAGTTTTTAGTTTTTTAGTTTTTAGTTTTTATTTTGATTATTTTTTTCTAGATTATCGTTTTTAGTGTAGTTAGTTTTTTTATGGTTTTTATTTTTTAGTGTTTATTTCTTTCTGTTTTTTTTTTCTTATTTGTTTTTCTTTTTTTTTTTTAATGTTTTTTTTTTTTTTTAGTGTTAGTTTGTTTTCCTTTTTTTGTGTTTGTAGTTAGTGGGGTAGTATTTGGGGGTTTGTTGTCACTGTTTATTTTTAGTTATGACTTTCTATAGATTGATTTTTTTATGTTTTTAGTATGTTTATCTTCTTTCATAGAATTTTTCTTTTTGTTGCTTTGTTATTTTAGATTTGTTTATAGGTTCTAATTTTATATATTTTTATTTTTACCTTCTTTGCTCTTTTGTTTTGTAATTTGTTTTTCTTTTAGATTTAGATTTTTTTTTTTTTCTAGATTAGTTATGTGTTTTTTTTTTTAGCGGAGTAGTTATTTTAGTTCTGTTTTTTAGGGTTTTTTTTTTTCTATATTCTTTATTCTTTTTTTTAGTTTTTTTTTTTAGATTTTTTAGTTTTCTTATTTTATAATGTTTTTTTTGTTCTTATTAGTTCTTTTTTTCTTTTTTTTTTTGATAGTTTGTTTTTTCTATTTTTTTTATTTATTTTTTTTTCTTTTCTAGTGTTTTTATTTTTTTCAGTTGTGTTTTTTTGTTTAGGTTTTTATTTTTTTTAATTTTTGTGGATTCTTTTAATTTTTTTTTTTGTTTCTAGGTTTTATTTTGTTTTTTTTTGTTTTTTTTATTTTTTTTTCTTTGTTAGTTAGTTGTTTTTGTTTCTTTTTTTTTTTGCTTTTTTTTTAGCTGGTGTTTTAGTTTGGTTAGTAGATTTTGTTTTGTAGTTTGCCTTTCTTCCTGTCTTTTCTAAACAGCACATAGCCTTCAATACCAGTACTCCAGTCATGAGTACTATTCCACCAGGTTTCTGTTATCCCTATAATATCCGGTTTCACTTCCTGCACCAGTAGCTCCAGTTCCTCCATCTTGTTACCTAGGCTCCTCGCATTAGTGTACAGACATTTTAATTGGGAAGTAAGGGCACTAGATGATGTCTCACCCCGCCTTATATAGCTTTACCATATGGCAGGAACCCTTTGTTCCAAACTCAGTTCCCAGACCAGCTTGTGGAAAAATACAAGTATCAAAATGAAGTTCAGTGTCATGTGGTCTGGTCACATGCCCTTGCATGTCCTGCTGAGTAAAAGCAGCCAGTACTTACAGGCTGGCTGGAGCATTCTCAGGAAGGCTAAGCTCTTCCATGGTCCATTGTCTTTGCTGATGGTCCATCAGCACTGTTTATCTTCACTGTTGTACCTGACATGCTAGCTGTGAGTGTTCTCATATGTGCTTACTCTGGAAATACTGATACATAGTCAATATTCATACCTTCAAATACAAAAATGATACATGCATACAAATAGGAATTGTATTCAGCAAATCATAGAAGATTAGGGTTGGAAGGGACCTCAGAAGGTCATCTAGTCCAGCCCCATGCTCAAAGTAGGACCAATCCCCAGACAGATTTTTACCCCAGTTCCCTAAATGGTCCCCTCAAGGATTGAACCTACAACCCTGGGTTTAGTAGGCCAATGCTCAAACCACTGAGCTGTCCCTCCCCCCGTCATTATGGCATAATCATTTAATATCCCATGATGAATATGGGGTGTAGTGTCACACATGATATTCCAGAGGGACTCCTTAAGACAAGGATCAAGGGTAGTGACATCTGGCAGCTATGGGGTGGTGTGTGCAGAACAGGTGAAATGGTTCAGGCCAGGCATAGCCAGCTATTGCTCACTAAGCCTGACCTACATTATTATTTTGCCTTAGTGAGGACATGGTCTGACAGTTTCTCCCAGTGTCCCCACAGTGCTCCATGTCTCCTGGAAAGATAGAGGTCATCATATGTGATGGGGCAGACTGGGGCATCGCTCAATGAGGGCAGAGTTAAGGTTGGGGAGTGGGACTGGTGTGCACTTTAACTCTGAATTGCCTGCTGTGCAGGGACCTAAGAATTGCTGTCCTGGAAGGGTACGAGGCACTGCTCTTCAGCCGTAACTCTCGGTCAACAAAAGTTTTGGACAGTGAATTTAAGCACTAAGGGCCTGATCCAAAACTTGAAGTTGGTGGGAGCTTTTCTTTGATTTCAGTGAGTTTTGGCGAATTAACTCTTTAGCCATCAGAGGCAGAGTAAAGGGCACCAGCAGCCTGGGTACTTGATTTTGGAGTGTTTTTTTCCTCCCCTAGCCCAGATTTGTGAAAAGGAGTAATCGACTAGCTATCTGAGATGCCTTTTACTGAATCCTTAGTCTTTGGTCTGATTCTTTATCTTGCAGTTACCCATTTACGGCAGGAGTAACATTAGAAAGAGTTCTGTGGAAGCCAGTACAGGGGCTGAGAGCAAATTCTCCTATGGCCTAAAAAACTCATAACCCCGAATCTAAAATATTCCTAACTACTAGAGACTGATTTCCTTTGAGTAAAGTGTTTCAGAATCAAGTTTTAAATTAGAAATGAAACTCTGCCATCATTCTTTTTAGTGGAGAAAGGGGAGACTCTTTATTCCACTTGGGTTTAGATTTAGGTTTTGCTTTTAATTCTACTTTGAAAATCCAGGAGGATTTGTATTATGCAAGTGCTCTTGCTTTCCATGGCATTTGTGGAGCTTTGCATTACTTGTTAAATACAGGACATGATGATTTCTGTCTCATAAATCAATATGCATTCGCTTCCAAGGCAGTTACTATGCAGCTCATATTTTTTGCCAAGTAAGCTCTTCTTTAATTACAGACAAGTCACATGGCCATTGTGCATTTGGAACTCTTAAGAGTTTTTCAAATATTGGTTATCACTGTGATCTCATTTACCCCAGTGCCCTGCCACTGAATTCAGTTTTCCGATTTACACTGGTGAAACTAACATCAAAATCAGGCTCACAATATTTTGTTTGACTAATACAATATTATTGCCTAGGTAACATCTGGGTGTCTGGTCTGCTCAAGCTTTGTGCTCAGGGCAGGACCCATTACCAGGGTCATGGGGGTCAAAGGTGGCTTTCCACCCACAGTTTGGCCTCTAGGGTGTCATCATGCCAGCCAAGCCTTTCCTGAATGCTCTGGCTAGGCCCCTCACTGGTAACATCCCCTGCAGTGAGCACTATGGGAGTGGCTAGTGTAGTGGCAACATAGCTTTAGCCCCCCAGGGATTCCCCCCTCTGGGGATGCTCAGCTGGCTTGGTAAGCCTATCTTACAGCCCCTTTGTGCCACCAAACCAGAGCATGGGTGGGAGATGCCAGCTCTTTCTGGTTCTCAGGTCTTTGCAAGGGAGTTTGCCACAGACTCTTGTGGTGGAATTCAACACATGCTATGGGAAAGCATTGAAATCCTACCCCAAAACTGCACCTCAGGCCCAGGACCGACCCATAACATTTTAGCACCTGAGGCAGGGAGCTGAAATGACGCCTCTATACCCCGTCGCTTGGGCCAAAACTTTGAAAGATCTCAATTCTGCCTTCTTCCTGTTCTACTCCTCTCACGGTACTGCTCTGTTACCTACATCAATAAAGGAGAACTAACAACTTAAAATGCCTTGTTCAAAAATGTTAAGTAACACTTAACTTTCAAACACCTGAACAGCAAAGGTAACTTTTCTTGTCTGCATAGTAAACACTGGCATTTTTATCTGTTTGAATAATCAAAGTGGTGCTTTCCATGCATTCTTGGTTGCAAAGATTTTGACACTGCTTCCTGAAGGTCACAGTCTGGGCAGTCATGCTCTATTGAGCATCTTGAAGGGCTGACACCTATCCTGTGTCAATTGTGGAGGACAGATGTATTTTTACTACTTCAGCTTGGAGAAGCTGCTTTTGTCCATGGCAACTGTTACAGGAGTGTTAGAAGTATGCGCAGAGCAAAAAATAATTTTGAAAAGAGAGTGGTCATCTTATTTGTGACATTTATCTCCAGAACAGCCTTTGGAGTTGATCCTGCTGGAATGCGTCTTGAAAGGGTTTCAGTTCATCACCTAAATCACTCGCATCAATATTGCACGTCATCATGTGTTAACACTGTCTCTAGTGCCCTGCATGCTGGTGTAGGTCTTCTTCAGGTATAGTGAGGAGTTTGGAATATCATACAACGTCACAAATATACTGCTATGTTCCTTGAGCTGCATGAAAGGTTCTTCAGCCGACTGTATTGCACAAGCTAGCCCTGGTTAAAAATTCATTTTGAATTGTTCTTTGGAGTCTTTAATGGATTATCCGTGCCTTGTAATCAAAATGTCTTCTTCGATGACTCTTGTATCTTGAATGGATGGGAAATAGCTTCAGTGTGAAGTTCCTCTGCCAACTTCTGTGACATCTTCAGAATGTTTTGAAATCCTATCTGACCAGTAAGACTGTAGGTATGATTTTGCTTTGTCCATTTGTTCCATTGCTCCACATAGATCAAGGTCAAACACTTGGAGTCTCTTGCTTACAACATTTATTTCAAACAGTATGTCGTGCCACAACACTAAGCCACACAGAAATTTGAAGTTATGTATGTTTCTGGTGATTCATTTCCTCTGCCACTGTTCTCCATGAAAAGTTCCTGTCATAGCATTATCGTAACATAATGGCATATCTCTCTTCCCAATTGGTGTTTGATAGGCTTTTATCGCCTCCACTCGACTTTCCATGTGTGGCACTCAGTGGTTTCAGTGTCAGAGGATGTTCCCAGATGTTGCTTAAAAATTTGCCATCAATGAGTTGATGCAGAGAAAATACATAGATGCTTTGAATTACATTACAAAATTCAGCAGCCTCACTAGATGCTGATGCTGCATCACTGAACCACCAAGTTCAATGAATGAGAACTGCATAGGACAAAAAAAGTTGAGGGTTTAACTCTCGGATCCGTGTCTGTACTCCTCTGTTTCTTTCCTCTCATGCTGGCACCATTATCAAGTAACCCTGACCTCTCCGTGTCAGCTATTGCAATTCCTGTATCTTCAGCTTTTTAAGAGGACATTTGTCATAGCGGATCTGTAGTATCATCAGTATCAATAAATCTAGAAAATGCTCTTGCCAGTCACCATTGCAGGGACATTCACTAGGTTCTGTTGTTTGTTACAAAACCACCATTAATGATCATTATGTTCTGTAGTGCTGATGGCAGATGTGCAGTCCAGAATAACAGAGTAGTAGCTTGCTTGACTTCAGATCTGCACAATCTTCTTCTTCTGTTTGACTTTTGTTGCCAGCAACTGTATGATCTCATTTTGAAATGTTTTTGCAGTAGTGGTGTGTGTACATTTCTTGGTGGTGACTCTTTTTAGTTGCTCCTGGAGTACAGCATCAAACTCACCCATCAGCTTCACAATTTTAAGGAAGTTTCTATTGTTTGGCACATACAGCTGATCTGCAGAGTCATGCAGTGCTAGGTTTTGGGTAGCAAGCATTCTCACAATGGCAATGAGCCTTTTTGGAATATTTTGCCAGTAAAGAGACTCTGATGCAATCTTCTGTTGATGCTGATCATCTCTGGTGGCCTTTAAGTGTAGTCTCATCTCAAGCTCTTTCCACCTACGGAATGCTCTCTGGTGATTTGCTGCCTTCTTGTGGCATGCCAGATTTATAGGCAGATTTTTCGAGTTCTTTGTTCCTGTAGAACCCAATGTGGCTGGAACATTAGACTGGAAGAGTTTGCAACAAAAACAGTATGCAGCATTCTGGGTTTTTGAGTACGTAAGCCACAGCCTCTCTACTTTGTCACCATTGGGGATTTCACGCCAGTAAAGTATTGGATGGAAACTTCTATTTTTCATTGTCTTTGGGGAACATGAAGTTTTTCACTTGCTGTGGCCCATGCAGTACAAGAAAGTCCCTCAGGCTACTGCTCAAGTGGGTCCACAGTCCTAGTTTAGATCATCTAAACTTAAGGAACAAAACTCAGCAGCAGCTGTTTCTTGCACCTCCACCACACTCTTCTCTGATCTACACTTTTCTTCAGGAATGTGTCTGGTTGCATCCATTTAAGAAGGAGATATGGATGCTGCAGTAGCTGCTAGGGCACCTGCACTCTAACTAACTGGAAGATTGGGCATCTTCTCACCACTCACATCCTCACTGGAGCTGGAAGGCTCACCGTGGACATTTGTGTCTATGTATCTCAGGAAACCTCCTTCCTGCTTAGATGGAAAAGCTTCCTTTGCTTTCTTTCTTTTTCTGAATGCTGCCCCAGTGGCTCTCAACACTCAGTTGAAGGGGACAAATAAGCAGGCGGTGGTATTAGGGCCTGAATGAGGGAAGAGATCAGCGTCTTAAGGGCCTGACTGGCTCCTACTACTTCAGTTGACTGCCTGTTCTCCTCAAGTGGGTTCAGGGAAGCAGCAGGAAACAGGAAGCTCCCTGAGAAGCTGGTGTTAATCAATCCAGGCTCCTGGGGGTGCTAGAGAAGTGCATAAAAGGTTCCTCCTCTCTGTCCCTGCAGCTCCTGCTGTTTTCTGTTAGTCTCTCTCACCTTTTCTCCTGCCTGCCTGTTATGTTTCTTGTGCCCTCCTTCCTCCAGCACAGCACTCCACCATCTCTGTGCATCTAGAGCAGAGAGAATACATACGCACCAGCAGCAGACACTATTTTCTACACTCTGGTGGTGCCCCCACACAGTCTGGCACCTGAGGCAGTTGCCTCAGTTCACCTCATGGTAAGGCCAAACCTGCTCAGGCCCTAACCAGTGGGATCACACCAGAGCAGGCACATCAGAATGTCTTTCCAGTATGGCGGTGGGGTAAGGGGGGGGGGGGAGAAGAAGGGACATGGTTTGTGCTTTACAACATTTGACTGGTTGATTTGGTTTCTTTAGGGGAGCGCATTGCAAAATACACTATTTACTTTTAAAAACAATTTGCACTAGAGTCCCTTGTTCTCTTTGTTGGAACTAACAGTTTGCTCAGTCTACTGAGAGTTATCCTTAACTTCGTTCTGCGATATGAACAAGCTGTTGGCTTCAGGATTGAAAGCATGCATGCATGAATGAGCAATGACAGAACTTCCACGGTGCATTGGGCTAATTCACTAGTCTGGGGACCTGTAGCGATGTGACGACTCACTGGTGGGGCACCTCCTGCTGGTCATGTCAGGATTTAGCTCTTGTTCAGCATGGAGCACCCTCTGTTGGCTGGTGTCTTGCCTGCCTCTGGCCCCCATGTCCCGCCTGGACCCTAGTGCCCCTTATCCTGCCCCAGCAGTAACCCACAGTCTGGGTCTCCCGTCCCACGGGAACCCCCAACCCTCTATCCCCACCTTGTCTCAGTGGCTACTGCCAGTCATCATCTAGCCCCCGCTCACTGGGGCAGACTGCAGTCTGTAAAAGGCCACTCATCATTGGCAAGTGGGGGTCAGACCAGCTGTCTCTGCCTAACCCCGGGCTGCTCTCCCAGCCCCCGTACCTGCATAGGCCTCTATCAAGGCCTGCAGCCTGGGGAGTTGCCAGGCTGGAGCTCCCCAGCTCCTCCTCCCTTTCCCCAGCCCTGCTATGTCTCAAGTACCCTTCTCTTCCAAGCAGCCAGGTCCTTCTCCCTCCTGGCTCATAGCCCTTTTATCAGGGCCAGCTGAGGTCTGGGATGTGGCTCAGCTGTGGCTGCTTCCCCAATCAGCCTAGATTTTAGCTCGCAGCCCCAGCCATCTCTCCAGGCTGGTTGTAACCTTTTCCAGACCAGGGAGCAGGTGACTACCCTGCTACAGGACCAGAGTGCAAATTTTGGATCAGCTAACAAGTGAAAAGGGGGTGTGGTGGCCTCATCCACCACATTTTGATATATTGCAAAACCACCTGACTACTTGGTGCAGTTTGTTGGGATTGGGAGACCCAATTCAAGAGAGGCCCTGGACTGGAACAGCAAGGGGATTGCAGCTCAGGAACAAAGTGCATTGGCAGAAACTCTGAATTTGAACGACTGGAAACTGGGTACCCTTCCCCTCTCCAGAGGGAATAGGGCTGAAATTGATTTTTGGTCTAATGGGTGGGAAGGAGCTCTCAAAACAAATGGTTGCCTTGGGGCATCCAGATGAAAGAGCACTCACAACAGTAGGTATATATGCTGAGGGTCACATTTGTTTCTCAGATCTGCACTGCTCATTGCTCACCCTTACATTTAAAAGGTGCATATTTAGTCCCAAGTGCTCAACCACACAGCATGCCATGTCTGTGGCTCTTTGAGATGGCGCATCTTTGACATTAATAACATCAGTTGCCCACTAGCATGATAGAAATTATGAACTCCTAATGGCATCTTTCTTAGAAGGGAGCTGAAAGGCTGTTGTGCTATTAGTGAAAACACATGGTAAAATCTTTCCCATTTCTGACTGCATGAAGGGCAATGGAACCTAGTTTCAGCGGGGTCTGTAGTCCATGCCCCAAGAAGCATGGACAATGGGTTCCTCTTTTGTTACAAAAGAGGGTGTTCTCTGCAGGCGAGGGCAGAGATCCGTTGATACAGCAGGGCAGGAAAGCCCATTAATTGAATGAACAGAATCTGAATTTCCCCTGTTGTGGGCAGGGCGGGTTTGGGAATCCTTTGCATATCCAGGGTTCTGTGAAACTGTCTGGCCCAGGGTTCCTCCTATTATATTACCACTATGGGGATGGAGAGAGAATGTGATCTTTGTTTCCTTCCTGGTTCCCCACCACCAGCAGTAAACTCACAACTAGCTCTGACTGCCACCTCTCCACACCCACGCACACCCCCTGGAGCTGTGGAGTTACCTTGTTACCAGGCCCCATATGAACAATGCTTTCTGACATTTAAATTTCTTTGTGTGTGCGTATGTTTGTGTTTGTGTCTTGGGTTGCCTTCCACTTATAGCACTTCACTGGGAAATTACACTAGGTATTTGTCTCTCACTTTTCTCACATGTACTTGCTTGGTCTATTCCCTTCTGCTTTTCTCTTTCTCCTCGGACTTGTTCTTCTGCTTTTTGCTCCGTTTTCTTATAATCCTCCTTTCCTTATCTTATAACCCTCCCTTTGGAGTTACCTGTCCTCCGGTGACTTGTTTCTAACAGTGGTGCTGGTCTTTCTCATTTAGTTTCAGTGTTTGTAACATGCTCCAGAACAATTATCTCATGTTATTTACAATGTGGTACTTAAAATGAGATAACAACAGTGTATCAACAAACACCGTCAAATGTGCTTTGACAAGAGTCTTTCCCTGCTCCCCAGAGTGGGATCCAATCCAACAATTGTAAAAGAGATGTTTGTCTATGTTGACACTGAGTGTTGGTGAGCTGTGATGATGGATTGTCTGTGTGAAAATGATTTTGAATCATGTCTTCTCGAGTATGCTCAAATGGAAATATGGGGGAGTCCTGAGTAGATGTCATCTTTGATTGGCTTCTGAGTGTGGCTTTCAAAAGTCGTCTTCAGTATGCTGGAAGGTAAACCCTGAACACTAGAGCTGAGAGCCAGATGTGCTCAACAAAGAGACTGTCAGCATAGTGGGCTGTTCTAATGATCCAGGACAGGTCTGGGATTTTGGAACCTGAGCTTAATTTGTTCCAGCCAGAAAATATTGACCCTGAAAATGATAGGGCAAGAAGTGTGAGGCTGTGATGTCCTTCATGGGAGTCCTATCTTTAGAAGAGATGTTTCCAGGAAGTGCAACAGAGCACAGTGCTACCAGTTCTGATTACCTGTGGGCAGGACTGATATCTTTTATGGTACCAGCTTGTCTCTCCCAAAACTGCATTAATTTGGCAGGCAAACTTCTCAAAAGCCCAGCTCTGTGTTCCAGTATATGCACATATTTACTTCTTGAGATCAGTGCAGCTAATTTCACAGGAGAAAGGGACAATGAGTGGATATGTTGGTGGCCAGAGTGGAGGTGTTTAGAAAGAATGAGCCTGGGTCCTGATTCAGAAATCCATCTCTATTCAGCAAAGCATGGAAACACAAGCTTAATGTTAGGCACATGCTTACATCCCCTTGACTTCAAAGCCACCTAAGAAGTACTTTAGTTAAGCCCATGTTTAAATGCTTTGGGGCCATGGATATTAAATTCCTCTGTCAGCCTAGCCCCCCTTAATTTAGCACAGACATTAAATGAGGGGGAGCAAGGGGACAATGAACATGGAGGGTCAAATTCACCCTGACACTATGGAGCTCCATTGACTTCACTGGAATTGAACTCGCTTAGGCCAATGCTGAATTGGCTCAGAATCTGTGGGTGTGTGCCAGAGATGAACAGTAGGAAGGAATTAACTGCCAAGCTTTGATGGACACTTTGAGCTTATAGCTTTATCTTGGAGGGAAGTGGTGGGATTTGGTGTCAGGTAAAAGGTAAAAAAAAATCACAGAGAGCATAAAGTGCCTGAGAGAGATGACAGAAATAACTCTACTAAGCATCCTCACTCTTTTCCGTTCTGATCATGCTCACAGAAAAGTCATTCTTCCTTTGTGTGGAAGGAAGCCTATTCGTTATCCACATTTAACTGCACAGATGTGGTCCTGGAGCGCTGCACATTTCTTTTGGCTAGAGACAGTACCTGGTGCTGATACAGCTATTTCCTTTTCTCCATCTCCTCCTCTAGCTTTCTTTCTGTCCTTCTCTTGCTCCCCCTTCACCTCTTTCTTGCACTTCTCCCATTTCAATAGTATTGCCAATAGGCTGCATCCCACTGTTTTCAAATCTTCTCTGTCCATGTTTAATCCACACAGAAGATTTTTCCTCAAATTTGCAATGCAAACCCCTCAAATGAAGCTTCCTCATGGAAATGTTACAATATCTTTCAGAGCTGGGGGAGGGGTAGGGGGGGGTTCCCCTCAGCCTGCCCCTTCTGAGAGTTGACTTGAACCTGAGAACTCCAGAATGGCTGCCCATCTGTCACAAATGTGGTGTTGTGTGTGCATGTTACATGTTTCTGCAGCTCTAACTTAAGGTGTAGTTGTGTTTTTACCAGGCCTCTGCTGTTTCCTTCCAGAACATTTTACCAGTTTGAAGCAGCGTGGGACAGCTCCATGCATAACTCCCTGCTGTTGAACCGAGTCACCCCTTACAGAGAGAAAATCTTCATTACCCTGTCTGCTTACATTGAGGCAAGAACCTTCCAGTATTCCTTAACCTGCCTGTCAGCACGCAGAGTAGGCAATATGGTCTGTGAGAGCAAGGTTCTTCCACCTTCCCTCTACTCCAGTCCCTTGCATGAGCTACTCCAGTTCTTCCAAGTAACTCAAGATGTTTGCGCAATGTACACTATCCCTCACATGCAGACAGTTCTTACACTGCCAGATAACCCAGAGCTGCAGGGCCTGAGTCCCCACTCCAGCATGCCAGTTTTACAGTAGGGTAGCGCCACTGAAATCAATGCAGCGCAGAATTAGAACCATCAGACTTGGCTGGGAACATTGCTACACCTTTGGCAGTAACAGGGCATATGGGGAGCTCATTGCCAAAGCCCATGCAGGCTGCTGCTCCACACTTTGTGCAGGTGGGCAGGGAGTGAGTGCACCACCTGCCAGCCTGCACACCAGAACCAAAGCTTGGGAGAAAGTTAGAATCTAAGTCATGCCCTGCTTGTAGAGCCGCACAGGTACACACAAGCCCTTCCTCAGGCTGCTTTGTCAGGTGACAGTCCAGCACTTGCTGTTTCTCTGCACGCCGTATCCATCTCTCTGAGCTTGTGTTCTCCTCCAGATAGTCAGCAGTTCCCTGCAGTGACACAGATGATTGTTTTCCAGTGGCAGAGTGCTGTCGTCGGGGTAGGGCTGTTGGGCTGGGCCAGGTCTTCAGTCAGCAGGAGTGGTCCTGTGCAGAGCAGAGTACCTCCTGTAAGACCAATGGGAGTCAAGGGTGCTCAGCACCTGGTGGGATGGGGCCCAGTGCTAACAGACAAAATAAACAGTGCAGTTTGGGGGTAGGTGGAAAGTTTAGCTCCGGGCAGCATCTGGAAGGAGAAACACTGAAAACTAGACAGCTGGTGTCAGGAACACAAAGAAGAAGGTCACTGCATGTAACAGAAGAAAGGGCTAGTTATTATCAGCAGCTGGGGAAAGGCAGGGGGCTACTTAACATTCATTGAGCATGTTCCTGAAAAGGCAGTGCCCATTTTAAAGTGCCCTTGCTTGGTTTAGGCCTAGCTTTTCTCAAGGCTATTAACTCTGTGAGGACAGGCATTTTCTCTAAGGTTGGCCCTCCCCAAACAAAAGCTTTTTATCAGAGTGGTGGGGAAATCTTCTTGCAGAAACCCAGGACCAAGGGAGCAGAATAGCTTGATGCAGTAGAGAATCAAGCCCACATGCCTCTACTGAATATTCTTTATACAGTAGGCAGTTTGGCCTTTGCAAAGTCCCAAGTGTAAAGCAGGAAAGAAGTAATCCCCCAGTTGATATCCACTTTCCCTGGGCATGCTGGAGTCATTCTAGAATGGCCAGCCTCATAGTTTGAGGCATGTATATTAGGAAATGACATATGATAAAGCCATGGAATCACCACTGTCTAGTCACAGTGTGCTCTTCTCTCTGAATATGGACCACTCAGACACAGTGGTCTTTACTAACATTACAGACGCTGTCATCCCTCACTCAAACTAATGGGGAGGAGTTGACGTTAACCTCATTACGAGCCGTCTCCATAATTCTCCCTTTATCCTCTTTCTCCACCCTACTGCAGATGGAGAACTGCACCCAGCCAGCTGTGATCACCAAAGATTTCTGCATGGTCTTCTACTCCAGAGATGCTAAACTTCCAGCATCTCGCTCCATCCGCAATCTCTTTGGCAGCGGGAACCTGCGAGCCTCGGAGAGGTAGAGGAATCTCCTTTCCTTTTCAAAAGGAGGAAGGAAGACACTGAAGAATAATTTGCAATGGTTATTAACAGTGACAATGTCTTAGCTGTCCACAGTGCTGGTCACCCCAAACCTTCCCAAGGCACTTAGGCCCAAGTCCTCAAAGGTACTTAGGCACATAGCAGCTTTTAAATATCCCACTAGGCTTCTATCTGCATCAAATACTTTTGCAAATCTGGTCCTTACCCCTCTATTAAGTGAGTAAACTAGTTCCACACACTGCAGGTTCCTAATCAGAGGATCCTGATTTATTGATGTAATTGATTCCAGAGGAACTCTGTGTTTGTCATGCAGAGGGCGGGATAACCAGAGCTGGCCAGGAAATGATTATTTTCTCCTGCAAAAAAGGTTGATGAAAAAGATTTGTTCATCGTTGTTGAAAGTTTTCAGATTTTTATCAAGAAAGTGTTTTGGTTTAAAACTGTTACCAAATACCAAACAAAAGTTTGTTTGTTTGTTTTTTTGACAAAAACCTGAACTTTATTAACTAAAACAGAGTTTCTTTTTGCAAAAATGTCTTGAGGAGGGCATGATTCAGGGCTGGAAAAATTATGATGTTTGTTGTGCAGGGCTTTTATTTTGTTTGCTAGTGTGTATTTATTAGGGTTGAAAGAGCAGTCTGTTCTATCAGGCTATTGCACTGTGGAATGAAACTGTGCTGGGCCACCCAGAGCATGGGGTGAGGGCTTTGTTATGTTTATAAGAAACTAAATGGCATAGGCTGTTCTGATGGGTTGGATTGGCAACATAGCCTTGAACAAGCTGCATCAAGTGCAGTCCTCTAACAAGGGTATCGCAGGAAATATATTCTGTCTGGCACAGCTAGAAATCATGCACCTGGTTCCTCACAACCTCACACCTTGTGTAGACAGTGAAATCTGTGCAGAGTGGGTGAGTGTGAAATGCTTCCATTCTGATCTGGATGGGGCAAATGATTGTACTCACTGCACAGGGGGAAATGATTATACAAAGTGCAAAGTCATGAAGAATCAGGCCCTGTGTTTCCTGGTGATTGTGCAGTGCTGTGTGTTCATGTGCATTGTTCTCTGCCAGAAGGGACTCATAGACTCATAGGTCAGAAGGGACCAATATGATCATCTAGTCTGACCTCCTGCACAAAGCAGGCCGCAGAACCCTGCCCATCCACTTTTATAACAACCCCTAACCCATGACTGAGTTATTGAAGTCCTCAAAATTGTGGTTTGAAGACCTCAAGCTGCAGAGAATCCACCAGCAAGTGACCCATGCCCCACGCTGCAGAGGAAGGGAAAAACCCCCAAGCCCCTGCCAATGCCGCCCTGGAGGAAAACGTCCTTCCCGACCCCAAATATGGCGATCAGCTAACCTGAGCATGTGGGCAAGACTCACCAGCCAGCCCGGAAAATCTCTGCGAGTAACTCAGATCCCATCCCATCAACATCCCTCAGCAGGACCATTGAGGCAGACCTTATCTCGAATCCAGATCATTGCCCAATTAAACTCCCATCATATCATCCTGCCCCTCATTACTTATCAGCTTTGTCTTAAGCCAGATCATGTCTTTTGACCCCACTACTCTCCCTTGGAAGTCTGTTCTCACGAATTTCACTCTCTAATGGTTAGAAAACTTCATCTAATTTCAAGTCTAACTTCCTAATATCAGTTTTACCCATTTGTTGCCGATTGTGCTACATTTAGTACTGAAGCTTAAATAGTCCCTCTCCCTCCCGGAATGTTAATCCCCCTGATTTATATTATAGTAAGAGCAGCATAGTCCCCCGGAGCATTCTTTTGGCAGGCTAAACAGCCAAGCTCTTTGAGTCTCCTTTTCTAGGCAGGTTTTCCATCTCGATTTCATCCTTGAGTAGCCCGTCGTTCTGAGACGCTGTTCCAGTTTGATTCATCTTCACTTAAAACATGGGACCCAGGAAGCTTGCACACAGTATTCCAGTGGGTTCACCGATGCGCCTTGTTATAATTGGTACTACACCTCCTTCACATCGCTTGCTGGGAAATACTTTGCGCCTGATTTACTCCCCTCAAAACCGTCATTTGGTTTTTTAACGCTATCATGTCGGCTGATTGGCAAGTCTGCGTATAGACATCGCTGCTATGCAACCAATACCCAAGTACCTTCTTCCTCTCTTGCTTCCTACTGATGGCGTCCCCAATGTATATCTAAATTTCTTTGCTTATTGAATCCCTAAGTGCATGACCTTTATTCATTATTATATTTCATTCCTTATATTACAAATTACCTCCAGTTTTACAAGTGGTCCACGCGTCCTTCCGTGTATTAGCTATCCCGGTTCCTTCTCCTAGTTCAGCCCAATACCCCCGTCTAGCTTGGGGTCAATCCGCATCATTTTGATTAGCAACTTCCGCCCGCCTCGTTCGTTTTTGTGCCAAGTTCGAGTAATAAAAAAAGGTTAAATTAAGATTCGTCCCAAAACCGATCCTTCGGAGGGACTCCACTTAGTATCCTCCTTCAGCTGACAGTTCACATTCAGTACGACCCGGCTTGGTCTCCCTTTAACCAGTTCCTTATCAACTCTTACAATGTCATAGTTCATCCCATCTTTTCCCGCAAAATTTTTTAAAAAACAACAGTTCCCCATGTGGAACCGTGTTCAAATGCCTAATTGAAATCGAGGTAAATTAGAATCTACCGCGATTTCTTTGTCTAAGTATCTGTCACCTTCTCAAGAAGGAGATCAGGCTTGCGGTTTGGCACGATCTACTTTAGTAATGTCATTGTTGCAATGGTCGTCCCAATTACCACTTGACCTCAATGTCCTTAACTATTTCTCCGTTTTAAAAGTTTTTTCCAAAGCCTTATCATACGACAGACGTCAAGCTAACAGGCCTATAGTTACCCGGATCACTTTTTTTCCCTTTCTTAAAAATAGGAACTACGTTAGCAATTCTCCAGTCGTACGGTACAACCCCTGAGTTTACTGATTGATTAAAAATTCTCGCTAACGGGCTTACAATTTCATGCGCCAGTTCCTTTAATATCCTTGGACATGAGAACAGGGACTAATGCTGAGGTTCTGGAATGGTCTAAAATTATCTTTCTCTCCTTTCCTTCCTCCCTTGTCCGGAAACAGATAAATCAGTGCATTATAACAGCCCCAGGATCCAGATACTGTGTTCCGTGGGAGGATGCTGGCTAACCTGGTTATCTAGTAGTCACACAGCATGCTGGGGCTGTAGGATTGCTATTCTCAAGCTAGCAAGGAAGAGGAAGTACCTCATGACCCCCACCTACCCACTCAGCCAGCACAGAGGCAGCACTGATGGGCTCTGAAGGGGCCAATGACCAGTCCTTTTCAGCTAGACTAGTCCATCCGGCATTGACCTGAGAGTGGGAGAGTAAAGAAGATCAGCTGGAGGGCAGGCATAGGGCTCCCGGGGATTATCTCTGGGAGAAAAGAAGAATCACTTGAGGGTGTTTAATGCACTACTAACCCTTTGTTGCAATGTGCTAGACAGCAAGAAGTGGACTCGGTCCCAGGACTGCAGGCCCCACCACATGAGTATGAACATTCAGGAGGAGAATTTGAAGGACATTGCCAGAGCAAGAGCTTCTTCAACACTCTTCTAATAAATTATGTACCACATTGTTATCACTGGCTAGTCGCTTTGTAATGAGAACTAGGGCACACCCACCGTTGTCACAGCTGGGACATGAGCCCTATTTCCCTAGATTCCACCTCTCAGCCACTGCCTCCTGCAGAAAAGGGGCTGTGTGAGGAGCATCTGCCCTCAGCAGTGTGTAACCTGTTGCCTTCTGTTTGCTTGCAGTAACCGTGTGACTGGGGTGTATGAGCTCAGCCTTTGCCGTGTGGCTGATGCCGGCAGTCCAGGTGGGAAGTTCATCTCTACCTCTGGGTTGTTTTAGGGTTATTTTCCCCATGGGAACTCCATTGCTGGAACTTAAAGGGGACCAAAACTCCTGGGATTCATTTTGGTGTTGGATTGTTTTGGCTGTTTATTTTTGAAAAGGACTTAAACTTTGGGGAACAAATCCATCCCTGGTGTCATGCCATTGGCTTAAGGGGATTAATATGTGTGGCCCTTTCTGTCTTCATTAGATGACAGGTTGTGAAGGTCAGCACCTGCAGCAACCCAGCATATCCAGTCCCATGCTGGGTGGTGGGGAGATGGAGAATGGCTAATCTATGCATGTCGTTATCTCCCCAAAATCTGTCTGCAATTAGATGTGCATCACCTTAGGCCATTCTCCATCTTGCCAGCCCCAGTCTCCAATCTAAAGGCATGAACAATGATCTCTAAAGTGGATAGTTTCAATCCTTCAGGTATGCAGAGACGACGCAGGCGTGTGCTGGACACCTCTGTTGCATACGTGCGCGGTGAGGAGAACCTGGCTGGGTGGAGACCTCGAAGTGACAGCCTCATCCTGGATCATCAGTGGGAGCTGGAGAAACTCAGCCTCCTACAAGAGGTAAGACTGCACCCTTGAAACCTATTGCCAGGAACTTCAGTCAACCAGTGGACCTTGACTTGTAATGGCCAAATGCAAGGTCAAACATCCTGTTTAACTGGCAGCTTCTCCTACCTATGTCCATTAAGGTGTGTCTGATGCTTTGCCTTTGAGGTACACTAGAAGCGGATACAACATGCAACTGCTGGTGCTGCTTTCCTGCCATTTGACTCCATCCCCGTGGTTTCTCTTGCAGAGATTAAGCACTGGTGTGTGGCAGTTTGGACCTTCGAAGCTTTAGCAGGGAGGGCTGTGCAGAGGTCTCTTATGTTCTTCTTCAAGTGCTTGCTTCATTAATCCAAGTGGGATGAATTGCACCCTCAGCAAATTTGCAGATCAGACTAAGCTGGGAAGAGAGGTAGATACGCTGGAGGGTAGTGTTAGGGTCCAGAGTGACCTAGACAAATTGGAGGATTGGGCCAAAAGAAATCTGATGAGATTCAACAAGGACAAGTGCAGAGTCCTGCACTTAGGACAGAAGAATCCCATGCACTGCTACAGGCTGGGGACCGACTGGCTAAGTGGCAGTTCTGCAGAAAAGGACCTGGGGATTACAGTGGAGAAGAAACTGGATATAAGTCAACAGTGTGCCCTTGTTGCCAAGAAGGCTAATGGCATACTGGGATACATTAGTAGGAGCATTGCCAGCAGATCAAGGGAAGTGGTTATTCCCCTCTGTTGGGCACCTGTGAGGCCACATGTGGAGTATTGCATCCAGTTTTGGGGCCCCCACTATAGAACGGATTTGGACAAATTGGAGAGAGTCCAGCAGAGGGCAATGAAAATGATTAGGGTGCTGAGACACATGACTTACGAGGAGAGGCTGGGGGAATTGGGCTTATTTAGTCTGCAGAAGAGAAGAGTGAGGGGGGATTTGATAGCAGCCTTCAACTACCCGAAGGGGGGTTCCAAAGGTGATGGAGCTAGGTTGTTCTCAGTGGTGGCAGATGACAGAACAAGAAGCAATGGTCTCAAGTTGCAGTGGGGGAGGTCTAGGTTGGATATTAGGAAAAACTATTTCACTAGTTCACTAGGGAAGTGGTGGAATCTCCATCCTTACAGGTTTTAAGGCCTGGCTTGACAAAACCCTAGCTGGGATAATTTACTTGGTGTTCGTCCTGCTTTGAGTAGAGGGTTGGACTAGATGACCTCCTGAGATCTCTTCCAACCCTAATCTTCTATGGTTCATGTCAATTTCAGGTACACGACTGCCAGAGATTTTTTCCTTAGTGGTATCCGTAGGGTTGGCTCTGGTGCCCCCCAGAGCCCTGCGCTCATGCGCTGGTATATGAGGCACCACTTGCACTGTGCCATCTCAGTCCCTTCTTACCACCCATGATGATTGCTGGAGCAACTTTCTCCCTTTGTGATTCGCAAGTGCTCTTAGTGATTTACCTTTCACAGTTTTTATATATAGTTTTGTATAATTACCTTAAGTAGAGTTAGTTAAGTTAGAATAGTCATTAGTCCCCTTAGGCATGCCCCGGTCCCCAGGATTCAAACCATGTTCTGTTTGCCACAAGCCTCATGCCGTTCACTGACCCCCACACAAGCTGTCTGAAGTGTCTGGAGGAATCACATGTTAAAGAGAAGTGCAAAATTTGTAAGGGTTCTACAGCAGGCCTGCACAACTCGTAAAGCTGCGAGGGCCACATTACTCCAAAGAAAACAGCTGAGGGCCGAAACCTCCCGGCCCCGCAGAAACACCCCGCCCCAGGACCGCCCAGCGCTGCGGAAACAAACCCTCCTTCCCCAGCGCCGCCCCACCAAAACAGCTGTGGGCCAAAAAGGAAGGTTGGGGGTGGGGAGGTGATACTTTATTTTAAATCAACCAGGGGCTCCCAGCTGAAGAGGTGGCTGGGAGCCCTCAGGGTCAAATTAAAGGCCTTGGGCGCTCCGCGCTGGGGAGCCTGCATTGCCGCTCTTAGGTTTTTGTGCTCCAAGCAAAAAAAAATTTAGCGCCCCCCCCCTCCCCGGCTCCCATGTACCTCCCTGATGCCCCAGTCATGGCTCTCCCACCACACAAACCCCCGGCCACCCACGTGGCTTCCCTTTTTTCCCCACCCAGTGCCCTTCCCACCCGCTGTGGCCCATCCCTGGCTCCCCCACCAGTGCCCCCCACACAATCATCTGCGCCAGCCCTGGTCCTATAGGAAACTTTCAGGCGGTATCAGCAGGAATTTTGGATGATGCACAAACACAACGACTCTTCCATATGTACGGAGCTGCAGTAAAGTGGAACAATTTTAGCTGAATGTATTGAATTCTTGTGCATATCTATACGACTGTCCTCCATAAATGAGAAAAATTGAGTTGCCTTGATGAATCTTGTTCCACGCTTTTTTCTATGGGATTTGTCAATGCACTACTGTCTTCCTTAGCAACAAACAAAACACATGGCTGGTTGAAATAGCCATTCAGTCCTAATAAGCATTTCTTGCTCAATTTTATTCTACTTTTATCTCAGCATTACAGATAGTATGTTTGTTTGAAATAAGTAACGCGCAAAAACTGAGCTTTGAGCACTCCTGAATTTTGTTCAAATCTGGAAGGCAGGTGCTGGTGAGAGAGGGGCACAGGAAAGCTTGGGCTCTCTCGGGGAAATGCAGCAACCGTCGGGAGCTTACAGACATGCACGTGTCTGAGTGCCGGTAATAGGGCTGGGAAGGATAGTCGGTCCAGAGCATCCAAGGGACAGGGATTCGGGGTTGGATGGGTCGGCAGGTTCGGGCGCATCAGGGACAGCACAGTTATAGCATGGATGTCCAGGATTTATCAGGTATAGTGTTGGCTCCGGAAGCTTAGGGTCTCAGGAGGGCAGTTGACAGGGAAAGGAGCTTAGATAGTGCTGAGTCTGGGCAGTTAGGGAGTGGGCACAAATGGGTACAAGGGCATCGATTTTAGGGTGAGGTCCGCGGGCATGAGGAAAGCAGCGTTCCCGGGAAAGGTTATCGGGACAAGACAACGGTGCCTTTAGATAATTGGTGTCCTGGGGGGCAGTTGGGGCAGGGGTCCGGGGGAGGAGGCAATCAGCGGCCGCGGGCAGGGATTCAAAGGGCGTTGGGCTGCCAGCAGCCCCGGGGAACCCTGAGCCCTTTAAATCCCAGCTGGCCCCGCTGCCAGAGCTGCAGCCGGGATTCAAAGGGCTCTGGGGTGCCCACAGTGTGTGGAGCCCTGAGCCCTTTAAATCACAGCCGCAACTGGGAAACTCTGCCAGCAGCCCATAGCCGTTTGATTCCTGGCCGTGGCTGGGATTTAAAGGGCTCTGGGCTACCCACAGAGCGCCATGTGCGGGGGATTTAAAATCCCCTCGCGGGCCACACAGTGAGGCTCCGCGGGCCCCATGTTGTGTAGGCCTGTTCTACAGCATGCACTCAAAAAGAGAGCCTTGCATGATGTCAAGCATCAGAGAAGTAGCCATGTTAGTCTGTAACCACAAAAACAATGAGGAGTCTGGTGGCACCTTAAAGACTAACAGATTTATTTGAGCATAAGCTTTCAATGCATCTGAAGAAGTGGGTTTTTTACCCACAAAAGCTTATGCCCAAATAAATCTGTTAGTCTTTAAGGTGCCACCTGACTCCTTGTTATTCAAAAAGACAGAGAGATTCGTCTCCAAGCCCTTCTGAGGGAGGCAGCACTTAGACCAGCCTTGGAACCCCCCTGCTCCGATTCAGTGCCTAGTACTTCAGCCTTGGTCCAGAGCGCCCCACTGGCACTGGCTTCAGCTCAGTACTGTTCACCATTGCTGTTGCCATAGAAGCACCACAGGAAGCAGTGTGCTGAACATGGGCGCTCCCTGGTCTCGAAGAAGGACAGGAAAGGCGGCAGGCAAAGGACCCATGTTGGCCCATCTGCCTTTGTCAGGACTGAAAGGTGCAGCCTCTCTGCCCAGGGCTCCGAGCCCAGTACAGAACTGCCTCTGACTCCAGGCAGCAGCAGGGGTCCCATATACCTTATGGTGCCCTCAGTGCTAGAAGTCTTTCAAGTGGCCAGGGACCTGATGGCCCTACTGGTACCGCATACGCCATGGAACTTCCCTCCATCGGTGGAGCCAGTGAAGACCTCCCCATCCCAAAGGAAAGCCTTCCCTGGGATTGCCCCAGTGGTTGCTTGGTCATCACCATTCGCCACAGTCCTGACACCAATCCACAACTCCAAGTCTCTTGTCTCCAGCACTGCGTCTGTGGTCTCTGACCCCATGTCCCTGGTCCCCAGCCCCATGTTCCCGATCCCCAGCTCTGAGACACAGATCACCAACCTCACGGCGTCGGTCCCAATCTCCCAGGTACTGGCTGCCCTCCTCTCAGCATTGGTCACCATCATTGCACTGCCGCTCACTGATGCCCTGTTCCTGATCTCCGATGCCTCGATTTCCTTCTCTATGTGTCTCATCACCAACTCGACACCAGTCTCCTATGCGACACCGATCTTTGTATCCCTGCCTCCTGTCACCTTCCCCTCAGTACTGCTCAGCCCTGCACCATAGACAGCAGTGAGAAGCACTGTTAGTGCCACCGTGGTCCCCAAGAGAGAAGACCTCCAGAATTAGAAGGGGATTTTGTTTCCCAGTCCCAAAGGCACCATTTGGCCCATGCGGTACCGACCCTGCAGCGAGTGTCTGGCTGCAAGGTCAATGGCCACTACATTGGCCAAACTGGAACCCATGAGGGCTCCCTGTGATGCCAGGACTGTACTCCTGGCTGTCATCCAGAGCCTAATTGGGAGAGCAGACTGCAGCGCCTTCCGTCTTGATACAGGAAGTGCATGGTGGTGGTGGCCACTTACCTCAGGCACTGAGGCATTCAGATATACCCATACCTCAATGACTGGTTTGTCAGAGGCGGGTCACAGGACCAGGTGCAGTGTGGCCTTTCTTTCGTGCAAGCCACATGTCAGGATCTAGGCCTGCTTATCAACGAACAAAAATCGACTCAGACTCCCATTCTAAGAATAGAGTTTATAGGAGCATGCCCATGCCAGACACCCATGCCACCCATGCCAGAACCTATCTGCCGGCGTCCCAGTTTTGAGTTATGTTGGATCTCATCTAACATGTCAGAGTCCACCCACTCACGACTAACCAGGTATGCCTCAAGCTGCTAGGTCACATGGCAGTCTATACCTATGTGGCTTGACACGCAGCTACAGCTCAGATCTCTCCAGACATGGCTGGCGTCGGTCTTCTCTCCCAACAGACACAATTTGGACTTAGTGGTCAAATGTCCTGTCATCTCTGTCTTGGTGGACGGAGCTGTTTTGGATGGGGTCCCTTTCGTAGTTCCGCTCCCATCGGTAATGTTGGTCTCCAACAAATCAGATCTGGGATGGCCAAGGCCTCTGGTCTCAGGAGGATTGTTCCCGCCACATAAATGTCAGGGAACTAAAGGTGATACGCCTGGTTTACCAGGTATTCATCTAAGGGGAAGAGTGGTACAGATCTTAATGGACAATACAGCTGTAATGTTTTACATCAACACACAAGACAGAGCTCAGTCATCTGCCCTGTGTCAAGAGATTCTTTACCTGTGAGACTTCTGTGAGCATCATGCCATTCATCTAGAGGCTTTGCACCATAGGCATCAACTTCCCCTCTGCCTGGTGGGTGCTTAACTCCCGCCCCGCCCCACCTCTTCCCGCCCCTGCAGCACCATCGCCCCACCGCCATTCCACCCTCTTCCCTCAAGTCACTGCCCCTTCTCCACCCCCTCTGCTGAGCACACCATGTCCGCGCTCCTCCCCTTCCCTCCCTCCCGGAAAGTCCTAAGTGCTGCTAAACAGCTGTTAGGCGGCTGTGGGGCAGGAAGCACTGGGAGGAAGAGGGAGGAGCGAGGATGCGGCACACTGGGGAGGGGGAGGGGAAGGAGGCAAGGAGTGGAGAGCTTGGCTGCCGGTGGGTGCAGTGCACCCACTAATTTTTCCCTGTGGGTGCTCCAGCCCCAGAGCTCCCATGGAGTCAATGCCTATGCTTTGACCGTCCTGAGCACCTGAAATGCATGGGTGGATTTCCTCAGCAGGTCCTTCTCCTCTCTCCACAAGTGGTCACTCCACCCAGAGATCATCAGCATGATCTTCCGAAAGTGGGGGACTCCCCAGGTGGACCAGTTCGCGTTCAGTCATAACAGGAAGTGTCAGTAGTTGTGCTTATTTTGCGGGCTAGCCAGAGGCTCCCTGTCCAACGCTTTCCTGCTCATTTGGATGGGAATACTGCTGTACACCTTCCCACCAATACCCCTGCTTCACAAGGTCCTACTGAAGGTCAAGAGGGACAAAGCGAAAGGCATCCTGGTAGCACCAGCATGGCCTCGCCAGCACTGGTTTGGCATACTTTTGGACCTCTTGGTGGCAACCCCACTAGAGCTCATGCTTCAACTGGACTTGCTTTCACAGAACTGAGGCCGTCTGTTCCATCTGAACCTAGCATCACTGCATCTGATGGCGTGGCTTCTGCATGGCTGAATGCAGAGGAAGAGGCCTGCTTGGACCAAGTCCAGCATATCCTGTTGGGTAGGAGGAAGCCCTCCATCAGGGAAACTTATCTGGCCAAGTGGAAGTGCTTCACCTATTGGACCATGGGCTCATGTCTCTCTCCCTCCTGGTCATCACTATAATCCACCTTGGACTACCTGCTCCATCTCAAGCACCAAGGCTCACTTGTCAGTCATATCAGCCTTTCACCCTCCGGTCCAGGGCAGATCAGTCTTTGCTTATAACATGACAGTCAGGTTCCTGAAAGGTCTGGAGAGGCTATACCTGCAGGTTCATGATCCACTCCCTCCTTGGGACCTAAACCTGGCGCTAGCGAGGCTCATGGGCCCGCCTTTCGAGCCTCTGGCTTCGTGTTCTCTGCTCCTCCTCTCATAGAAGGTCTCCTTTCTAGTGGCTATCATTTTGGCTCTCAGGGCCTCCAAGATTAGAGCGTTGATATCTGAACCCCCTTATACAGTGTTCTACAAGGAAAAGGTCCAACTGCATCCCCACCCAGCCTTCTTACCTAAGGTGGTGTCACAGTTCCGCAATAATCAGGACATCTTTCTACTGGTTTTCTTTCTGAAGCCTCACAAGACGAACAAGAAGTGTCAGTTAAACTTTTTGGAAGTTAGGCAGGCCTTAGCCTTCTACATCAAGAGGACCAAACTTTTCACTGAGTCAATGCAGCTCTTGATCACAGTGGCGGACAGGATGAAAGGTCTGCCCGTGTCCACTCAGAGAATCTTCTTGTGGATAACCTCTTGCATCAGATTCTGCTATGAGCAAGCAGGGGTGTCTCCTCCAGCCATTGTGACTGCCCATTCCACCAGAGTGCAAGCTTCATCAGCGGCCTTCCTCATGCAGGTACTGATCCAGGATATGTGTAGAGCCACCATCTGGTCTTCACTTTGTGTCCCGCTACACCATCATGGCTTGGGATGGTGCCAGCTTCAGCAGAGCAGTGTTGCAAGCAGCACAACCATGAATGCTGAGCCAACCTCCAGGGATATTGTTTATGAGTCACCTAACATGGAATCAACATGAGCAAGCAGACGAAGTAGTAAAAATGGTCACTGTAGATGTGCGGACTCACCCCTGCGGAGCCTCCTGCTGGTGACTTCTGGGAATTAGCTCACTGCTAGACAGGAGTGCCCTCTGCAGGCCAGTGATCCACCTGTCTTCTGGCCCCCGTGTCCCTCCCTGGACCCCGGTGCCTCTTTTACCTGGGGTGCTGCCCCCTGGCAGTAACCCCTCTTTCTCAGGGTCTCCCCTCCTTGGGAAACCCCCACCCTCTGTCCCCACCTCACCTCAGTGTATGGCTACTGCCAGGCATCATCTAGCCCCACACCCTGAAGCAGACACTGCAGTATCAGCCTACTCATCACTGGCAAGGAGGGTTTGGACCTGCTGCCTTGGCCTACCCCTGGGCTGTCCTCTGCAACCCCTAGGCCATCTGCTAGGCTGCAGCCTGAGGCTTTCCAGGCTAGAGCTCCCCAGCTCCTCAGCCTGTCCCCAGCCCTGCTTCACTCGGGTACTCTGTCTTTAGCTCACTGCAGCCAGGCCCTTCTCCCTCCACAGGCAGAGGGAGACTGCTTGCTCCTGGCTTCCCTGGCCTTCTTATAAGGCCCTGTTGCTCAGTTTGGGGCATGGCCCCAGCTGCAACCACTTCCTCCAGTCAGCCACGGTTTTACCTTGCCCAGCCCCAGCCCTCTGCAAGGCTTTTCTAACCTCTTCCAGGCTGGAGTGGGTTATCACCCCGCTACAGTCACCTACCTTTTGTAACTGTTATTCTTTGAGATGTGTTGCTCATGTCCATTCCATGACCTGCCCTCCTACCCACTGTCAGAGTCAATGGCAAGAAGGAACTGAGAAGACGCCAGAGTCGGCCCTATGGATACCACTAAGAAAAATCTTTGGTAGCCATGCACGTGAGCGCACACAGTCCTAGCATGGAACGGACAGGAGTAACACGTCTCAAAGAACAACAGTTACAAAAGCTAGGTAACTGAGTTTTTTTGGTAGGCCACTAGTAGGCATTTTATTGAGTTTATGATAGTTGTGGTATAATGTCTTCTTAAAGTGTTCCTATAGTAGCCCATGTAGGATCTGTGACATTCGTTCTCTCCAAGGTACTCATCACCGTGTGTTTGAACAAGGCAGTGCAGTGGGAAGGGAATAATGCAAGTGAAGTTAAATGCCAGACACTTGAACTTGAAAGTGAATGTCTTTCTCCAGGTTGAGAAGACGAGACATTACCTGCTCCTACGTGAGAAACTGGAGACGACCCAACGATCAGGCCTGGAGTCCCTGTCCCCATGTTCCAGTGAGGATTCTGACTCCCATAGCACTTCCTGTGTCTCCTCTCCACTCTCAGCAGATGGTGCCTTAGAGGGCAGGAGCTCGCCCTTGGAGACCCCCAGCGAGAGGCAGAAAGAGCTTGCCGTCAAGGTATTGTATTGCAGCAAGCCAGCCCCTCTAGAAGGTTAGACGCTGGGGAGCAAATAGGCAGCAGCATCCTACATAGGCTGGAGTGAAGCCTGGGAGGCCACAGAGAAGGGAGTGGCCCTCATCAAGGTGCAAGGAGGTGACAGCATGGAAGAGGGTTTCAGCAGGGGTAGTGATTAGGGGAGGAGGCAGTGGACAGGAGATGTGGAAGGAGAATTCATGGAAGGTCTGAGGCAAGCAGGGGAATCTATTAGATGGATTTGGTGCTCACAGCTGATGAGCAGAATGTTGATCCTCCTGATCAGCAGAATGTTGCCTTTGAAATATTTATCCTGAGGAAGCTGAGACAGAGCCGCGCGTTTCACAACTGGCAGAGAAAGGCAGATGGGGAGAGTCACTGGCGGGACTGGAAGATGTTTATGTGTTCATGGGGAGAGGTCTTGCTTGCCATTTGGATGTTGTCTTTTGTTTCCCCTGCAGTGCTTGCGTCTCCTCACACATACATTTAACAGAGAGTACAGTCACAGCCATGTCTGCATCAGCGCCAGCGAGAGCAAGGTAGGACCAACTTCCGAGCCCCATTAGCACTCCCTGCCTCTGACAATGATGTGATAAGCAGTATGGAAGTGCTGGTTCTGCTCAGGCAGTGACACCTGCTGATAGTGAACTCCTGGCCTGGCCTGCATCAGGAATCTTAGCACAGTGGCTCTCAAATTTTTTTACTGCTGACCCCTTCACATAACAAGCCTCTGAGTCCAACCTCCCCTTATAAATTAAAAACATTTTTTAATATATTTAACACCATTATAACTGCTAGAGACAAAGTGGGGTTTGGGGTGGAGGTTGACAGCTCGTGACCCCGCCCCATGTAATAACCTTATGACTTCCTGAGGGGTCCCGACCCCCAGTTTGAGAACCCCTGTCTTAGCAGGAGATTCCCTCTGGTATGTGAACAAGGCCTCAAGGTGCCATTTCACTCCACTTCAAGCAGGCTCTGTGTGCTAACGTCGATGGCGTGCCACAGTCATCGTTACTAGAGAGGTGCATGATGCTGCATTCCACGAGATTCCCACCTCCACGTCTCTCTCTGCTTTGGCTGAGCAAAGAAGGAGGGGAACAGAAGTTGCCTCTCCTAATATCTGTCTCCTGGCCTAACTGCAGTTCCTCCCTTATGAGACTGAGAAGGAGCGGGATCAGTCTTGTGAATCTAGCGGCTTCCAAAAACCCAGCCCCCAGCTACCAGCCTAGAAACACCGGTGCTCTGGGACCTCAGGACTAGAGGGCCAGCTCCAGAAGGAGGCCAGTGTCAGCACTGTGACAAAGCTTCCCACTTTGCCTCCCGCTTACTTCTCCAGAGCAGAGCACAGGAGGGCAGAGCACAGGAGGGCAGGGCCCAGTGGGTCTGACTCTGCCAGTCCCTGATGTCTTTTCCATTGGGAGCACCCAGGAGTGGAAGGGAAAGGAAGAGGGAGGGAGATGTAGGCAAGGTATGGGAAAGAGCAGATGACCTGCCCTGAAGATTATCTATGCGGGGAGAAGGAAGGTCTGGTGACCTGCCCTGTCCCTGGAGTCTGCCTCTGCTAGCAGGGCTGTACAACTTTCCCTAGCTGGTAAACTGGGGTGGGGTGGGGGGCGGAAATCAAGGGCATTAGTATATCAAATATCATCTCTAACCAAAGGGCAAGAGCTATAAAATATAGCACCCTCAACTGTGTTTTATCGGCCTAGCTCCCTTCTCCTCTAGGGGTCACACTGACTTTGAGAAGCTGTCCCCCATCTGTTCACTGTGACCTTTAAAAGACCCTAGTAACCATGCAAATATGGAACGGGAATTGTCTCTGCAGCACGGGAGAGCACTCGTTACCCAGCTAGGGCCAAATTCATACCAGGAATAAGCAGGTGAAACTCCATTGTCTTCAGTTCACCAGACTGAACTTTGGCCTTTGCCCTTCAGGCCCATGTCCTATAGCTCAGATTAGATTGTGACTCCACGAAATGATTCCTTTCCTCCTGCAGCTTTCAGAAATGTCTGTGACCCTGCAGAGAGACCCCTCCATGCCAGCTCTTGGTGTCACCACCCTGACTCCCTCTTCCACCTGTCCATCACTGCTAGAAGGACGGTATAATGCCACTGAGGTCAGGTAAGAGAGATGCAGCCAGACCACTGAGGAAAGAGAAATGCAAACTGTGAGGCCCAAACAAACACGGACAGGGTCAGCCTGATCGCTAGTCCAGACACCAACCCACCATGAGACTGGGCATAACCATCAGTCTCTGTGCAAAAGAGGAACAGTGCCAGCATCACGGGAGGTTTGAAGGCCAGAAGTGACGAGCATGGGCAGTGATTTGGAGGGGGGGATGTCCACAGGGATATAGCTATGCCTGGGTCTAGCCACTGCTATCAGTAGGTCACTTTCATGTACACCAATTTAGTCAGTTTTCAGAAGAAAATCAGAGATGGCTATTGGCAAAAGTCACTGTGAAGGCATCACTGTGATTAAATACCTTTCTTCCCATTCCAGAACCCCACATCTCTCTTCCAGGGCAGAAAGCCCTGAGCCAGAACCTGTAGTGGAGGGAGAACAGAAGAAGTCTCCCACACATGGGCCTGAAGATGAGAAAGAGAGCCAGCGCTTACTGGTCCCTGATATTCAGGAGATCCGGGTGAGGTATGAGCAGTTGGTTTATTTGAAGCAGGAGGCATCAGTGTGCTCTGAATGCCCTTGTGGCTGGAGCTTTCCCTGCTAGAGTAGGCAGGTGTTCCAATCTCAGTACAGCCACATACAGCTCCCTTCTCAAATGGCTGGAAGCCTTGCTAGGGACATAGGAAGATGGAAGGTGTTCATAGTAGCTGCTGCTAAGTGACGAGAAGGTCACAGGGCAGGAGGTTCAAGGCTGGCAGTCTGCATCGGGAGAGGGGGCGGGATTTGTAGGAAGGAGGTGAGGGATAATCTGCAAAACAGCAAGAGTAGGGACAAGTCCTTGGGGTTTTACCCCTTTCGCCTGGGTGGTTTTCTGCAGTCACTAAGCATAAGGCTGCTCTGTCTTGCCCTTTGCAGTCCCATTGTCTCAAAGAAAGGCTACCTGCACTTCCTCGAGCCTCACACCAATGGCTGGGTGAAGCGCTATGTGGTGGTGAGGCGCCCCTATGTGTACATCTACAACTCAGACAAGGATTCTGTGGAGAGAGCCATCCTCAACCTCTCCTCCGCTCAGGTGGAGTACAGTGAGGACCAGCAGGCCATGCTCAAGGTAATTGCTGGAGGTCGTGACATGGGCAAAACAGGGGAAGCACAGCTCATGTCCAAGGCTGTGCTGCAAGTGCGGGGGCAGGGAACCAGAATGGCAGCACATGTCTGAAAGCATGTTAAAAGTAAAAGGGAGGGGCTACAGTGATGGCTGTGAGCTGAGGATGGGGAAAGACCATAGGGATCAGAAACTGGTACGTGGAAGGAACAGCGACGTTCACAACATGGTGGTGAAGGGAAAAGAGAGTCTAGGAGCACAGTGGTGTGCTAATACTCCCCACAGAGCCAGCTTTAGGGAGATCCTGTGCTGCTCGACAGCTCACACCTAGTTTCCATGTCAGCACGGGGTGCCAAAGGATGAAATTGCACCTTTAAAAATGAGAAATGTTCTCATGATGTCAGAATCCACTCTCCCCTCTGCAGAGAAGCCACAACAGAGCTCTGATCTGTGACTGTTCAGAAAAGCAGACGAATTTCACATACAAGGGAACGTAGCCTACTGTGATAGTGTCTTCCGTGGCATCAACTGGGTCCTGTTCTATGTCCCTTAATGCTCCAAGCTGTGCCGCATGTTGCTCAGTGTCATCTCAGGTAGCCCTGTGGACTCATTCATGGCATTGATCTGTTTCAGACCCCCAACACATTTGCAGTATGCACAGAGCATCGTGGAATCCTGCTGCAGGCGAGCAGCGACAAGGATATGCACGACTGGCTGTATGCATTTAACCCTCTGTTAGCTGGATCCATAAGGTACCTGGGGACATTTTAAACCTTTCCATAAGGAGACAGCGTGGTTACCTGTTAGTAACACTCTAGGCTACTATAGCAGAAGCTTGGTTTTGATTCTCCAGCTTGGTTTCTTGCTCCCCAAATCTGCACTGTGATGCCTTTTCCTACCCAGTTATCAAGCATCTTCCATGTATTTTTGAAGGTGGAGCTGCAGGGAGCAAGCCCTGCTGTCTGGTGGTTGTAACATTATTGCAAGGGGTTGGCAGCATCAAATGAGCAAAACAAGGCAATTTCCAGACACTCCTTCCCCTCCATCCACTTCAGCTCAGTAGCCTTGTGAGAAGGGGTCTTGGTTTAATTTTTTTCTATCAAAGAGATGGTGCTACTTTTGGTCCCTTCCATTTGTATTTCAAACTGGATGTTGAAATCGTCTTCCTTGCTCTCAGCACCATTGCTTATAAAATTCAAATGCTGCTTTTATGTAGCCCAATCTGCTTCACAGATTCTATGCAGATGCAGATACTGCATCATAAGGGGTTAAAATTACGGGCAGGCAACATGGTGGTGCTCTATTCTATCTCCACTGACAATACAAAATTTTGCTCCAAATCCCAGAACAGCATGGTTTCTCCACAATTCTGAACCCTAAAGATGATGGTTTAGTCCAGTTGGATTGGGGTACACCATGGGGGTAGGTTGTACAAGCACTTCTCTTGTGGCCTCATTGTTTTGTGCAGCATTTAGGAGTTCATTTTAACTGTGATTCCAACTGTGCCACCTTAATGTTATAAGGACACTGTCGTTTCCCCCCACCACACACACACACACACACTGAAATAAACACAGAAATTCAGGGATAGATCGTCAGCTGGTGTAACTAGGCATCACTCTATTGAAGTCAATGGAGTGACACCATTTATAAGAACATAAAAACAGCCATACTGGGTCAGACCAAAGGTCCATCTAGCCCAGTGTCCTGTCTTCTGACAGTCATCAATGCCAGGTGCCCCAGAGGGAATGAACAGAACAGGCAATCATCAAGAGATCCATCCCCTGTCACCCATTCCCAGCTTCTGGCAAACAGAGGCTAGGGACACTTCAGATCATGGTTTTGCATCCCTGCCCATCCTGGCTAATAGCCATTGATGCACCTATCCTCCGTGAACGTATCCAGTTCTTTTTTGAACCCAGTTTTATATCAGTTGAGGATCTGATCCCTAATCCCTAGAACAAATCATCATCATTTCAGTAGTAGAAAGAAGATAAATAAATAAACAGAAGTTCCCTGTAGTCATTGTATAAAGAAACATACCTACCCACCCTCTCTTTGATTAATGCTGATGGTGACCCCTGTCAGGTACAAATGGATTAGATGGGCTGTGGATGGGTCTGGTCTTGTCTGCTCTGGGCCGATGTTAATTCAGCCCATAGTTTCTGTCTGTCTGGCACCTTTCTACCTCCATGACAGGGTCTCTCACAAGGAGAGTGTCTGCCTCCCTTTCTTTCTCTCTGCATTCCTTTTCTAGTCCTTTGACTCCTTTTGTCTCCTGGTTTCCAAAACAGATCCAAGCTGTCCAGAAGGAGAACAGCCCAGATGAGAATCTAACCTAAAACCATTCTCCACCTCATCTGTCTGCCAGCAGGATCAAGATTGCTGGTTCTATACAAGAGTCCCTATCTTAACATCAAATCTTTCATGCCATCTACCACCCCAGCTGCCTGTTCCACAAATGGATCCATCTCGATTTACCTTCACTGGGAAAATTTCTGTTGTATCTGAAAAAGCCTGGTACAGCCTGGTCATGATTTCTTGTGCGTATGTGATCTTCTGCCCATCTCCTCATTGAGTGACCTTAGTGTCACATGATCTGTAACTCTCAAAAGGAGGAGCTGTGTTTTTTTATTTTAAAGCAAGGCTTCAATTTAAGGAGGAAGGAGCGTTTGAAAGATCAGAGATTACTAGACATGAAGAATTGCTTCCATGTGAAGAGAAAGTTATAAGTTTAAGTACTGATACTTCTTAACTTATTGATGTTTTAAAAGAAGATAGATTAAGTTATGGTAGTTTGAGATTATATTTATAAAGTATTTATTTCTGTTTACTTCACTGAAATCTGTAAATTGAGTTTATCCCAGGTTGTTGCTCATGTCTGCATATATAAAGCCTCCCCAAGGGAAGGCGGGGCCTTGGATGGTGGGCCTGTGGGAAGAGGGTTGTCAGGCCATTTTGTGATGCCATCTTTGTCTTCTTTCTCTATCCCAGCACTGGGAGGTCTGGATGGATTCAGGAGGTCATGCTCCCACCTCTGTGCAAACACATACACACTGACTTCAGAACTCTCACCCTCCTGCCCCTACCCCATCTCCTTAGCCTTGACTCCAGAGCTCAAACCACTTTTCCTCCATGTGGTGATTGGATAGTGCGCTGTGCCCTCCCAAATGAGGCTATCCACACATAGCACAGCAAAGACATGCACACGGAAAAGTCACCGCACTTATCGAAGCACTTTGTGTGTGTATCCCATCCCCTCCATTCCCCCAAGTGCTTGAAACCCAGCAGTGTAGGGTTCAGTGACTGGACAAGTAGAATGCAATGACGACAGGTTCTGGTTGGTTCTACGTTCTATTCTGTCTGTTTTCAGGGCCCAACTTCAAATGGGGTGAAAGGGATGGAAAGGGGATCTGAAGTTCTGGAAGGGCAGATGGTTCTGCCAGTTCACTTTTGGGGTGGGGTGCTGTTTGAATGCTCCAAATGAGTACAATGCAGTCTGCCTCTCAATATCCTCAGTCACCTAGTACAGGGGTTGGCAGCCTTTCAGAAGTGGTGTGCTGAATCTTCATTTATTCACTCTAGTTTAAGGTTTTGCGTGCCAGTAATACATTTTAACGTTTTTAGAAGGTCTCTTTCTATAAGTCTATAATATATAACTAAACTATTGTATGTAAAGTAAATAAGGTTTTTAAAATGTTTAAGAAGCTTCATTTAAAATTAAATTAAAATGTAGAGCCCCCCGAAGCGGTGGCCAGGACCCAGGCAGTGTGAGTGCCACTGAAAATCAGCTCACAGGCCACCTTTGGCACGCATGCCATACGTTGCATACCCCTGTTCTAGTAAGTATGCAGTCCATCTATGCTGTACTGTACTAATCTCTAGCGGGGAACCTCCAAAAGGACTAATCAGTGTCACAAGGACTCACTGTAGAGGGAGCTGAAGAATCCTCTCTGATCAAACCCACCCAGCTGGGAAGTAGGGAGAGGTCAGGAGGGATTGCATCCTGCCAGTGAGTGTAATACGGAGAGAGATGACAGACCTGACGTGTGCACTGCAGACCTGTGTTGTGTTTAACTAGCAATATCTTGTTCTGGGCTATCGGATTGCTACTGGCTACTACACTCAAATGCTGTTCATTAGTGAATCTTGGGGAGGTGCCCATATACTTACATTTGTGCAGATGGTCAGAGTTAATAAAGGGTTGTTACTGGTGAGGGTTAAAGCTAGATCATAAAATTATACTGGAGTCTAAATTCAGAACAGTTGTCTCGAACCAGATGGCTGAGTTTCACTGTCCTTTTCTGAAAGGGCTTTTACTTCCCTTCTTTTTCTTATGGGAAGAATCTGTTTGCAGCAACTGAATGGGTAGCAGAGAGAATGGCATGAGGATGGGCAAGGATGAGAGAAATTGAGACTTTTTACATTTATATGTGATGACATTTTCTTATTCCCCTCTGCCATTTAAAACATTAACTTCTTCCTCCTTCCCTTTGCCCCCCCCCTCTCTACTGGGCTTAGACTGCCTACATAGAACAGCTAAGTTGGTGGGGGAATCATACCAAAGCAGAGATATGGCATCATTAATAATCCCTCTTCCCATGGGAAGGACCTGGTCAGCTGGTGCTGACCTTGCTATAAGCTTTTTAAAGTAACTTCAGCAGCAAAGATCTTTATTAATTTTAATTACTCAGATTGTTTAATTAAGCTTTCCAGTTGCTTGTATGCACGCAACTCCAGGCAGAAACATGGGGAGCTCCCCCTCCCTCCATACATCTCCCAGGACCATCACGGGTCCATGTTTCATCGTCACACTTCACGGCTGACTTCAATTTGCACAGCACGGCTGTGCCTTGGTTCTCTTTGGCACTTTTCTATCCTCTCTGTTGTGTTTGTTGAGTATTGTATGTGTGATTCCGGTGGAGATGGTCTATGCACTGTATTTCTTCTTTTCCTTTTTCTTGTTTTGGGGAGGCTAGGGCATGGGATAAGGGGACATGTGGGGAGCCCGACAAAGCCTCCATGCAACCTCAACGGGCTGGTAGAGATGTCACACACACACAAAAGCTCCCAGCAATTGCCCATCACCATGCTGCAGTGTGAAGAAAGCTTTCATTCCCCAGCCTCTGCCTCCTGTCTGCACAGAGACAGCGCATTTGTATTGAGCCACTATTTAGCTCAGCTCTCATGCTGCATGACCAGTGCTTTTTTTCCCCTCTGGACCCCAATTTGCTTTTGACCAGCTCCATGGCATCACTCCCATTCCCAGGGAATTTCATTCTATCTCTCTGACCTGGATGGCACTGTGGGTTCCTGCAGGTGCCGGTGATTGTTCCTGTCAGTGGGCTTTTCTTCTTTGCGCCAGTCCTACATGAGTAGATGGGTTAGACAGCAACTTGCTGACCCAGGTGAAGGTCTCTTGTTTTTACAGCTATTCCTTATGGCCTTAGAATTATTTTTTTAAATCCAGGACTAAATTTTAATAATTAGATTAAATGCCTAATGCCTGGGATAAGCGCTTTATACATACAAATAAATCTTATGTGTTGTTATATACCCAGAGAGAGATGCTTTGCCCTCAATGAGAATCTGCAAGAGAGAAACTCCAAACTATGTCCCCAGTTCAGAAAAGCATGTAAGCACATGCTTATGTCCATCCCTATCCAGCAGAGCAATTAAGCATGTGCTTAAATCACACTGAATGGAATGAAGCACATATTTAATGTTTAGTACATGCCGCAGTTTTTTTCTGACTGCTGAATCAAAACCTAGAAGAGTTAGAGCGCTCCTCCCCTTCTGTATATATCCATATTAATCAGTCTTAAATTCTAGGGGGGGTTAATTCTTTGTTCTATCTCTCAGCTTTGCTTGACAGTATAGGGGAGCTTTCATAGAAAGGACTAGGGTTCATTCTAACTGCTAAACCTCAACTCAAAGAACTGATTGTCAGCTGGTGAAAATACATTTCAGTGATCTCTGCTCTGGCAGCAAATAGATCCTTCCACTGAGGCCCTGATGATGGCCAATGGAAAGTCTCCCATCAGCTTCAGTGCATTTTGAATCAGACCCTTGGTAAAGACCACTTGGCTTGAGTATTTATTTTAACATAATTCATAGTCAAAGACTTGTTGATTAGATGCAGTTTCTAAGAAAACTGCTGAATGGCTAGTACAGTCCTATCAAGAGCTAGTGTAAACCAAAGTCTTCTGGAGCCAATCTTAGGAAGCATATGAAATTTTAAGTCCCTTCATTTGGTAAAACAGGCTTATTAAGTTTCCATTGTCATCCCAACTGAACTCTGGATTTTAAGGGTAAATCAAGACATTCTTGGTCTTCTGGGTTTTTTTAATCTCCTATTCAGTCTTCTCAGAGATTTCCCCTGGTTAGAGCAGTCTAGAGTGGAGGTAGCTAGGTTATAAAAGTATATCACCATGCTTCCTTATATACATGCCTGTATTTGTTTTGACCTAGATACAGAATCACAGGAATAAAATGAGGAAGGGATACAAATGCCAGTGTTGGGTCCTCTGGGAATCCCTGTCAGGTCAGAGAGGAAGGATGGCTTGGGGGTGATACGGTTATGAGTCATGCCTTAGGTCAGCGATCCTGAAGAGCATGGTCTTGATGGTTTGGTTATGGAGAAGACATCTAGTTTCACTCAGTCAGTGCTGTGTGCCTGAGGCCAGCAAATCTGCAGAGCACACTACTTTTCTGAGTTAGAGACTGAGGTCTGATCCAAAGTCAGTGGGAGTCTTTCCATTGACACCAGTGGGCTTGGATCAGGCTGCAAATATAAAGATCTAGAGTAGAGGAGTAATGACTGTTTACGGGACTTATACTGGCTCCCAATAAAATATCCAAATAGTAGCCATCTGCTGTTCATAGGGGTTATTTTCTTTAGTACCATCTGGGGAATGGCTGGAGAGTCCTAATTCTATATCTTCTATACCTGGAGAGTCCTCTTCTATATCTGACACCCCACACCCTTCCTCACTTAGCATCCCTGCTGTTGAGAATCCCACCCAGAGAGACATGCATTCTCAAAAATTTAAGTAGAGGATACATTTACCAGCCCGTAGAGTAGCTGAGATTAAATTCTATTCATTGTTCTTTCCATTGGATTTGAGGATGAAAAGCAGGGGCGGCTCCAGGCACTAGCACGCCGAGCGCGTGCTTGGGGCAGCAAGCCACTGGGGGCGCTCTGCCAATCACCGCGAGGGCAGCAGGCAAGCCGCCGAAGGCAGCCTGCCTGCCGTGCTTGGGGCGGCAAAATGCCTAGAGCTGCCTCTGATGAAAAGGGTCTTCAAGATTTAAACATTAAAGAATGGGCATATCTTTTAGCTTCGGTCAAAGCTGAGGTATAGAAACTTTGTTGTGAGGGTAAGAATGGCATAGGAAAAGATCCATATAGTCCTTATAATGAAGAAAGAATCCAAAATGGGTGTATTTGGATAAATCATCTAGTATGTTTCAATATGTGTAGATGAATTTGAAAACTAATTGAATTCAGTGTTAAATAGCCGAGATGTAGACTGGTCACTCAGAAGTAACAGAAGTACTGTAATAGAATCATATTGTTTCCTTGGTGTAACAGAGGTCAGTGAGATAGAATGATGTCATCAAAGTTAATCATGACTTAACAGGAAGTTAGGATAAGAAATAATTTCATGGAACAAGTTTGTCATGGGGAAACAGCTTCAAAATCAATTGACTCTCTTTGCCTGGTCTCTTGTAATCATGCAAGGGGCAGTCATTTGTCTACATTAAGTTTTTCGTATGAAGCACCCATCCTAAAGATCTTCAGCCACCAATGAGGTGCTCACTCAAAAGAAAAATACCAGCCCTCAAAAGGCCCTCAGAGAACTGCTGGTCTGGTAACCAGAGAGAAAGATTTCCCAAATTGACCTCAAAAGAAACAAGCAAGAAGTTATGGAGGAGGTGGCACCTGACTGAGAACTGGAGAAGCTCACATAAACATTTCCAGCTGTTGCCAGTGATGAAGGAAACGTGCTACTGCATGTCATAAACAGCAGCAGCATCTCATAAGTCTAACACATTTCTAAGATGCTCTTATTGTCTCTCTTTCTGTCTGGTAATCAGTGAGCTGTATGAAGGAACTCTTCATGAGATTCAACTTGTTATTAAGACCTTACTGTAAAATGAAGGCGATTGTGGTTAATTTTATTTTAGTTTGGTTGGGGGTTTTTTTGTTTTGTTTTAAGGGTTTTGTTTTGTTTGTTTTTGCCTGTGCTTCCATTATCTAGTTTGTCCACATGAGTTCTTCCTGTGATGCCATCCCCAAGTGCTGGGAGACCATTTCTCTTGCTTTGTATATATGTGATTGCTGTGGACACACCCTGTACTACTGTACAATAACAAAACTACTGAAGTCATGAGTCTAGTTTTCTCGATGTCTTAAACTATGAGTGTTGGAATTTAGGGTCTTAAACTGTTTTGTGTATACTTAAGGCATTGTTCGGTTAAGAAATAAATGTGGCATTTATGCAAATACCGGACAATGGCTCCTTGGTCTTTTTTTTCCTTAAAGAAATAAGTGAGGTCAGGTTTAATATAATGAAATAAGGTTTTAACTCAACATATCTCTAGAGATAAATTAATATGACAAATGAATTCTCTTCTCAACCCAATAAAGGGTGTTCTATTAGATTAAATCTCAGGAAAAACTTCCTAACTTGAAGAACAGTAGGACAATGGAAAAACTGCCTCAGGAGGTTGTGGAAGCTCCTTCACAGGAGATTTTTAAAAGGAGGCTAGATAGCCACCAGTCTTGGATGGTTTAACCACAACAAATCTTGCATCTTGGCAGGGGGTTAAACTAAATGACCCTTGCAGTCCCTTCTAATTCTGATTCTATGTTGCTGTAGCTTCAGGGGGGTGCCTATATGTATGTTCAGATATTTTATACCATATTTTATACCATTTGAGCTTTGTCATACTAGTATATAGTAAAAGAACAGTAGCACTTAAGATTATAATCACAATGGGTTCAATTGCCCTCTCATTTAGTGCTCACTTACACAAAATGCTCAGATCTCTGGCTACAACACAGCAAAACATTTAAGGATGTGAGTAGTCCACTGACATCAATGGTTACAAGCTTAAGTGCTTTGTTAGATTGGGACCAGAGTGCTCAGCACATTATTCCTGGGGGAATTTGCACCATTGCAAATGCAGAATTTGCGCAGAAATTAATGTGAATGCAGAATTTCCTTTTTCTCCCACAGAAATAGGCTGCAGAGCTGCTAGCTGCTATTAGGAGTCACTGGACCCAGCAAAGCACAGTTCACAAATAAAAGACAGTACTGGGGAATGTGGGAAGGAGCTAGAGGGTTCCTGGCAGCTGCAGTTCCTGCACATCCTAAAGGAAGGAGGCAGCCTGCAGGAATCTCCACACAAGCCCAGGACTCAGCATCAGGCTGTTTCTCCCTCTGGATCCCTGGGCTCTGGGGGCTAGAGGGTGTAGGGTCTGGGCTGGGGTGTGCCCCACAGCTGGATTCTGGTGGGGAGGGGGTGTAGGAGTCTGGGCTGTGGTGCGCCCCGCAGCTGGACTCTGGTGGGGAGGGGGTGCAAGTGTGTGGGTTGGGATGGGCCTTGGCAGCTGATCTCTGGAGGGGACTGTGGGCTTGGCTACACTTGCTAGTTGCAGCACTGGTGAGGGGGTTACAGCGCTGCAACTTAGCAGGTGTCCACACTTAAAAGCTCAGCCAGTGCTGCAACTCCCTGTTTGCAGTGCTGGCTGTACACCTGGGTCCGCTATGGGTGTAGCGAGACAGCGCTGGTCATCAGGTGTGGACACTCACCAGCACTTTTATTGGCCTCCAGGGTATAAGGACTTATCCCAGCATTCCTTTTCAGCCTCTGTGGTCACCGCTTAGCACTCCACTGCCCTGGGCTCAGGTGATCCGCCCTTTAAATGCCCCGGGAATTTTAAAAATCCACTTCCTGTTTGCTCAGCGAGGTGTGGAGTGCAATCAATCAGATCAGCCAGCAACAATGCCTCCACGCCCCAAACGAGCCCCAGCATGGGAGCACTGCGGAGCTGCAGGATCTAATCAGTGTCTGGGGAGAAAGAGACAGTTCAGTCTCAGCTGCGCTCCAGCCGCAGAAATTATGATATCTACAGCCAGATATCAAGGTCAATGCAAGACGGGCTATGACCGAGATGCCGTTAGTGTAGGGTTAAGGAAGGAGCTGCGGAGTGCCTACTGCAAAGCAAGGAGGGAAACCGCCGGTCAGGTGCTGCCCCACTACCTGCGGTTTTACGGAGCTGGATGCGATACTTGGATGTAACCCACTGCAATCCTAGGATCATATCGGACAGTTCAGAGCCTGGAGACCAGGGTGAAGGGGAGTGCGAGGGGGGGGCAGGTGGAGAGGACAGGGGGGGTGAGGTGCTTGCAGACTGCGACAGGAGCTTTTCAACCAGGAAGAAGAAAGCCAGTCCCTGGACTTTATGAGGAATCATCACAGGAGCCTGTTCCAGGTAAGAGCTTTATTACAAGGATGCAAATGTTTGGAGCAGGGGCTATGCCGCGTGTGCAGGATGGCTTCTGTTATTCCCTGCGCTGATCTTTGCTTTCCCAACTCATAAACCCCATGGCTCCAGGTAAAAAAAAAAGGCAGCCAGACACCCACCCCCTCCCGCTGTGAGCCCCGTGTGCAGGATGGCTTTCTGTTATTTCCCTGCAGCTGATCTTTGCTTTCCCCACTCCACTCACAAACCCCATGGCTTCAGGTAAAGAAAAAAGGCAGCCAGACACCCACCCCTCCCCTGTGAGCCGCGTGTGCAGGATGGCTTTCTGTTATTTCCCTGCAGCTGATCTTTGCTTCCCAAACTCACAAACCCCATGGCTTCCATAGTCAATCATTCCCACCCTTCCTTTCCCAGGTGTGCTGTATGTGTTATTCCTGTAGCAGAACCAATCAGACCCTCTTTCCCCTGTGTTCCGCATGTGTTTAAACTCACCATGTGTAATTCTATCTGCAGCCGCGTCCACCGTGTGCTATGGTCACACTGTGTGTGTAAATGATGCTACAAATCTCATAAAAACAATGCTTCCTCTGTATTAACATTTTATCTCTCTGTGTTTTTTTAAAGTGACCTTGAGTTCCCGCTGCAGCAACACAGACTTGAAAGACTAAGGAACTTAAGAAAAAGCCAAGGAAATCGAAGGAAGAGCTTGTGAAAGCAGTCATGAATATGTATTCCACAGAAAATAAAAGTTACAGCAGTGGAGGGAAAACGTAGCATTAAGAAGGATCTGGCTGCAAGAGAACCACAGATCGGCTGCTAAGCCTCATGGAACACCACACAGACCTCATGCAGTCAATGGTAAGACATGCAGGCAGACCACTACCGTGATGCCTCAGCCCATCCCAAACTCAACACATTGTGCCCCACTGTTTCCTCAAAATACCCTTCTCCAGCATCCTGGTTCTTACCACCAACCAACTGCTCCAACACCAATACGTTCACCTCACAGCCCTGATAACTACGAGCCTTACCCTATGCACTCAACCCCCATCACCATGCAGCATATTAATCCTCAAGTGCAGCAGGCAGTGCAGAGCCCTCAAGAAGAACATATTCAAACCTGTGAGTGTACTGCTCATCACCGTACCCCCTTCTGTTTATGTACTGTATTTTTAATAAAAGATTTCTTGTCTTTTAATCAGTTTTTATTATACAGAAAGTGTAACATACTGTACCACAAGTGAAAAATAGGCACTGCAAATCATTGCAACCACTGCACTTAACTGCTGTGAGCAATGCACTTAACTGCAGTGGAAGGCACCAACATTACTGTTGGCTTTCAGCCTCAAAGTGCTTCTTTAAGGCATCCCTGATCCTTGAAGCACTGTGCTGGGCCTCTCTAGTCGCCCTGCTCTCTGGCTGTGCAAATTCAGCCTCCAGGCGTTGAACCTCGAGAGGTCCATTCGTCATGAAGGTTTCACCATTCCCTTCACAAATATTATGGAGGATACAGCACGCGGTTATAATCGCTGGATGCTGCTTTCCACCACGTCTAGCTTCCCGTAGAGACTTCTCCATCTCCCCTTTAAACGGCCAAAAGCACACTCCACAGTCATTCTGCACGGCTCAGCCTGTAGTTGAACCGGTCCTTGCTCCTGTCAAGCTTCCCTGTATACGGTTTCATGAGCCAAGGCATTAACAGGTAAGCGGGGTCTCCAAGGATCACAATGGGCATTTCGACGTCCCCACTGTGATCTTCCTGTCTGGGAAAAAGTCCAGCCTGCAGCTTCCTGAACATGCCACTGTTCTGAAAGATGCATGCATCATGCACCTTTCCAGCCATCCTGTGTAGATGTCAGTGAAGCGCCCAAAGTGATCCACAAGCGCCTGGAGAACCATAGAGAAATACCCTTCGGATTAATGTACTTGGTTGCCAGGTGGGGTGGTGCCAGAATAGGATATGCGTCCCATCTATTGCCCCTCCACAGTTAGGGAAACCCATCTGTGCAAAGCCATCCACAATTCCTGCACATTCCCAGAGTCACGCTTCTTAGCGGATGCGATTAATGGCCCTGCAAACTTGCATCACCACTATTCCACGGTCGACTTTCCCACTCCAAACTGGTTTGCGACCGATCGGTAGCTGTCTGGAGTTGCCAGCTTCCAGACTGCAATAGCCACCCGCTTCTCCACTGACAGGGCAGCTCTCAGTCTCGTGTCCTTGCGCTGCGGGTTGGTGCGAGCTCAGCACACGTCCCATGGAAAGTGACTTTTCTCATCCTAAGTTCTGCAGCCACTGCTCGTCATCCCAGACTTGCAGGACGATGTGATCCCACCACTAGTGCTTGTTTCCGAGCCCAAAGGCGGTGTTCCACGGTGCTGAGCACGTCCGTTACTGCACAGAGCAAATTAGTGTCAGGCGCGTCAGGCGAATCTATTCATCATCGCTCTCACTGTCACTTTGGAGCATAAGGAATAGCTCAACTGCCAGACGTGATGTGCTGGCAACATTCATCAGCAATGTCCTCAGCAGCTCGGGCTCCATTTCTCTCTGAAATCACGCGACAGACTCACAATGGCACCAAAACGGCTGAAAAGGGAAGCGATGCACCAGGGTTTGGTTGGAACAGGAAGCGGAATGACCCGCACCCTTCCGTCCCCTTCCCACAACCCACAGCGACAAAATGGGACGAGGTGCTCTGTGGGATAGCTGCCCACAATGCACCACTCACAACAGTGCTGCAACTGGTGCAAGTGTGGACACACTGCAGCACTGGTCGCTGTCAGTCTGGACACACTGCAGCGCTGGCCGTACACAGCTGTACGAGCACAGCTGTAACTACCAGCGCTGCAAAACTGCCAGTGTAGCCATACCCTGTGAGTGTATGGGCTCGGGAAGCCCCAAGCTGGGAGATAGGGGGTGTGTCTGGGTGGAGGGGGCTCTGTAGCTGGGCTCTGAGAAGTAGGGGATTCGGGTGTCTAGGCTGGGGGGCACTCCACAGCTGGGCTCGGGTGGGGGGTAGGGAGTATGAGTGTCTGCCCCCCCTATTGGGCTCTGAGGGGGAGGGGGCAGAGAAACAGGGGTTTCTCTACTCCTGGAAGAAAATTTTTGTGCCTTTATCGTTACTGACATAGTTGCTGACATGTATAGTATTTTGAAATAAATTACGAAAATAATTGAAACTGGCATGATTTTTATAATGTTATTTTGACAAATAAAATATGCAGAATTTTAAAATATTGTGCACCAAGTTTTTAATTTTTGGCACAGAATTCCCCCAGGAGTAGCACATTGCAGGATAGAAACTTTTACATTGGTCAGTCTCCATTGACTTCTGTGGAGTTACTCCTGATATACACTGGTATAAGTCAGACGAGAATCAGACCTAATCCTCCCAGACTGAACTTTCAACATAGAATAGCTAAGGGTCTAAGAGTTCATAAGCCACTCATCCCTCCCCAAAGGAACCCTGAAGCTAGTTACCTAAATCTTTTATTAAATACTTCTGCTAGTCACAGTCAAACACACTCTGAGCACAAAAAACCTAAGGAACATCTTAAAACAGGCAATATACAATGCACAAGGTACTGCACAGTGATGTATCAAAAAATATACCATAGATGTCAACATCATGAGAATAGTCATTAGCAGAACTCTGTTATAAAAACTTAAAAGCTCATGAAGATTTCCTTCTCCAGACATCATCCTGGGCCGGGTTCTATGGAAAGGGACAACTGGGTTCAATGTTTCTACTTCAGACTGGTTCATCTGGCTCAGATAATTCCTGAGGCACTTGAAAACCTTCACAGTTGAAGAAGAAACGACGGTGGATATAATAAGCCAAATTCACTGCTGATGTCATTGTGCACAACTCTGTAAAATCCAATGAATTAACTTCACTTTAGACAAGCAGTGAATTTGACTCTATATGAGCCTGTCTAGCATGGCCAGTGCTAATAAGTGCCAGTCTGTTGAGGGAGACCTCAGAAGAACTGGATGAAATGTTTTCATTAAACTGTTCCTCGTTTTTCAGCTAGCTCCAGTTCTCAAATTTTACATTCTATTTCTGGGCCGCAAACGCAGAGGTCATATGTGTACTCTTATCTAAGACTGAAACAGTTATCTTATCCCTTCCGTTCTTCCTGGTTTTGTGAATATAAACAGAAGCCACCTAGGGAGATAGTGATATATGGAACATAAAATATCAGGGGACAAAACTAAAAACACTGCAAGCTCTCAGAGAAAATGTTGCAGATTCTATTATAATCCATTTCTGATACCATGCCCATCACCATGGTATCTAAGCACCTTTCAGTAGTGCCTTAAGCTATGTGACTAGCATGATCTCTCAATGTGAATATGGTATTTGGAAACCCAGAATTCCTGAATCTGATTAATACATTCCTGCAGTGACCAAAGAAAAGATGTCTGCTATATAGATGCCTCTGTCATGTGGAAAGCAAAATCATGTGGGGATCTCGTGAATGAATATGGCCTTGCAGACAAAATTAAATTTTAGTATCAGCAGGACAAATACTAGTGTCAGAAAATATTTTGGGAACTAAAATGGGATGGTTCCTCCCCACCCTCTGGGGTATCATATTTTCCCACAGGACCTGTATCTAGGTTGTGTTATGTTGTATTGGATTATGTCGCAGAGAAATAGATCCTGCCACATGTGGCATACTTGGTAAGCGTGGGGGGAAGGTTCACAGTGGACACTGGAATTAGTGGATACTGACCTCTTACCATGTAACTGGAACATTATGCTTCGATAACCCTGATCCATGTCAGGTGACTAGAGCCAAGAAGCAAAGAGCAGTCTCCTATCAGCACTCTTCTGTGTCACATCCTCATTACATGGCATCAGAAGCAAACTAAATCTTTAGGAAAACAGAAGCTGCTTGACTCCCACAGTCTGAAGGGAAAGCTGACAAAGGAGGTAATGGAAGAATCTCCATATAGTCCTAGAAGAAGCACTGATGTGCCTCTGGTGTCTTAGGGTTGCCACCTCTGAGGTACATAAATCTGGGCCATCCAGGATGATCCTGAGCCAGAAAAACTGTATATACTGAGCAGCCTTACACATGTCCCAGGTCAGCTACCTCGAAAAAGGGATGAGTGTGGGAAAACCTGGATAGCCCTCACATGGCTCCATAGATTTCTAACTCCCCCCCCACCCCCCCGACTTGGGCTTTTAGCTGGGTTCTTCCCACCTCCCACCTAGCAGTGTGGGTGTGGCCACGGGGGCTATGGTGGGCTTGGCAGTTGGGGGCAGCAGGTACAGCAGGGCCATTGCACCTGGGTAACACCCCTGCCCTGCATCAGCACCCCCAGAACCTGGCCTCAGGCCAAGGCCAAGGCCAGACCTGCAGCCCCTACCCGCCCCGCGAAGGCCACAGCACAGGGTCCTGGCCTGGACACCCCTCATTTCCCAGCAGGTAATTGACGGCTCTGCTCGGACCCGCCCACAGGTTGATTGGCAGCTGAGAAAGGCCTTGGGACCTGCCTTGTAACTAGACGCTAGTAACGACCTCAGGGGCCCTGCCCCCGCCGGGTGATAGACAGGAGGCGGATTTGGTCACGCCCCTCGGGGGTGATTGGCAGGCAAAAGGCCTATGGTCCCGCCCCTCGGGGTGATTGGTAGGCGAGAGGGCTCTAGTCCCGCCCCTCGGGAGTGATTGGCAGGCGAGGGGTTCTGGTCCCGCCCCGCGAGCTGATTAAGGGAGGGCGGAACGGGGCCTTAGGAGGAGCAGGAACGAGGAAGCGGGTTCTGGAGTCTCGGGCCAGGCCGGGCCGGGCCGGATGGATTTGTTCGGGGACTTCCCGGAGCCAGATCCCTCGGCAGCAGGTGAGCGCGGCCCCACCTTCTCCCGCCGCAGGGGGCCGCGGCCGGGCCCGAGATCTCCCAGCGGGCCCTGCCTCAGCAACCACTGCCTCGGCCCTCCCGGCCGCGGAGCGAGGTGAAGCCCCCGGGCCTGCCGCGGCCGCCGCGCGGGGTAACGCTCCCGGGCCCGTCCCTGTGCGGCCGGATCCTCCTGCGCTGCGCTCCTGGGGGAGGGGCCAAGTGGCTGGTTGTGGCGGGCAGCCATGGGCGAGTGGTGGGCGGCCCGAGACCCGCGGCCTCCGCAGCCCCTGCTCGCTGAGAGGCGGGTGGGCCGGCGGGGCGGAGCGTACCTGTGGGTGGCGAGCCAGGGGCCGGCCCGCCACGGCTCCAGCCAGGGGACAGCTGCAGCCTGGGCCCGGTGCGGGCGCAGAGCCCAGCTCCGACAGGTGCGACTGATTGCGCCCCGGGTGGGGGCTGAGTCTTGTCCTGCTGCCGACGGGATCCTGGTGCCTCTGTCTCAGTGGCCCAGGGCTTCGGCTGGGGGATCAGCTCGGGGCTGTTTGGTGTCGGGTAAAACTCCAGTGCGCTGTGTGCGCGAGGAGAGGCAACGGCAGAGAGGAGATATATGTACAGCGTCCGTCTAGATCTGCGGGGGAGAAAGATAAAGCAGGGAGGGAGCGAATGCGGGCTGGAGAGAGGTGGACGTGGTCCTTGAAGTAAACTCAGGGAAAAGACACAGCATGATTGAATGCAATGCTCCTCCTGCCATTTTAACTCTCGTGTTATGTTGACATAATAAAACCACCTTGAGGAGATAGAGTGTAGGGTGACTTACAGCTGTCAGCGTAAACACTGCGTTGCTTAGGCTAGGTCTGCGCGGGGATGGGGGGAGTCAGCCTAAAGCCTGGTCTACACTACACGTTTAAACCGAATTTAGTAGTGTTAAACCGATTTAACCCTGCACCCGTCCACACAACGAGGCCCTTTATATCAATATAAAGGGCTCTTTAAACCGGTTTCTGTACTCCTCCCTGATGAGAGGAGTAGCGCTGAAATCGGTATTGCCATGTCGGATTAGGGTTAGTGTGGCCGCAAATCGAGGGTATTGGCCTCCAGGCGGTATCCCACAGTGCACCATTGTGACCGCTCTGGAAAGCAATCTGAACTCGATGCAGTGGCCAGGTAGACAGGAAAAGCCCCGTGAACTTTTGAATTTCATTTCCTGTTTGCCCAGCGTGAAGCT